>NC_092710.1:53303987-53630255 GCF_047496885.1 Scyliorhinus torazame
GTACCAGCCTCCCTGAACAGGCGCCGGAATGTGGTGACTAGGGGCTTTTCACAGTAACTTCATTGAAGCCGACTTGTGACAATAAGCGATTTTCATAAAGTCCCGCTACACTGGACATGTTTTAATGTTTAACATTCCACAATCACATCCCAAACCCTCTCCAGTCAATGAATCGATTACAGCCGCAATGAAGGCAGTTCCGCACAGCAAGATCCCAGTAACAGTCCCACGGCAGAGGTGGACATCCCCCCCTCCTTACACTCTGTCTCTTTCCACTACCCTTCCTGAGCCCCTCACACACCCCCTCCCAGCCCCTCCCTGTTCAGCTGCCCTTCCCTCCCTCCATTTCCCTATCTATCTCTCTCTGTGTCTGCCTCTCCTTCTCCCAGCCTCCCTCTATCCCTCAATCTTTTACATTTACAGTGAGCTCGCGGGTGTTTGTAAGTAATAGGGAGCCAGACCAGGCGAGTACACAGCACGATTCCACACACACACACAACCTGCTCACGGACAGGGGAACAATTTAAACACGGAAACCAGGAGCAGGCCATTCGGCCCTTCCAACCTGCTCTGCCATTCATTATCACGGCTGACCATCCAACTCAGTAACCTGTCCGTCCCCCCCCCCACATCCTTTGATCCTCCCCAGAGCTGTATCCTTCTTTAAAACAAGCTGGACAGCAACATTATCCAGGGTGGATCTGTATAAACACAAAATTCACAGATGGTCCAAAATGTGGACAGGCAGACAGAGAGAGAGAAATCCAGTCAACACCTCAATAAACTCAAAATGCTTCCTGCACATTGCACTGAATCCCTCAATTCATCCCCGTATGGGGAAAACTGGCAGCAGAATTATCCAGGAATAAAACTTCACCGTAAACAACTTTCAATTCCCGTCCCTCTCCCACCAGCTTCACAAGTGGAGGATGGATTTAAAACCCAGCGGCTGCTTCTTTAGGGAGGCACTTTCCGGGAGGTCATCTCTGCCCAGCAAGACTCCAAGGCACCGTTACCAATCTCCGTCCCCTTCTCTCTCTCCCTCCCCCTTTACCATATTCTCTCCTTTTCCTTTCTCTCTCTCCTTTTCCTTTCTCTCTCTCCTTTCCCATTCTCTCTCTCCTTTCCCATTCTCTCTCTCTCCTTTCCCATCACACTGGACATGTTTAATTTTCATGATTACAGAACTAAAACCCAAAACCTTCCTCCCCCCACCCCCCACCCCCACCAGTCAATGTACTAATGACTAAAGTTACAATGAAGACCATTCTGCACAGCAGGATCCCACGGGCAGCCCCACAACGGAGGAGGACTCAACCGCTCCAAGATCCAGCATCGATTTCCCCCACTGAGTCCCCAATGTTCCCCACCCCCTCTCAGTTTGGTTCTCCCTCACCCTGTTTCTCCCCCCGCCCTTTCCCTCCGTCTATTTAGGTTTACAGTGTGGACACCATGGCGGGGTGAGGAATATGGGGGGGGAGGTGGGGGTCTGCCCTGGCTGTGCAGCAGAGACCCTCATCCAAAAATCTCCTCTTCCCGCTCCCTGCCCCTCTGGCTTCTCTCTCTCTCTCTGTCTCTCTCTCTGACTCTCTCTGTGTCTCTCTCTCTCTCTCTGTCTCTCTGTGTGTCTCTCTCTCTGTCTCTCTCTCTCTGTCTCTCTCTCTGACTCTCTGTCTCTCTGATTCTGTCTCTCTCTCTCTGTCTCTCTCTCTGTCTCTCTCTCTGACTCTCTCTCTGACTCTCTGTCTCTCTGTCTCTCTCTCTGTCTCTCTCTCTGTCTCTGACTCTGTCTCTCTGACTCTGTCTCTCTCTGTCTCTCTCTCTGTCTCTGACTCTCTCTCTCTCTCTGACTCTCTCTCTCTGACTCTCTCTCTCTGTCTCCGTCTCTCTCTCTCTGTCTCTCTCTGATACTTCACAAGCTGAAGACAAAGATGGGAGGGAGAGAGAGAAACAGACAGAGACAGAAACACACAGAGAGAAGGGAAAAATGCAAAGTCAGTACATCACTAAAACTCAAATCCAAATATTTCCTGTGCATTTAACTCGAACCTGGATTTATTGCAATGTCAGCTGTGTTGAGCACTTTAAACCATGAGACAGACAGAAAGAGAAAGAGAGTGACACAACGACACACAGACAGGCAGGCAGAGACAGAGGGAGTGAGAGAGAAGTGAGAGAGACAGGTAGTCAAAGAGAGGTGGAGACAGACCGACAGGGAGAGAGAGACAGACAGAGGCAGAAGATAGAGGCAGAGAGAGAGAGACAGAGTCAGGCAGTCAGAGAGAGGTAGAGACAGACCGACAGGGAGAGAGAGACAGACAGAGGCAGAAGATAGAGGCAGAGAGAGAGAGACAGACAGAGTCAGGCAGTCAGAGAGAGGTAGAGACAGACCGACAGGGGGAGAGAGAGACAGACAGACAGAAGATAGAGGCAGAGAGAGAGAGACAGAGTCAGGCAGTCAGAGAGAGGTAGAGACAGACCGACAGGGGGAGAGAGAGAGACAGAAGATAGAGGCAGAGAGAGAGAGACAGAGTCAGGCAGTCAGAGAGAGGTAGAGACAGACCGACAGGGGGAGAGAGAGAGACAGAAGATAGAGGCAGAGAGACAGACAGACAGAGTCAGGCAGTCAGAGAGAGGTAGAGACAGACCGACAGGGAGAGAGAGACAGACAGAAGATAGAGGCGGAGAGAGAGAGACAGAGTCAGGCAGTCAGAGAGAGGTAGAGACAGACCGACAGGGAGAGAGAGACAGACAGACAGAAGATAGAGGCAGAGAGAGACAGACAGAGTCAGGCAGTCAGAGAGAGGTAGAGACAGACCGACAGGGGGAGAGAGAGAGAGACAGAAGATAGAGGCAGAGAGAGAGAGACAGACAGAGTCAGGCAGTCAGAGAGAGGTAGAGACAGACCGACAGGGAGAGAGAGACAGACAGAGGCAGAAGATAGAGGCAGAGAGAGAGAGACAGAGTCAGGCAGTCAGAGAGAGGTAGAGACAGACCGACGGGGGGAGAGAGAGAGACAGAAGATAGAGGCAGAGAGAGAGAGACAGAGTCAGGCAGTCAGAGAGAGGTAGAGACAGACCGACGGGGGGAGAGAGAGAGACAGAAGATAGAGGCAGAGAGAGACAGACAGACAGAGTCAGGCAGTCAGAGAGAGGTAGAGACAGACCGACAGGGAGAGAGAGAGACAGACAGACAGAAGATAGAGGCAGAGAGAGAGAGACAGAGTCAGGCAGTCAGAGAGAGGTAGAGACAGACCGACAGGGAGAGAGAGAGACAGACAGACAGAAGATAGAGGCAGAGAGAGAGAGACAGAGTCAGGCAGTCAGAGAGAGGTAGAGACAGACCGACAGGGAGAGAGAGAGACAGACAGACAGAAGATAGAGGCAGAGAGAGACAGACAGAGTCAGGCAGTCAGAGAGAGGTAGAGACAGACCGACGGGGAGAGAGAGAGACAGACAGAAGATAGAGGCAGAGAGAGAGAGACAGACAGAGTCAGGCAGTCAGAGAGAGGTAGAGACAGACCGACAGGGAGAGAGAGACAGACAGAAGATAGAGGCAGAGAGAGAGAGACAGACAGAGTCAGGCAGTCAGAGAGAGGTAGAGACAGACCGACAGGGAGAGAGAGACAGACAGAAGATAGAGGCAGAGAGAGAGAGACAGACAGAGTCAGGCAGTCAGAGAGAGGTAGAGACAGACCGACAGGGAGAGAGAGACAGACAGAAGATAGAGGCAGAGAGAGAGAGACAGACAGAGTCAGGCAGTCAGAGAGAGACAGAATGAGAAACTGGCACAGAGACAGAGGGAGAGAGAGAGGTAAAGAGAGAGACAGAGTTAGGCAGTCAGAGAGGTATCGACAGAACGAGAAAATGACGCAGACACAGAGCGACAGAGAGAGCGACAGACACAGAGACAAATGCAAAGTCATCACGTCACTGCCCTCTTTACACTGGGGGAATCAGCCGCCAATTCCTTTAGGAGACTTTTTAAAATCGCCCCCCCAGAATTTATTTCTATTCCCAAATCAGGGAATCCCCACAGGGTGTGACAGAGCCCCCCCCCCACCCCCACCCCCATGCCTGGGACTGGGAGCTGGGCACTGACTTCACACTGGAGACCCCCAGATACTGTCTCTCTAACCCCCCGCCACACACCTCCCTCGGCCCACCCACCAAACTCCACCTCTATTCTGCCGTCTAGTCCTGTTTCCCTCGCTCTCCCCTTTTTCTCTCTCTCTCTCTCTCTCTCTTTAACAATTTATCTCATTCTGGGAGAACGATGGAGACTGTGAGAGACTGAGAATGTGACAAGCAGAAACTCAGTAAAAGTCGATTCAAACGGTCCCCTGGGCTTTCACAAGGAACCGTGACATTAATCACAGTACAACACGGGCACTGTGCGATTGGGAAATTGTCTGATTAAATAGAAGCCCCTCTTTAAAACTGACAGTGGGGCCGGGGGGGGGGGGAGGTGAGTGGGGGGAAGCCTGGAAACTTTGGAGAACTCAGTAAGCTGAATTAACCCCCCCTCCTCTCTCCCCACATCACCCCCCCCTCCCCATCACCAACACTTTACTAATCTGTCCTTCTTCAGCACAGGAGATATTCTGGGATCAGAAACAATCCCTTACACAGCCTCACATTTACAAATTCAATTCCAGCACCTCGGCAACATTATGAAAGTCGATGCGTTCATGTTTACATGTTGCAGTGTGCACAGCAGGATCCCACAGAAAATAAACATGATGGATACAGGAGCCCAGTCCATATCCTGCATCTTTCTTAACAACCTCCCACTCAACCGCCCCCCTCCACACCCCCCACCCACACACACACACATTCCCCACCCCCACCAGCCTCCCCATTCAAATAACGACAAATCACATCGGTGTTTTTATCATTTTATTGGAAGAGGAAATATAGAGGGAAATAGCTGGAGAGAGAGGCTCGGTGAGGGGAGGGGGATGCGGTGGGGAAGAGTGAGACAGGCAATTTCTCCCACCCCCCCTCTCTTTCTCTCTCAGGGCTTCTTTCCCTCTGGAGGCATTTTCAAATCGACTCGTCTCAGGACAGGACAGGGCTGTCTCGGGACATATTCAAATCGACTGTCTCAGGACAGGACAGGGCTGTCTCGGGACATATTCAAATCGACTGTCTCAGGACAGGACAGGGCTGTCTCGGGACATTTTCAAATCGACTGTCTCAGAACAGGACAGGGCTGTCTCGGGACATTTTCAAATCGACTGTCTCAGGACAGGACAGGGCTGTCTCAGGGCATTTTCAAATCGACTGTCTCAGGACAGGACAGGGCTGTCTCGGGACATTTTCAAATCGACTGTCTCAGAACAGGACAGGGCTGTCTCAGGACATTTTCAAATCGACTGTCTCAGGGCAGGACAGGGCTGTCTCGGGACATTTTCAAATCGACTTGTCTCAGAACAGGACAGGGCTGTCTCGGGACATTTTCAAATCGACTGTCTCAGGACAGGACAGGGCTGTCTCAGGACATTTTCAAATCGACTGTCTCAGGACAGGACAGGGCTGTCTCGGGACATTTTCAAATCGACTGTCTCAGAACAGGACAGGGCTGTCTCGGGACATTTTCAAATCGACTCGTCTCAGAACAGGACAGGGCTGTCTCGGGACATTTTCAAATCGACTGTCTCAGAACAGGACAGGGCTGTCTCGGGACATTTTCAAATCGACTGTCTCAGGAAAGGACAGGGCTGTCTCAAGGCATTTTCAAATCGACCGTCTCAGGACAGGACAGGGCTGTCTCAGGACATTTTCAAATCGACTGTCTCAGGACAGGACAGGGCTGTCTCAGGACATTTTCAAATTGACTGTCTCAGGACAGGACAGGGCTGTCTCAGGGCATTTACACATCGACTGTCTCAGGATTGTGTAAAATCGCACTTCTAAAAGATACTGTAACTGGGCCGTGACTGTGCACAGCAGAACCCCCACCCCCAGACCCTGTGCCTGATCACCCCCTCACCCCACCCCACATCTCTCCCTCCATTCTCTCTCTCTTTCTCTCTCCCCCCCTCTCTTTTTCACCCTCTCTCTCCCTCCACTCTCTCTAATCTCTCGACAAATCACATTGGGGTTCTCTATTACATTTAGTACAAGATGAAATGTAGAAAGAAATGGCTGCAAAGTGGGAGAGAGAGAGAGGGAGAGATAGAAAGCTGGAGTGACTGAGGCAGGGACATTTAACCCCAAACCCCCTCAGAAATCCTTCCTATCCCACCGCCCTGTCTAAAACACAAACACCACCATTGAGGACAAACCTGTACCCAGGCTGCGGCCTATTCATTTCAGACCCACTCCCTCACCCCCTCCCGACTGCTTCACACTCAGTGAGCCAGTTTAATTTTAAATTGTGCGTGGTCACTAAGTTGACAGTTCAGGAAAGGCTGCAGGCCACTGACGCACAGCAGGATCCCACAACCAGCAATGTGATCCTGGCAGGGTGGGCCAGGCAGGAGGTGATGGGGGGAGGGACATATTCCTTCCCTTGCCTGCTATATTCTATCTTCCATCCCCTACCCCCCAAATACCCCCACCCCTGAACACCACGGGTATTCGGAGTCTGGAAACACATCCACTGTCCCCAGAAAGAGTTACACTTCCCTCTTTAAACTGGGAAACCAGCTGCCGGGTCCGTCAGGAGACTTTTTACAATCACCCTCCCAGCATTTATTTCTGTTTATTTCCCAAATCAGGGTCTCCCCAGAAAGAAGTGATGAGACTCCCCATTGCAGTTTGTGGGAAGGTTTCATTGATGAAAGGTTTAAAGAGACACTAAAAAGCTGGAGAGATGGACAGATAGTGGCAGAACGCTGGGAAAACAGAGACAGAGAGAGAGGCAAGAATGGAAAGGCAGAAAGGGAGAGAAAGCCTCTCTTTTTCACTATCTCCCTCTCCCTCCAACCTCTCTCTCTCACATCTCCCTCTTACCCCCCCTCCCCCACCCCTGCCCCCCACGCCCCCACTCTTTCTCTACTCTCTCTCTCATCACAGTAGTTGGGAAGAAGAGAGAGAGAGAGAGGGTCACACACAGGAATCCAACAATCACGACCACAGCAAACTGAATTCAAATGGCCCCCTGTCAATTTCATTTCACCCTCACATTTAAGTCTCGGCCTAAAACACAGGTTTTATTCCAGAATTATACCCGCTTCAAGTTAAGGGACTATAATTCGAGATTACTTTACAGTCGATGGATTCACTATTAAAGTGACCCCACTGTTGGTTCATTTCAAGAATTCTGCAGGCAACTTGTGCACGGGGAGATCCCAAAAATGGTGACACTTTCCAAATTGAGTTCAGAGTTTCTGATGGTGGATTTCTCTCTCAGCAGCGATGAGATCATGGCTGAATATCCCGTCAGTGCATGCAGAAAGGGTTCATTAACTCCCTCGTTCCCAATCCCTCAAGTTTAAGACTTTAAAATTCGAGACCTTCGAACCCACTTTGCAGTCCGTGAGCTATTTCATTGTTTGTTTAAAGAAGTAGGTACTCTTTATTTATTTATTTATTTTTATAAATTTACAGTACCTAATTCATTTTTTCCAATTAAGGGAGAATTTCACGTGGCCAATCCACCTAGCCTGCACATCTTTGGGTTGTGGGGACGAAACCCACGCAAACACTGGGAGAGAGCTATTTTATTTTAAGAGTTGTGGTCACTGTTGCTGCGCGGGCAAAGGCCACAGGCCTGTGAGTGAACAGCAAGATCCCACAGCAGCAGCAATCTGGACGTAACCAGATGGGACACTGTCCTTCCTCCCCCCACCCCTCCCCCCTCACTCCTGCTGGGAGCCCCATTCCCCACTGCACCTAACAACCCCACCCCCACTGCCGTGTCATGTGTGGATTGGAACATCCCTGGAGAAGTCCCTTCAGTTTCTGAAAGAGTAAAACAGCCTCTGAAAACGAAGAAAAACCTTTTTAATATGAAATCCATTGGCGCACAGAAAGATCCCAGAAGGTGCAGTCGGCAGTGTTGAGTGTCGTTCACATTTGCTACCAGGTTGCAGAGAGTGGCTGAGACAGTGAAATCCCCCCCCCCCCCCCCCCCCCCCCCCCCCCCCCACCACCACACATACCCGGGACGCTCAGAATTAATATAACCCCTGTTATTTTGGAACAAAATTAGACAGCTTCATATTCCAGATTTGTATTTTACTTTTTGTCACCCACCAAAGGGTTAATGTGTTTGTGTCGAAGTGCAAGGCCGGGGCAGCAATAAAGAGACAACTCACGTGAGCGCAGCCTGTGGAGTAGGCCTCAGTCCATCCACTTGTCCTCTGGAGAATAGCCTTTGTCCAAAGATTCCTGGTCGCATAGCAGTCTTCAAAGTTCAAATTCCTGGGGAAAAGAGGGAGGAAATTAACTAAAACGCAGGAAAATGTTTAAACTTGTCGCACAGCAAGAGGCCAAGATTCCCCCTCTCAGTTACACACACTCTCAGCAACATCCACCTACAATAATCTCAGTTATAAACCACAGAATAAAAAAGATTGAGAGACAGTTCCCGCTTCCCTTGTGTTTCTCTTTCTCTCTCTCTCGCTATCTCATTCGGTCTCTATCCCTCTCATTCATATTTCTGTCTCCCTCGTTATCCCTCATCACCTTCCCAGCATTTATTTCTATTTATTTCCCTAATCAGGGTCTCCCCAGAAAGATGTGATGAGACTCCCCGTTGCAGTTTGTGGGGTGGTTTTCTGAGATTAACGGTTTAAAGAGACACTAAAAAGCTGGAGAGAAATGGACAGATAGCGGCAGAAAGCTGGGGAGACAGAGAGAGAGAGAGAGAGGCAAGTATGGAAAGAAGACAGAAAGGGAGAGAAAGCCTCTCTTTTTCACGACCTCCCTCTCCCTCCACCCTCTGTCTTTCTCCTCTCCCTCTCTCTAATCTCCATTACCCCCCAAGCCCCACACTCTTTCTGTACTTCTCGCTCTCTCTCTCTATCATTCTAATAGTTGGGAAGGAGAAAGAGAGAGAGACAGGGTCACACACAGGAATCCAACATTCACAACCACAGGAAACTGAATTCAAATGACCTCCTGCGAATTTAATTTCACCCTGATAGTTGGCCAAAAACACAGGCTTCATTCCAGAATTATACCCGCTTCAAGTTAAGGGACTTCAATTCCAGGCAATCGAGATTACTTTACAGTCAATGGATTCATTTTAAAAGTGACCCCACTATCGTTAATTTTGTGAATTCTGCAGGCAACCTGGGCACAGGGAGAGCCCAACAAATGATGACCACTTTCAAAATTGAGTTCAGAGTTTCTGATCTGAGATTTCTCTCTCTCTCTCTCTCTACCAGACTGCAGAGTGGCTGAAACAGTGAAATGTCCCCCCCCCCCCACCCCTGGGACGCTCAGAATTAATATAACCCCTGTTATTTTGGAACAAAATTAGACAGCTTCATATTCCAGATTTGTATTTTACTCTTTGCCGCCCACCAAAGGTTTAATGTGTTTGTGTCTAAGTGCAAGGCCGGGGCGGCAATAAAGAGACAACTCACATGAGTGCGGCCTGTGGAGTCGGCCTCAGTCCATCCACTTGTCCTCTGGAGAACATCCCTTGTCCAAAGATTCCTGTCGCATTGCAGTCTTCAAAATTCAAATTCCTGGGGAAAAGGGGGAGAAAATTTACTGAACCACAGGAAAAGATTGAAACTATTTAATACAGCGAGAGCCCAGGGTGCCCTTTTCAGTTTTACAACCCCTCAGCAACATCCAAATACAAATAAGTCACAGCTTTCAACCAGAGGTTAAAAACGATTGAGAGACAATTAATACTCAAAATCTTTTTATTGTCACAATTAGGCTTACATTAATACTGCAATGAAGTTACTGTGAAAATCCCCTTCTCTTGTATTTCTCGCTGTCTCTCTATCCCTCTTATACATATTTATGTCTCCCTCCCTCCCTCTCTTTGATCCCTCCAATATTAAAATTAAACCTCAGTCAGGGTAATAACCCGGGTGAAGCCTGCGGAACAGGCCTCAGCCAGCGCTCCCTCGGGAAGAATTCACACTCCCTCGTCCTCCTCACTGGATTCCTAACCTCCTTCCAGTTTTCCAAATAAAAATGCCTCTGGAGAAAAAAAGGAGATAAAATTGATTATAAAGGTAATAACAGGGACATTTTAATAATATATACAAAACAGCACAACAGGAGTCCAACATTTCCAATCTCGAGTCAATCAGTAACATGTCAACACCCAAAATGCACAGCTCAAAACAGACAGATTGACACACCCAGCGACACACACACACACACTGAAGCAGAGGGGTAATGTTTTCAGTGTAGTGGGTTTTTGGTTTGTGAACTGAAGTCCCTCAGACACAGATATATCCTCAGTGAGCTGTGAGCAGACTCCACCCCTAGTCTCTGCCATGTGTGGAATGTGTGTCTCAGAGGACAGCTCTCTATTGACATGTAAATGACTGACAAGAGATACTGATCTCCTTGCTGCTCAGACCCACACACACAGAATGTGACTTCAGACAAACCTTGGCCTTCCCCACACCAGTGTTGTTCGCTGAGCAGGCCTGAAAAAATTGGATTAAATTAATTATTAGACAGGGACTTTGTTATTTTTTCTACCCAAGTGGATAACCTCACATTTATCCACGTTATACTGCATCTGCCATACCTCACTCACTCACTCCCCTCCGATAGGATTGAATCCTAATTTAAAATAGTATTGGAAATGATTGGAAACAGTTTGGACTGAGATCTCCTCAGTGACCTGTGTGCAGACCCCACCCCCGACGTTCTGTCAGGAATGTCCCCCTCGGTGTGGTTCCTGTGTCTGCTAAGGAAGACACTTGTCCTGTCTATGGTTATGTTAATTCAGCAGTCAACAAGAGATTCAGCAATGTCCTGTCATTATTTCTGTCTTTGGTTTAACATTTGTTTCCCTCTGAATTTCTGAAATGTTTGGAATGACCATTCGTCTGTCGCCTTAGGAAGGCTTTCCATAGAATGAGCAAAAACCAGCAAGAAATCACAGAATGTGCGTTAAACACAACTTCATTTCTGCCTCCATTTTAAGAGAAGATTCCTGGCCACAAAAACAAAGCTCATTGCAAAGTTTCACTTCATATTTTACATGTTGTTCACAGACAGATTTCTTCAATGAGCTGCTCTATAAATTTGGATTCAATTTGATTTTTTCCTCACTGTGAGATGTAAAGTTTATTCCTGAATCAATACACGGTCACCGGCAACAACATCATTTTATTAGACAAGGAGGTTCAATGGGATTTTTCACTGAAATCCTCTGAAGTCAATTCCTGAGATTAGAATTTATAATGAAACAATCTGGATTCAATGAAAACGGTCAGTTTGATAACCCCAATGTCTTGACTGCCTCACGTCCTGGCACCATCACACCCTCATGTCCCCTAACCCTCACATCCTGACCCGCTGTGTACCTCTTTCTCTGTGTGTGTCCGTCACTCTCTCTGTGTGCCCGCCTCTCTCTGTCCCTCTCTGTATCCCTCTCTCCCTCTGTGTCCCTGTCTCTCTCTGTGTCCTTTTATCTCACTCTATCCCTCTCTTTCACTGCGTACCTCTTTCTATCTGTGTCACTCTCTCTGGGTCCCTCTCCGTGTCCCCCTCTCACTGTCTCTCTCGCTGTGTCCCTCTCTCTCGTGCTGTGTCCCTCTCTCTCGTGCTGTGTCCCTCTCTCTCGTGCTGTGTCCCTCTCTCTCGCGCTGTGTCCCTCTCTCTCGCGCTGTGTCCCTCTTCTCGCGCTGTATCCCTCTTCTCGCGCTGTGTCCCTCTCTCTAGCGCTGTGTCCCTCTCTCTAGCGCTGTGTCCCTCTCTCTTGCGCTGTGTCCCTCTCTCTTGCGCTGTGTCCCTCTCTCTCGCGCTGTGTCCCTCTCTCTCGCGCTGTGTCCCTCTCTTCGCGCTGTGTCCCTCTCTTCGCGCTGTGTCCCTCTCTTCGCGCTGTGTCCCTCTCTCTAGCGCTGTGTCCCTCTCTCTAGCGCTGTGTCACTCTCGAGCTGTGTCCCTCACTCTCGAGCTGTGTCCCTCTCTCTCGCGCTGTGTCCCCCTCTCTCTCGCTGTGTCCCCCTCTCTCTCGCTGTGTCCCTCGCTCTCTGTGTCCCTCGCTCTCTGTGTCCCTCGCTCTCTGTGTCCCTCGCTCTCGCTGTGTTGCTTGCTCTCGCTGTGTTCCTCGCTCTCGCTGTGTCCCTCGCTCTCGCTGTGTCCCTCGCTCTCGCCGTGTCCCTCGATCTCCGTGTCCCTCGCTCTCGATGTGTCCCTCGCTCTCGATGTGTCCCTCGCTCTCGATGTGTCCCTCGCTCTCTGGCTCTTTCGCTGCGTCCCTCTATCTTTCGCTGCGTCCCACTCTCTCTCGCTGCGCCCCTCTCTCGCTGTGTCCCTCTCTCTCTCGCTGCGTCCCTCTCTCTCTCGGTGTCCCTCTCTCTCGCTGTGTCCCTCTCTCTCTCGCTGTGACCCTCTCTCTCTCGCTGTGTCCCTCTCTCTCGCGCTGTGACCCTCTCTCTCTCGCTGTGTCCCTCTCTCTCTCTCGCTGTGTCCCTCGCTCTCTCGCTGTGTCCCTCGCTCTCTGTGCGTCCCTCGCTCTCTGTGCGTACCTCGCTCCCTTTGCGTCCCTCGCTCTCTGTGAGTCCCTCGCTCTCTCTGTCCCTTGCGCTCTTTGTCCCTCGCTCTCTCTGTGTCCCTGGCTCTCTCTGTGTCCCTCGCTCTCGCTGTGTCCCTCGCTCTCTGTGTCCCTCGCTCTCTGTGTCCCTCGCTCTCGCTGTGTCCCTCGCTCTCGCTGTGTCCCTCGCTCTCGCTGTGTCCCTCGCTCTCGCTGTGTCCCTCGCTCTCGCTGTGTCCCTCGCTCTCTGTGTCCCTCGCGCTCTCTGTGTCCCTCGCTCTCGCTGTGTTCCTCGCTCTCACTGTGTCCCTCGCTCTCTGTGTCTCTCACTCTCTGTGTCCCTCGATCTCTGTGTCCCTCGCTGTCTGTGTCCCTCGCTCTCTGTGTCTCTCGCTCTCTGTGTCCCTCGCTCTCTGTGTCGCTCGCTCTCTGTGTCCCTCGCTCTCGCTGTGTTCCTCGCTCTCGCTGTGTCCCTCGCTCTCGCCGTGTCCCTCGATCTCCGTGTCCCTCGCACTCGATGTGTCCCTCGCTCTCGATGTGTCCCTCGCTCTCGCTGTGTCCCTCGCTCTGTGTCCCTCGCTCTGTGTCCCTCGCTCTGTGTCCCTCGCTCTCTGTGTCCCTCGCTCTCTGTGTCCCTCGCTCTCTGTGTCCCTCGCTCTCTGTGTCCCCCGCTCTCTGTGTCCCTCGCTCTCTGTGTCCCTCGCTCTCTGTGTCCCTCGCTCTCTGTGTCCCTCGCTCTCTGTGTCCCTCGCTCTCTGTGTCCCTCGCTCTCTGTGTCCCTCGCTCTCTGTGTCCCTCGCTCTCGCTGTGTTCCTTGCTCTCGCTGTGTTCCTCGCTCTCGCTGTGTCCCTCGCTCTCGCTGTGTCCCTCGCTCTCGCCGTGTCCCTCGATCTCCGTGTCCCTCGCTCTCGATGTGTCCCTCGCTCTCGCCGTGTCCCTCGCTCTCGATGTGTCCCTCGCTCTCGATGTGTCCCTCGCTCTCGATGTGTCCCTCGCTCTCTGGCTCTTTCGCTGCGTCCCTCTATCTTTCGCTGCGTCCCACTCTCTCTCGCTGCGCCCCTCTCTCGCTGTGTCCCTCTCTCTCGCTGTGTCCCTCTCTCTCTCGGTGTGTCCCTCTCTCTCTCGCTGTGTCCCTCTCTCTCGCTGCGCCCCTCTCTCGCTGTGTCCCTCTCTCTCTCGCTGCGTCCCTCTCTCTCTCGGTGTCCCTCTCTCTCGCTGTGTCCCTCTCTCTCTCGCTGTGACCCTCTCTCTCTCGCTGTGTCCCTCTCTCTCGCGCTGTGACCCTCTCTCTCTCGCTGTGTCCCTCTCTCTCTCTCGCTGTGTCCCTCGCTCTCTCGCTGTGTCCCTCGCTCTCTGTGCGTACCTCGCTCTCTGTGCGTACCTCGCTCCCTTTGCGTCCCTCGCTCTCTGTGAGTCCCTCGCTCTCTCTGTCCCTTGCGCTCTGTGTCCCTCGCTCTCGCTGTGTCCCTCGCTCTCGCTGTGTCCCTCGCTCTCGCTGTGTCCCTCGCTCTCGCTGTGTCCCTCGCTCTCGCTGTGTCCCTCGCTCTCTGTGTCCCTCGCTCTCTGTGTCGCTCGCTCTCTGTGTCCCTCGCTCTCGCTGTGTTCCTCGCTCTCGCTGTGTCCCTCGCTCTCGCCGTGTCCCTCGATCTCCGTGTCCCTCGCACTCGATGTGTCCCTCGCTCTCGATGTGTCCCTCGCTCTCGCTGTGTCCCTCGCTCTGTGTCCCTCGCTCTGTGTCCCTCGCTCTCTGTGTCCCCCGCTCTCTGTGTCCCTCGCTCTCTGTGTCCCTCGCTCTCTGTGTCCCTCGCTCTCTGTGTCCCTCGCTCTCTGTGTCCCTCGCTCTCTGTGTTCCTCGCTCTCGCTGTGTTGCTTGCTCTCGCTGTGTTCCTCGCTCTCGCTGTGTCCCTCGCTCTCGCTGTGTCCCTCGCTCTCGCCGTGTCCCTCGCTCTCGCCGTGTCCCTCGATCTCCATGTCCCTCGCTCTCGATGTGTCCCTCGCTCTCGATGTGTCCCTCGCTCTCTGGCTCTTTCGCTGCGTCCCTCTATCTTTCGCTGCGTCCCACTCTCTCTCGCTGCGCCCCTCTCTCGCTGTGTCCCTCTCTCTCTCGCTGTGTCCCTCTCTCTCTCGGTGTCCCTCTCTCTCGCTGTGTCCCTCTCTCTCTCGCTGTGACCCTCTCTCTCTCGCTGTGTCCCTCTCTCTCGCGCTGTGACCCTCTCTCTCTCGCTGTGTCCCTCTCTCTCTCTCGCTGTGTCCCTCTCTCTCTCTCGCTGTGTCCCTCGCTCTCTCGCTGTGTCCCTCGCTCTCTGTGCGTCCCTCGCTCTCTGTGTGTACCTCGCTCCCTTTGCGTCCCTCGCTCTCTGTGAGTCCCTCGCTCTCTCTGTCCCTTGCGCTCTGTGTCCCTCGCTCTCGCTGTGTCCCTCGCTCTCGCTGTGTCCCTCGCTCTCGCTGTGTCCCTCGCTCTCGCTGTGTCCCTCGCTCTCGCTGTGTCCCTCGCTCTCGCTGTGTCCCTCGCTCTCGCTGTGTCCCTCGCTCTGTGTGCGTCCCTCGCTCTCACTGTCCCTCGCGCTCTGTGTCCCTCGCTCCCACTGTGTCCCTCGCTCCCGCTGTGTCCCTCGCTCCCGCTCTGTCCCTCGCTCTCGCTGTGTCCCTCGCTCTCGCTGTGTCCCTCGCTATCGCTGTGTCCCTCGCTCTCTGTGCGTCCCTCTCTCTGTGTCGCTCTCTCTGTGTCGCTCTCTCTGTGTCGCTCTCTGTGTCCCTCGCTCTCTGTGTCCCTCGCTCTCTGTGTCCCTCGCTCTCTGTGCCCCTCACTCTCTGTGTCCCTCTCTCTGTGTCGCTCTCTCTGTGTCGCTCTCTCTGTGTCGCTCTCTGTGTCCCTCGCTCTCTGTGTCCCTCGCTCTCTGTGTCCCTCGCTCTCTGTGCCCCTCGCTCTCTGTGTCCCTCGCTCTCTGTGTCCCTCGCTCTCTGTGTCCTTCGCTCTCTGTGTCCCTCGCTCTCTGTGTCCCTCGCTCTCTGTGTCCCTCTCTCTCTGTGTCCCTCTCTCTCTGTGTCCCTCTCTCTCTGTGTCCCTCGCTCTGTGTCCCTCGCTCTGTGTCCCTCGCTCTGTGTCCCTCGCTCTGTGTCCCTCTCTCTGTGTCCCTCTCTCTGTGTCGCTCTCTCTGTGTCGCTCTCTCAGTGTCGCTCTCTCTGTGTCGCTCTCTCTGTGTCGCTCTCTGTGTCCCTCGCTCTCTGTGTCCCTCGCTCTCTGTGTCCCTCGCTCCCTCTGTGTCCCTCGCTCCCTCTGTGTCCCTCGCTCCCTCTGTGTCCCTCGCTCCCTCTGTGTCCCTCGCTCCCTCTGTGTCCCTCGCTCCCTCTGTGTCCCTCGCTCCCTCTGTGTCCCTCGCTCCCTCTGTGTCCCTCGCTCCCGCTGTGTCCCTCGCTCCCGCTGTGTCCCTCGCTCTCGCTGTGTCCCTTGCTCTCGCTGTGTCCCTCGCTCTCGCTGTGTCCCTCGCTCTCGCTGTGTCCCTCGCTCTCGCTGTGTCCCTCGCTCTCGCTGTGACCCTCGCTCTCGCTGTGTCCCTCGCTCTCGCTGTCTCCCTCGCTCTGTGTGTCCCTCTCTCTGTGTGTCCCTCGCTCTGTGTTTCCCTCGCTCTGTGTGTCCCTCGCTCTGTGTGTCCCTCGCTCTGTGTGTCCCTCGCTCTGTGTGTCCCTCGCTCTGTGTGTCCCTCGCTCTGTGTGTCCCTCGCTCTGTGTGTCCCTCGCTCTCGCCCTGTCCCTCGCTCTCGCCCTGTCCCTCGCTCTCGCCCTGTCCCTCGCTCTCGCCCTGTCCCTCGCTCTCGCCCTGTCCCTCGCTCTCGCCCTGTCCCTCGCTCTCGCCCTGTCCCTCGCTCTCGCCCTGTCCCTCGCTCTCGCCCTGTCCCTCGCTCTCGCCCTGTCCCTCGCTCTCGCCCTGTCCCTCGCTCTCGCCCTGTCCCTCGCTCTCGCCCTGTCCCTCGCTCTCGCCCTGTCCCTCGCTCTCGCCCTGTCCCTCGCTCTCGCCCTGTCCCTCGCTCTCGCCCTGTCCCTCGCTCTCGCCCTGTCCCTCGCTCTGTGTGTCCCTCGCTCTCGCCCTGTCCCTCGCTCTCGCCCTGTCCCTCGCTTTGTGTGTCCCTCGCTCTCGCCCTGTCCCTCGCTCTCGCCGTGTCCCTCGATCTCCGTGTCCCTCGCTCTCGATGTGTCCCTCGCTCTCTGGCTCTCTCGCTGCGTCCCTCGCTCTGCACGCCTCCCTCGCTCTGTGCACCTCCCTCACTCTGTGAGTGAATGTGTAAAGCAGTGAATGAGTGTGTCATAGAGTAAGTGTAAGAGTGAGAACGAGTGTGTGTGAGTGTAAGAGTGAGAGTGAGTGAGTACGAGTGAGTGTGTGAACAGTGTGTTTGTATAAGAGTGACTGAGTGTGTAAGACTGAGCGTGTGAGTGAATGTGAATGAGTGTGAGTCTGTGGGAGTGAGTGTGGGAGTGTGTATGTGAGTGTGAGTGATTGCAAGTGTGGGTGAGTGTGCAACAGTGAGTGAGTTAATGTGTAAAAGTGAGTGAGTGTGTGTGTAAGAGTGTGTGCGTATGTAAGAATGTGTGAGTAATAGTGAGTGTGAGTGAGGGTGTGAGTATGTAAGTGTGAGTGTGTCAGATCATGTGTGTGAGTCAGTGTGTAAGAATGAGTGAGTGTTTGTGTAAGTGTGAGTGTAAGAGGAGTGTGTAAGCGTGAGTGAGTGAGTAATTGTGTGTAAATGAGTGTGAATGATTGTGTCTGTCTGAGAGAGAGTGATTGAGCGTGTAAGAGTGAGTTAGCGTGTGAATGTGTAAGAGTGAGTGAGCGTGTGAGTGTGTGAGTGAGGAAGTGAGTGTCTGAGTATGTGTGAGTGAGTGTGAGTGAGAGAGTGTGTAAGAGTGAGTGAGTGTGAGTGAGAGAGTGTGTAAGAGTGAGTGAGTAATTGTGTGTAAGTTAGTGTGTAAGAGTGAGTGTGTGTGAATGTGTAAGAGTGAGTGTGTGTGAATGTGTAAGAGTGAGTGAGCGTGTGAGTGTATGAGTGAGGATGTGAGTGTCTGAGTATGTGTGAGTGAGAGAGTGTGTAAGAGTGAGTGAGTGTGAGTGAGAGAGTGTGTAAGAGTGAGTGAGTAATTGTGTGTAAGTGAGTGTGAATGAGTGAGTCAGTCTGTGTGTGAGTGAGAGTGAGTGAATTCAAACTGAATTCAAATGACCTCCTGCGAATTTAATTTCACCCTCCATATTTATGTCTTGGCCTAAAACACAGGCTTCATTCCAGAATTAAACCCGCTTCAAGTTAAGGGACTTTAATTCTGGGCAATCGAGATTACTTTACAGTCAATGGATTCATTTTAAAAGTGACCACACTATCGTTATTTCGTGAATTCTGCATTGAGTGTGTAAGAATGAGTTAAATCTAACCCCTCGATAAGATTGCACATTGTATCGCACTGCAGTGTATCTGTAAACGGCGAGTGTGTGTAAGGGTGAGTGTGTCTAAGAGTGAGCGAGTCAGTGTGTGAGTATGTCAATGTGAGTGACTGTGTAAGTGAGTTTGAGTGTGTGAGCGAGTTAGTGTGTAAGAATGAGTGAGTAGGTGAGTGAGTGTGCAAGTGTGTGTGCAAGAGTGGGTGTGAGTGATTTTGTAAGAGTGAGTGAGTGTGTGAGGGAGTGTGAGTGCGAGTGTAGGAGTGTGTGTGAGTGAATGTATAAGAATAAGTGTGCACGTGAGTGAGTGTGTAAGAGGGCGAGTGTGTGTGTGATTGAATGTGTAAGAGTGAGTGCAGGAGTGTGAGTGAGTGTGCGAGTGATGTTTAAGTGTGAGAGTGAGTGTTTAATAATGAGTGAGTGTGTAGGAATAAGTGAGTTTCAGTGTGTAAATGAGTGTGTATGAGTGAGTAACTGTATAATAGTGAGCGAGTGTGAGTCAGGGTCAGTTAGTTAGTAAGTGAGTGAGAGTGTGTTAGTGAGTGATTGTGTAAGAGTGTGAATGAGTGATTAAGTCTGTGTGAGTGTAAGAGTGTGTGTGGAAGAGTAAGTGATTTAGTGTGTGGTTGAGTATGTGAGTGGGTAAGAGAGTGAGTTTGTAAGAGGGAGACGGTGTGCATGAATGAGTGTGTGCCATTGAGTGTGTGATTGAGTGAGCATGAGGTAGTGAGTGTTCGAGTTAGTGCATGAGTGTGAGTGAATGAGTTAGTGAGTGTGTGTAAGGATGTGTGTGACAGAGTCAGTGTGTAATTGAGTGAGTGTAAGAGTGAGATTTAGTGAGTACGAGTGTGCGAGTGAGTATGTGTGTCCAAAAGTGAGAGTAGGTGAGTGTAAGAGTGAGAGTGAATGTGTGAAAATGTGTGCGTAAGAGTGAGTATAAGAGTGACTGAGTGTGGAAGTGTGTAAGTGTGAGTGTGAATTATAGTGAGTATGTGTTAGTGTGAGTGTGTGTGGAAGAGTGAGTTTGAATCAGTGAGTGAGCCTGAGTGAGTGTGTAAGAGTGAGCGAGTTAGTGTGTGAGTGGGCATGTAAGTGTGAGTAACTGAATGTGTAAGTGAGTGAGTGAATATCTGAGAGTGAGTGTGTGTTAGCGTATGGGAGTGAGTGTATCAGAGTGAGTGAATGAGTGTGTGAGTGACAGTGCATGTGAGTGAGTGTGAAGGTGAGTAAGAGTATGTAAGAGTGAGTGTGTGTGAGCGAATGTGTAAGAGTGAGTGTTTAAGTGTGAGTGAGTGTGGAAGAGTGTGAGTGAGTGGGAGACTGAGGGAGTGTAGGAATGAGTGAGTGCCTGTGTACGAGTGAGTTTCTGTGTACAGGTGAGTGTGTAAGAGTGAATGAGGGTGTGTAAGTGTGAGTGAGTGTGTGTGAGTGAGTGATTGTGTAAGAGTGAGTGAGTGCGTAAGAGTATATTTGTAAGAGTGTGAGTGAGTGTGTATGAGTGAGTTAAATCTAACCCCTCGATTAGATTCCAGTCTGTAACTCACTCCCGGGTATCTGTTATTCTATATATAAACCATCCTGAACCCCTCGATTAGATTCCAGTCTGTAACTCACTCCCGGGTATCTGTTATTCTATATATAAACCATCCTGAACACCTCGATTAGATTCCAGTCTGTAACTCACTCCCGGGTATCTGTTATTCTATATATAAACCATCCTGAACCCCTCGATTAGATTCCAGTCTGTAACTCACTCCCGGGTATCTGTTATTCTATATATAAACAATCCTGAACCCCTCAATTAGATTCCAGTCTGTTACTCACTCCCGGGTATCTGTTATTCTATATATAAACCATCCTGAACCCCTCGATTAGATTCCAGTCTGTAACTCACTCCCGGGTATCTGTTATTCTATATATAAACTATCCTGAACCCCTCGATTAGATTCCAGTCTGTAACTCACTCCCGGGTATCTGTTATTCTATATATAAACTATCCTGAATCCCTCGATTAGATTCCAGTCTGTAACTCACTCTTGGGTATCTGTTACTCTGTATATAATCTATCCCGAAGCCCTCCATTAGATTCCAGTCTGTAACTCACTCCCGGGTATCTGTTATTCTATATATAAACCATCCTGAACCCCTCGATTAGATTCCAGTCTGTAACTCACTCCCGGGTATCTGTTATTCTATATATAAACTATCCTGAACCCCTCGATTAGATTCCAGTCTGTAACTCACTCCTGGGTATCTGTTATTCTATATATAAACCATCCTGAACCCCTCGATTAGATTCCAGTCTGTAACTCACTCCCGGGTATCTGTTATTCTATATATAAACTATCCTGAACCCCTCGATTAGATTCCAGTCTGTAACTCACTCCTGGGTATCTGTTATTCTATATATAAACCATCCTGAACCCCTCGATTAGATTCCAGTCTGTAACTCACTCCCGGGTATCTGTTATTCTATATATAAACTATCCTGAACCCCTCGATTAGATTCCAGTCTGTAACTCACTCCTGGGTATCTGTTATTCTATATATAAACTATCCTGAACCCCTCGATTAGATTGCAATCTGTAACTCACTCCTGGGTATCTCTTATTCTGTATATAATCTATCCCGAAGCCCTCCATTAGATTGCAGTCTGTAATTCATTCCCAGATATAATTTAATCTGTGTATTCACCAACGATATGCCGGACTGAGATGAGGAGGAATTTTGTCACTCAGATGGTGGTGAATCCTGGGAATTCTCTATCCCAGAGGGATGTGGAGACTCCGTCATTGAACCGGCTCTAGACTGCGATTGATGGGTCAGTAAGAGGCACGGGGATAGGGCAGGAACACGGTGTTGAAATGGAAGAAGCTCCATGATCATATTGACTGGTGGAGCGAGCTGGAAGGGCTGAATGGTTCAGGCCTGCTCCTCTTCCTTGTGGTCTGTTATTGCTAATTATTTCTATGTTTATCTATTTAAGATTATCCGGAAAAGTGGGATGCGAATGAATTCTGCATCGTTTTTGATTTGGATATTGGAATAATCATCATTTGGGGTAAGTTCTGTTATGTTGATAATTCCCTATCTTCTTTAAAAATAAAACCCTTCCTTTGGAAACATTGCCTCATTCCCTCTACTTGCTGTAAATATCCTGGCAGCTTCTGTTGTGGAAATTGTAGAGGAACATTTATTCCATTTGTAACCCCACGCTGTACCTGTCCTGGGAGTGTTTGATAGGGACAGTGTAGAGGGAGCTTTACTCTGTATCTAACCCCGTGCTGTACCTGTCCTGGGAGTGTTTGATGGGGACAGTGTAGAGGGAGCTTTACTCTGTATCTCGCCCCGTGCTGTACCTGTCCTGGGAGTGTTTGATGGGGACAGTGTAGAGGGAGCTTTACTCTGTATCTAACTCCTTATTCATGGGTCACTAAACGCTAGCGTGTGGGTCCATTAAGCAATCAGGAAGGCCAATGGTACGTTAACTTTCATCGCTCGGGGTTATTAGTACAGGGTTTAAGATGACTTGCTGCAATTGTACAGAGCCTTGGTCACAACACACCTGGACCATTGTGTAGAGTTTTGTTCTCCATATCTAAGGAAGGATATACTTGCTGTAGAAGGAGTGTAACGGAGATTCACCAGACGAATCCCTGGGATGGTGAAGTTGTCTGATGAGGAGAGATTGAGGAAAATGTACCTGTGTTCCCGAGAGTGCCGAAAAATGAGAGGTGATCTTGAAACATACACAATTCACACGGGGCATCACAAGATAGATGTCGGTTGGATGATCTCCGACTGGTGAGATTAGAACCAGGGGGAGGGGGCACAGTCTCAAACCATAAGACCATAAACATAGAAGCAGAATTAGGCCACTCGGCCCATCGAGTCTGCTCCGCCATTCAATCATGGCTGATATGCCAGAATTAGGGCAGCACGGTAGCCTTGTGGATAGCACAAATGCTTCACAGCTCCAGGGTCCCAGGTTCGATTCCGGCTTGGGTCACTGTCTGTGCGGAGTCTGCACATCCTCCCGTGTGTGCGTGGGTTTCCTCCGGGTGCTCCGGTTTCCTCCCACAGTCCAAAGATGTGCAGGTTAGGTGGATTGACCATGATAAATTGCCCTTAGTGTTCAAAATTGCCCTTAGTGTTGGGTGGGGTTACTGGGTTATGGGGATAGGGTGGAGGTGTTGACCTTGGGTGTGGTGCTCTTTCCAGGAGCTGGTGCAGACTCGATGGGCCGGGTGGCCTCCTTCTGCACTGTAAATTCTATGAAATATTTTTCTAATTCCCATTCTCCTGTCTTCTCTCCATAACCCCATATCCCCTTATTGATCAAGAACCTATCTATCTCTGTCTTTGAGATACTCAGTGATTTGGCCTCCACACCCTTCTGCGGCAAAGAGTTCCACAGATTCACCATCCTCTGGCTGAAGAAATTCCTCCTCATCTCTGTTTTAAAGGATCGTCCCTTTACTCTGAGATGGTGTCCTCTGCTTCTAGTTTTTCCTACTAGTGGAAACATCCTCTCCATGTCCACTCTATCCAGGCCTTGCAGTATCCTGTAAGTTTCAATAAGATCCCCCCCTCATCCTTCTTAACTCCAACGAGTACAGACCCAGTGTCCTCAACCATTCCTCATACGACAAGTTCTTCATTCCAGGGATCATTCTTGTGAACCTCCTCTGGACCCTTTCCAAGGCCAGCACATCCTTCCTTAGATACCGGGCCCAAAACTGCTCACAATACTCCAAATGGGGTCTGACCAGAGCCTTATACAGCCTCAGAAGTACATCCCCGGTCTTGTATTGTCACCCTCTTGACGCGAATGCTCAGAATCAGGAGTGGACCATTGCAGACTGAGATGAGGGGGAATTTCTTAATTCAGAGGGTGGAGAATCTTTGGAATTCTCTGATCCAGAGGGTTGTGGAAGCTCAATCGTTGAGCATGTTCCAGACACAACTCGACTGTGTATAATAAAATAGGAATGTGTGTGTGAGTGTGCGTGCGTCTGTGCGTGCCAGGATCTGTTTGAATGGTGGAGCAGACTCGATGGGCCAAATCGCCTACACCTGCTCATATTTTCCTTTGAGACTTAAATGCGTACACAGACACAAGTTCACAGATACACACACACATGCGCGTGCACACACTGACTGATACATACACGGCAACAGATACATACACACACACACACACATGCGTGCATAGACACATATATATTAGCCATTTAAGACAATTTGATAGAATGCTACACATCCTAGTTTGCCGATGACACCAAACATTAGACAGCGTTGTAAACAGCACAGCTGGAAACATCAAATTGCAGGGAAATATTATCGTTTTGGCAGTTGACTGAACTGTGGACGTGTTTCTGTGTCGGGAAATGTAAGATGATGTATTTTAGACTTAAAAAGAATAGAACCGTGATCTTTATAAATGATGAGAAGACAGAAACAGTGGAAGTTTAAACTGGACAGATATTTCACAGCTGGATTCACACAATACAGACAGCAATGTGTCGTAGATTTTGGAAGTGCCACAAATGTTGTCCAGTGCAGTGCAAGGCGTACCTCAATGTTTCAGTCTTACTGAGAAACTGTCAGCCCACAGGACAACATTTCTGTATAATAGGATTGAAGCATAAGTTCAAATAGTTTTGTTTCAAAGTTTAAAATAACCTGTCATTTTTCTGTGCAGCTTTTGGAATCTGTCAGTGGAATTTAGGTTATACAGGCAAGTGTTAACAAGAGTATTGGGAACTGATTAGAAGTTTTGATGGAGATAATCCTGCATTATGGAAATGTGTGAGGTCTATTTAGGGTTGGGGAATGGATTGATGATCAAAGCATGTCGTTTTTTGTTATCTTCATCAGACTGACAGCCTTGAAGATTCACAACTTCCATGTGCTGAGAAAAAGGATTGATTAACCAAGGCCTATTATTCAAATACTTCAGTCAAGTAACAAAACAACAGTAACAGAGAATATACAAACAGAGACAAGCAGACACCTGTAATCGGAGCTTAAACTTCATGTTTAAATGTGAAGGGCTGAAATAAACATGAGTCCACCCTGGGATTCGGTGCAATTTGAGTTCTGTTTTTCCAAAAAATAAAAATAACTATCTGCAATGAAAAATTCCTTGGACAGGACAGAGGGATTTTGACTCTGTATTTAAGCCCAGACAGTATTTGGGTTGTGAGTGTTTGATGGACAGTATAGAAGAAGCTTCACTCTGAAACACTGGAATTTAGTTTAAGGGGTGATTTAATCACATGCTTCAGAACAATAATTGATATTGTACGTCTCGTGTGTGTCTCAGTGTCAGCTGTGAAACATGCACAGCACAATCTCATCCTGTTTCTGTGTGTCTCTCTCTCTCTGAAATTAGCTGGTCCATTTCCTAAATAACCACTGACTAGATTTCAAAAGGGTTCCATTGCCTGTGTAGCAGTTTGTGATACCCAAAGGTTATGAAAAGTGCTTTAGAAAAGTCTGTCCGCAAGCTGTTGTGAGGATGTTCAGAGTCAGCGTGTGACTTGGGTCACACACAGGCCAGATACACCTCTCCAAGTTAAAGGTGGAGAATGGATCTCGCTCCATTTCATAGATCATCATCGAATTTGAAAAATGAAAATGAAAAAATGAAATGAAAATCACTTATTGTCACAAGTAGGCTTCAAATGAAGTTACTGTGAAAAGCCCCTAGTCGCCACATTCCGGCGCCTGTTCGGGGAGGCTGTTACCGTGCAGAAGGAGGCCATTCGGCCCATTAAGTTGCACCGGCTCTTGGAAAGAGCACCCTACCCAAGGTCAACACCTCCACCCTATCCCCATAACCCAGTAACCCCACCCAACACCAAGGGCAATTTTGAACACTAAGGGCAATTTATCATGGCCAATCCACCTAACCCGCACATCTTTGGACTGTGGGACGAAACCGGAGCACCTAGAGGAAACCCATGCAGACACGGGGAGGATGTGCAGACTCCGCACAGACAGTGACCCAAGCCGGAATCGAACCTGGGACCCTGGAGCTGTGAAGCAATTGTGCTATCCACAATGCTACCGTGCTGCCCTGAAAGATGTATTTGAAAGATGTATTGACCCAGCCTGTCTGAGTTTGTGTCTGTGTGTGAGTTTGTGTTTGTCTGTATACGTGTTTGTGTGTCTGGGGTGGGGGGGGGGTTGTTTGTGTGACTCTTTGTGCGGCACGATAGCACAGTGGGTAGCACTGTGGCTTCGCAGCTCCAGGGTCCCGGGTTCGATTCCTGGCACGTTCTCCCTGTGTCTGCGTGGGTTTCCTCCGGGAGCTCCGGTTTGCTCCCACAAGTCTGAACGACGTGCTGTTGGGTAATTTGGGCATTCTGAATTCTCCCTCCGTGTACCCGAACAGGCGGCGGAATGTGGCGACTAGGGGCTTTTCACAGTAACCTCATTGCAGTGTTAATGTAAGCCTACTTGTGACAATAAAGCTTATTATACATGGTAGTCCCACAGGCTCTTACCCTGGCTACATGGTAGTCAGCTCTCCAAAAGGGTTAATTGTAGTGTCCACAGCAGTATGGTGTAATGTAGTATTAACTGGGACAAGAGCTTATAGTATAAACAGTGACTGGGTTAACTGCAGTGATCACTGGGAAAGGAGCTAATGTGTTTAAATAGAGATGAGAACGGTTATATATTACAAGATAATATTCACAATGACATTCTCTAATGCAATAATATTTCAGACATAGTGTAGAGCAGCATTTACAGCAACTGATGCTGCCAGGAAATAAATTGATCCAGGGCTTTGTATCGGATTATTAAAATAGGTTATTGATTAAGGTGGTCTAGTCGCTAAGGCAGGCTCGATCAGCTGAATGGCCCATTACTGTTCCTATGTACCTCTCCTGGGAGTGGTTGATGGGGCAGTGTAGAGGGAGCTTTACTCTGTATCTAACCCCGTGCTGTACCTGTCCTGGGAGTGTTTGATGGGGAGAGTATACAGGGAGCTTTACTCTGTATCTAACCCTGTGCTGTACCTGTCCTGGGAGTGTTTGCCAGGGACAGTGTAGAGGAATCTGTGTCTAACCCCATGATGTACCTTTGCTGGTCGTGTTTGACGGAATTTCAAAATCTCAAATAAATGTCTTCTATTAGTTTCTCCATCTCTCTGTTTCTGCTTCTCTCTCTGTCTGCCTGGGAATATTGTCAAAACAAAATCCACGATCAGCAGTCAGCCATTTTAAGTTACTTAATGGTGGCCATTTTAGGTGAGCACAGCACAGTCATTTCTGACATTTGTACACATTGGTATAACAAAATACTGATGGAAAGTGTCTGATTTAAACAGTGATTTGTTGGGGAATGTGGATATAGAAAGGGAGCTGGTTGTCCTTGTACACCAGTCACTGAAAGTGGAGAGGGGGGTGCAGCAAGCAGTTAAGAAGGCCAATGATATGTTGGCCTTCATTGAAAGAGGGATTTGAGTTCATAAGTGGAGATGTCTTACTGCAGTTACACAAGGCCTTGGTGAGAGCATACCTGGAGTATTGCGTACAGTTTCGGTCGCCCTAACTAAGAAAGGATATAGTTGCCAGAGAGGGAGTGCAGCGGAGGGTCAATCGGCTGATAGGGAGGTTGCCGGACTGTCCTACAAGGAGAGATTGGTTTGACTGTGGCACAGTGGTTAGCACTGCTGCCTCACAGTGACCCGGGTTAAATTCCGGCCTTGTGTGACTGATTATGTGGAGTTGGCAGTTTCTCCCCGTGTGTGCGTGGGTTTCCTCCGGGTGCTCCGGTTTCCTTCCACAGTCCAAAGATGTGCAGGCCAGGTGGAATGGTCCTGCTAAATTACCCCTTAGTGTCCAAGAAAGATTGTTTAGATTAGGTTAAGGAGTTATTGGGATAGGGCGGGTGACTGAGTTTACATAGAATGCTGTGTCAGAGGGTTGGTGTAGATTCGATGGGCAGAATGGCCTCCCTCTGCATTGTAGGGATTCTATGATTGTGCCTGTATTCACTAGAGCCGAGAAGGATGAGAGGAGATGTTGGCCGTGCTAAATTGCCCCTTAGTGACCCAAAGGTTAGGTGGTGTTACTGGGGTTATTTGGAGAGGCTGGAGGCGTGGGCTTGGGTAGGGTGCTCTCTCCGAGGGCCAGTGCAGACTCGATGGGCCAAATGGCCTACTCCTGCAATGTATATTCTATGATTCTGTGAGCTCTGATTGAAATGTATTACATTCCGACAGCGCTGTTCAGACTATACACAGGGATGGTGATTTCCACGTTGTACTGCCTCTGCCATGTCTTGGGAGTGATCATGGAGACAGTGTAGAGGAAACTTTACCCAGTATCTAACCCCGTGTTGTACCTGTACTGGGAGTGTTTGATGGGGACAGTGTAGAGGGAGCTTTACTCTGTATACATCATCGTACTGTAGCTGCCCTGGGAATGGGGACAGTGTAGAGGGATGTGTAATCTGTATCTAACCCCATGATGTACTTTTGCTAACAGTGTTTGATGGAGATTCTGAATCTTGAATTAATGTATTCTGTATTCTCCCCATCTTCTCTGTCTCTGCATCTCTCTATCTCTCTCTCTGGGAATCTGTCTAAACAAATCCACGATCAGCAGTCAGCCATTTTAAGTTACTTAATGGTGGCCATTTTATGTGAGCACAACACTGAGACAATTCGGACAGTTGTCCAAGTTAGTGTCAAACAAAAACTGAAGGAAAGAGTCAAATTTAAATGGTGATATGTTGGGCAATGTGGATGTACAAAGGGAGCTTGTACACCAGTCACTGAAAGTGGAGAGGGGGGTGCAGCGGAGGGTCAATTGGCTGATAGTGAGATTGCCGGACTGTCCTAGGAGGAGAGATTGGTTCAATAGGGCCTGAACGAGCCCTGTTTCTCCAACCTAACCCTGGAGATCAAATCCCACATTCCTGGTGATTTCTCCACTCTCAAAGATGGAAAGATATTGACCAAGTTTAAAGCAGAGATTGACTGATTTCTAAATCCCAAGACATAAAGGGACATGGGGATAGTGTTGGGGAAAAGACATTGAAGTGAAGATATTTCACAGCTGGATTCACAGAATAGAGACAGCAAAGTATCTTAAATGTTGGAAGAGCCACAAATGTCAAACGTTTGGGAAATGATTGGAAACAGTTTGGACTGAGATCTCCTCAGTGACCTGTGTGCAGACCCTACCCCCGACTTTCTGTCAGGAATGTCCCCCTCGGTGTGGTTCCTGTGTCTGCTAAGGAAGACACTTGTCCTGTCTATGGTTATGTTAATTCAGCAGTCAACAAGAGATTCAGCAATGTCCTGTCATTATTTCTGTCTTTGTTTGACAAATGTTTCCCTCTGAGTTTCTGACATGTTTGGAATGACCATTCGTCTGTCGCCTTAGGAAGGCTTTCCATAGAATGAGTAAAAACCAGCAAGAAATCACAGAATGTGAGTTAAACACAACTTCATTTCTGCCTCCATTTTACGAGAAGATTCCTTTTAAAAAAAAATACATTTTACTAAAGTTTTTCGATCAAAAAGAATTTTCCATTTTTACAACTTAGTAACAAAATGTACATTGACCGTTATTTAAACAATATATTAAACTAACAACAAGTGCAGAAAAAGAACAAGAAAAAAGCAATAATAATACTGAAAAAATAAATATAAACAACTAGCATAGAAAGAAAAAAACAAAAAACCCCAAATACAGAATACACCCCCCCCCCCCTCCACCCTGGGTTGCTGCTGCTGTCTTTCCTGTTTTCCCTTATCGCATTGCGAGATAGTCAAGGAACGGTTGCCACCGCCTGGTGAACCCCTGAGCCGAACCTCTTGGTGCGTATTTGATTCGCTCCAATTTTATAAACCCTGCTATGTCGTTTATCCAGGCCTCCACGCCCGGGGGTTTAGCTTCTTTCCACATAAGTAGAATCCTTCGCCGGACTACTCGGGACGCAAAGGCCAAAACATCGGCCTCTCTCGCCTCCTGCACTCCCGGCTCTTCTGCAACCCCAAATATAGCTAACCCCCAGCTTGGTTCGACCCGGACCCCCACCACCTTTGAGATCACTCTTGCCACACCCACCCAGAACCCATGCAATACCGGGCATGACCAAAACATGTGGGTGTGGTTCGCCGGGCTTCCCGCGCACCTATCCTCCACTCCAAAAAATCTACTCAGCCTTGCTCCCGTCATATGCGCCCTGTGTAGAACCTTGAATTGGATCAGGCTAAGCCTGGCACACGAGGACGAGGAATTTACCCTGCTTAGGGCATCTGCCCACAGCCCCTCCTCAATCTCTTCCCCCAGCTCTTCCTCCCATTTACCCTTCAGCTCCTCTACCATCGTCTCCCCCTCGTCTCTCATTTCCCTGTATATATCGGTGCCTTTACCTTCACCGACCCATGCTCCCGAAATCACTCTGGCCTTGGTCCCTTCCGCCGGGAGCTGCGGAAATTCCCTCACCTGTTGCCTCGCAAATGCCCTCACTTGCATATATCGGAAGGCATTCCCAGGTGGCAACTCGTATTTTTCTACCAATGCTCCCAGACTCGCGAATGTCCCGTCTAAGAACAAGTCCTTCAACTTCCCAATTCCTGCTCGCTGCCAAGATTGAAATCCCCCATTTTTCCTCCCCGGGACGAACCTGTGATTGTTCCTTATCGGGGACCACACCGAGGCACCCGTCACTCCCCTATGTCGTCTCCACTGCCCCCAAATCTTCAAAGTCGCCACCACCAATGGGTTTGTGGTGTATTTTTTCGGGGAGAACGGTAACGGCGCCGTCGCCAGTGCTTTTAAACTTGTTCCCTTACAGGACGCCATCTCCAGCCTTTTCCACGCCGTCCCTTCTTCTTCCCTCATCCACTTACATATCATAGACACGTTGGCGGCCCAATAATAGTCACTCAGACTCGGCAGTGCCAATCCCCCTCTGTCCCTACTGCGCTGCAGGAACCCCCTCTTTACCCTCGGGGGCTTTCCAGCCCACACAAAGCTCATAATGCTCCTGTCCACTTTCTTGAAAAAGGCCTTTGTAATCAGTATGGGGAGGCACTGAAACACGAAAAGAAACCTCGGGAGGACCACCATTTTAACCGCCTGTACTCTACCCGCCAATGACAGGGGCACCATGTCCCACCTCTTAAAGTCCTCCTCCATCTGCTCTACCAGTCGCGTCAAGTTAAGTTTATGCAAGGTTCCCCAGTTCCTGGCCACCTGGATCCCTAGATATCGAAAATCCTTTGCTACTCTCCTCAGTGGCAGATCGTCTATCCCCCTGCCCTGTTCCCCGGGGTGCATCAGAAAAAGTTCACTCTTTCCCATATTCAATTTGTATCCCGAGAACTCCCCAAACTCCCTGAGTGTCTGCATTACCTCTGGCATCCCCTCCACTGGGTCCGCCACATGTAGCAGCAAATCGTCCGCATATAATGACACCCGATGTTCCTCTCCTCCTCTGAGCACCCCCCTCCACTTCTTAGAGCCCCTCAGCGCTATGGCCAATGGCTCGATTGCCAACGTGAACAGTAACGGGGACAGGGGGCACCCCTGTCTTGTGCCCCTATGTAATCGGAAATAGTCGGATCGTTGCCTATTTGTAACCACGCTTGCCACCGGGGCCCCGTACAGGAGCTGAACCCATCTGATGAACCCCTCTCCAAATCCAAATCTCTTCAGTACCTCCCACAGGTAGTCCCACTCCACTCTATCAAATGCCTTCTCTGCATCCATCGCCACCACTATCTCCGCCTCCCCCTCCGGTGGGGGCATCATCATCACCCCCAGCAACCTTCGTATATTGGCATTCAATTGCCTCCCTTTAACAAATCCTGTCTGGTCGTCATGTACTACCCCTGGGACACAGTCCTCTATCCTTGTCGCCATCACTTTGGCCAGTAACTTGGCATCTACATTTAGGAGGGAGATGGGCCTGTATGACCCGCACTGCAGCGGATCTTTGTCTTGTTTCAGGATCAACGATATTGTCGCCTCCGACATTGTCGGGGGTAGTGTCCCCCTTTCCTTAGCCTCATTGAAGGTTCTCGTCAGGAGTGGGGCCAGTAGGTCCACATATTTCCTGTAAAATTCCACCGGGAACCCATCTGGTCCCGGGGCCTTTCCTGCCTGCATGTTCCCGATTCCTTTAACCACCTCCTCCACCTCAATCTGCGCTCCCAGACCTGCCACCTCCTGCTCCTCAACCCTCGGGAACTCCAGCTGGTCCAGGAAGTGTATCATTCCCTCTTTCCCCTCCGGGGGTTGGGACTTATACAGCCTCTCATAAAATGACTTAAACACCCCGTTCACCCTCACCGCTCTCTGCTCCATCCTTCCCTCCCCGTCCCTAACACCTCCGATCTCTCTCGCCGCCCCCCTCTTCCTAAGTTGTTGGGCCAACAATCGGCTCGCCTTTTCCCCATATTCGTGTTGTATTCCCTGTGCCTTCCTCCACTGCGTCTCCGCCTTACCCGTGGTCAGCAGGTCAAACTCCGTCTGTAGTCTCCGTCTTTCCCTGTATAGCTCTTCATCCGGGGCCTCCGCATACTGCCTATCCACCCTCAGAATCTCCCCAATCAGTCTCTCCCTTTCTTTACCCTCTTGTTTCCCCTTGTGGGCTCTTATGGAAATCAGCTCCCCCCTAACCACTGCCTTCAGCGCCTCCCATACTACTCCCACCTGGACCTCTCCATCATCATTGACCTCTAGGTATCTTTCAATACATCCCCTCACCCTTCCACATAGCCCCTCGTCCTCCAACAGTCCCATGTCGAATCTCCAAAGTGGGCGCTGCTCCTTCTCCTCTCCTAGATCCAGATCCACCCAATGTGGGGCGTGATCTGAAACGGCTATAGCCGAGTATTCCGTTCCTGCCACTTTCGGGATCAGCGCCCTTCCTAGGACAAAAAGGTCTATCCGGGAGTATACTTTATGGACGTGGGGGAAGAAGGAAAACTCTTTACTCCTCGGTCTAGCAAATCTCCAGGGATCCACTCCTCCCATCTGCTCCATAAATCCCTTAAGCACTTTGGCCGCTGCCGGCCTTCTCACGGTCCTTGATCTGGACCGGTCCAGCTCTGGGTCCAGCACCGTGTTGAAGTGCCCCCCCCATTACCAAATTACCATCTCTAGGTCCGGGATGCGCCCCAACATACGCTTCATAAAACCCGCGTCATCCCAGTTCGGGGCATATACGTTCACCAGCACCACCGCCTCACCTTGCAATCTGCCACTCACCATCACGTACCTGCCCCCACTGTCCACCACTATGGTCTTAGCCTCAAACGATACCCGTTTCCCCACCAGTATTGCCACCCCTCTATTTTTCGCATCTAAGCCTGAGTGGAATATGTGTCCCACCCATCCTTTCCTTAATCTGACCTGATCCGCCAATTTCAGGTGCGTCTCCTGAAGCATAACCACATCCGCCTTCAGTCTCTTTAGGTGCACAAACACCCTTGCCCTCTTAATCGGCCCGTTCAACCCTCTCACGTTCCACGTGATCAATCGCGTTGGGGGGCCCTTCACCCCCCGCCCCCCCCATCGTCAACTAGCCATCCCCTTTTTAAACCAGCTCCTCACCCGGGTCCCACGCACCCGTTTGTCCCCCAGACGGCGCCCTCCCGCCCCGACCAGAAACTGAGGTAAATACAAGACTGTGCGATATTGTGTTCATAATAACTGAATATCTGCATTGTAATGTTATTAATAGTATCAGTCATGTTAGTAATAAACTCTGTGTATATACCCTGATTGCTGTTATTTCTCTCTCTGACCCCCAGCCTATGGAATGCAGGTCTCACAGATTCTTGTGTCGAGGATCTTGCCTCTGCTCTCAGTAAAAACCGGTCACTGAAAGATCTGAACCTGGGATTAAACTCATTCACAGACCAATGTGCTCTTGCTCTTCACCACCTCACACTGACCTGCAAGAGTCTGGAGCGGATCTTGTAAGTGTTTGTATTAATGTAATACATAAAACATAAAATGGATCAAGTAATGTTTATGGTTAATATTTGTCATTCCTGTTATTTACACTTATGGTCACTCTATTTCATTCCTATTAAATCTTTAATCTGTTTCAGGCTTCTGGAGAATCTGTTCAGTCCAACCACAAAGAGGCACCTGAAGGCACTGCGGGAATCCAGATCCAGACTGAGTGTAATAATGTGAATATTTTAATTTATAAACATCCCAGCTTTCATTCTCTGGACATGTTTCTCTGATTCCCTGTCTCTCCCCTTTAACCGGCCGGGCTCCAGGTTGAAATCTGTTTCCAGTTGGAGCTGAGTGAGGGTCATCTCCCATTGTGACATCAGGGGCCCAGCAACAGGGTCACCAGACTCCGCCTCCCGGCCCCACAGCGCTGCTTCTGCAGGAGATCCGGGGCTGAATGATCCCCAATGGGGCACTAGGGAAATGTACAGACAGGAAGGACCCAAGGTGGAACTCAGTCTGGACTGCAGTGGGACACTGATAATTGCACTCTTTATTCCTGGGTTGTTACTCCATATCTGTGCCCAGTGGCCCTTTTGTCAAGGGAAGCAGTGGTGTTCAAGATGGGGACAAGGTCTTTACAAGTTGATAGATCCAACCATCCAATGGGGCCCACAGTTAAGTCTCTGGAGTCACTCAGAGAGACTCCAGAGACAAAGTTCTAGAGGTTGGTGCACCAGGATGGATGACACACCGAAAGAAGAAGTGGGGAAAGTGTCAGTGGACATTCTGCTGTTTATGAGCTTTTGCAGTGTTTACTGACTCTAAATTATCCCTCTTTCTGACACCAACATGGGGACATGTCTGGTGTCACTGTGGAAATTAAACATTAAGTAGATACTGTGGACACAATTTTTAAAACAAAACCAGTGGAGAATGCAAATCTTGCGATTGAAATTGCAGAGGGACCAGTGACTGGCCTTGTTCTTACCTGTAGTTCGTGTGGCTTTGTATAATGACCTACACTTGGAAATGTTCATGACTTTGTGACACTGAACCTCTATTGTTGCCTCCTGGGAAGGGAACTCAGAATTGTTCTTGTGCAAAGTTGAACTATATCTTAAACATGTAAAACGCAGGGCTTCTTACCCACTTAAAATTGGAAAATAGTTTGTGAGTGATTTTAGTCAGAAGACCTCTCAGCAGTGCCTTCCCAGATAAAACTGTGGACACAGCGAGAGCGAGGGACACATCGAGTGCGAGGGACACGGAGATCGAGGGACACGGCGAGAGCGAGGGACACAGCGAGAGCGAGGAACACAGCGAGAGCGAGGGACACAGAGAGCGAGCGACACAGAGAGCGAGGGACACAGAGAGCGAGGGACACACACGTGTCCCTCGCTCTCGCCGTGTCCCTCGCTCTCGCCGTGTCCCTCGATCTCCGTGTCCCTCGCACTCGATGTGTCCCTCGCTCTCGATGTGTCCCTCGCTCTCGCTGTGTCCCTCGCTCTGTGTCCCTCGCTCTGTGTCCCTCGCTCTCTGTGTCCCCCGCTCTCTGTGTCCCCCGCTCTCTGTGTCCCTCGCTCTCTGTGTCCCTCGCTCTCTGTGTCCCTCTCTCTCTGTGTCCCTCGCTCTCGCTGTGTTGCTTGCTCTCGCTGTGTTCCTCGCTCTCGCTGTGTCCCTCGCTCTCGCTGTGTCCCTCGCTCTCGATGTGTCCCTCGCTCTCGATGTGTCCCTCGCTCTCTGGCTCTTTCGCTGCGTCCCTCTATCTTTCGCTGTGTCCCACTCTCTCTCGCTGCGCCCCTCTCTCGCTGTGTCCCTCTCTCTCTCGCTGCGTCCCTCTCTCTCTCGGTGTCCCTCTCTCTCGCTGTGTCCCTCTCTCTCTCGCTGTGACCCTCTCTCTCTCGCTGTGTCCCTCTCTCTCGCGCTGTGACCCTCTCTCTCTCGCTGTGTCCCTCTCTCTCGCTGTGTCCCTCGCTCTCTCGCTGTGTCCCTCGCTCTCTGTGCGTCCCTCGCTCTCTGTGCGTACCTCGCTCCCTTTGCGTCCCTCGCTCTCTGTGAGTCCCTCGCTCTCTCTGTCCCTTGCGCTCTGTGTCCCTCGCTCTCGCTGTGTCCCTCGCTCTCGCTGTGTCCCTCGCTCTCGCTGTGTCCCTCGCTCTCTGTGTCCCTCGCTCTCTGTGTCGCTCGCTCTCTGTGTCCCTCGCTCTCTGTGTCCCTCGCTCTCGCTGTGTTCCTCGCTCTCGCTGTGTCCCTCGCTCTCGCCGTGTCCCTCGATCTCCGTGTCCCTCGCACTCGATGTGTCCCTCGCTCTCGATGTGTCCCTCGCTCTCGCTGTGTCCCTCGCTCTGTGTCCCTCGCTCTGTGTCCCTCGCTCTCTGTGTCCCCCGCTCTCTGTGTCCCTCGCTCTCTGTGTCCCTCGCTCTCTGTGTCCCTCGCTCTCTGTGTCCCTCGCTCTCTGTGTCCCTCGCTCTCTGTGTCCCTCGCTCTCTGTGTTCCTCGCTCTCGCTGTGTTGCTTGCTCTCGCTGTGTTCCTCGCTCTCGCTGTGTCCCTCGCTCTCGCTGTGTCCCTCGCTCTCGCCGTGTCCCTCGCTCTCGCCGTGTCCCTCGATCTCCATGTCCCTCGCTCTCGATGTGTCCCTCGCTCTCGATGTGTCCCTCGCTCTCTGGCTCTTTCGCTGCGTCCCTCTATCTTTCGCTGCGTCCCACTCTCTCTCGCTGCGCCCCTCTCTCGCTGTGTCCCTCTCTCTCTCGCTGTGTCCCTCTCTCGCTGTGTCCCTCTCTCTCTCGCTGTGTCCCTCTCTCTCTCGCTGTGTCCCTCTCTCTCTCGCTGTGTCCCTCTCTCTCTCGCTGTGTCCCTCTCTCTCTCGCTGTGTCCCTCTCTCTCTCGGTGTCCCTCTCTCTCGCTGTGTCCCTCTCTCTCTCGCTGTGACCCTCTCTCTCTCGCTGTGTCCCTCTCTCTCGCGCTGTGACCCTCTCTCTCTCGCTGTCTCCCTCTCTCTCTCTCGCTGTGTCCCTCTCTCTCTCTCGCTGTGTCCCTCGCTCTCTCGCTGTGTCCCTCGCTCTCTGTGCGTCCCTCGCTCTCTGTGTGTACCTCGCTCCCTTTGCGTCCCTCGCTCTCTGTGAGTCCCTCGCTCTCTCTGTCCCTTGCGCTCTGTGTCCCTCGCTCTCGCTGTGTCCCTCGCTCTCGCTGTGTCCCTCGCTCTCGCTGTGTCCCTCGCTCTCGCTGTGTCCCTCGCTCTCGCTGTGTCCCTCGCTCTCGCTGTGTCCCTCGCTCTCGCTGTGTCCCTCGCTCTGTGTGCGTCCCTCGCTCTCACTGTCCCTCGCGCTCTGTGTCCCTCGCTCCCACTGTGTCCCTCGCTCCCGCTGTGTCCCTCGCTCCCGCTCTGTCCCTCGCTCTCGCTGTGTCCCTCGCTCTCGCTGTGTCCCTCGCTCTCGCTGTGTCCCTCGCTCTCTGTGCGTCCCTCTCTCTGTGTCGCTCTCTCTGTGTCGCTCTCTCTGTGTCGCTCTCTCTGTGTCGCTCTCTCTGTGTCGCTCTCTGTGTCCCTCGCTCTCTGTGTCCCTCGCTCTCTGTGTCCCTCGCTCTCTGTGCCCCTCACTCTCTGTGTCCCTCTCTCTGTGTCGCTCTCTCTGTGTCGCTCTCTCTGTGTCGCTCTCTGTGTCCCTCGCTCTCTGTGTCCCTCGCTCTCTGTGTCCCTCGCTCTCTGTGCCCCTCGCTCTCTGTGCCCCTCGCTCTCTGTGTCCCTCGCTCTCTGTGTCCTTCGCTCTCTGTGTCCCTCGCTCTCTGTGTCCCTCGCTCTCTGTGTCCCTCTCTCTCTGTGTCCCTCTCTCTCTGTGTCCCTCTCTCTCTGTGTCCCTCGCTCTGTGTCCCTCGCTCTGTGTCCCTCGCTCTGTGTCCCTCGCTCTGTGTCCCTCTCTCTGTGTCCCTCTCTCTGTGTCGCTCTCTCTGTGTCGCTCTCTCAGTGTCGCTCTCTCTGTGTCGCTCTCTCTGTGTCGCTCTCTGTGTCCCTCGCTCTCTGTGTCCCTCGCTCTCTGTGTCCCTCGTTCTGTGTGTCCCTCGCTGTGTGTCCCTCGCTCTCGCTGTGTCCCTCGCTCTCTCTGTCCCTCTCTCTCTTTGTCCCTCGCTCTCTCTGTGTCCCTGGCTCTCTCTGTGTCCCTCGCTCTCGCTGTGTCCCTCGCTCTCTGTGTCCCTCGCTCTCTGTGTCCCTCGCTCTCGCTGTGTCCCTCGCTCTCGCTGTGTCCCTCGCTCTCGCTGTCCCTCGCTCTCTCTGTGTCCCTCGCGCTCTCTGTGTCCCTCGCACTCGCTGTGTTCCTCGCTCTCACTGTGTCCCTCGCTCTCTGTGTCTCTCACTCTCTGTGTCCCTCGATCTCTGTGTCCCTCGATCTCTGTGTCCCTCGCTCTCGCTGTGTCCCTCGCTCTCGCTGTGTCCCTCGCTCTCGCTGTGTCCCTCGCTCTCGCTGTGTCCCTCGCTCTGTGTCCTTCGCTCTGTGTCCCTCGCTCTCTGTGTCCCTCGCTCTCTGTGTCCCTCGCTCTCTGTGTCCCTCGCTCTCTGTGTCCCTCGCTCTCTGTGTCCCTCGCTCTCTGTGTCCCTCGCTCTCTGTGTCCCTCGCTCTCTGTGTCCCTCGCTCTCTGTGTCGCTCGCTCTCTGTGTTCCTCGCTCTCGCCGTGTCCCTCGCTCTCGCCGTGTCCCTCGATCTCCGTGTCCCTCGCACTCGATGTGTCCCTCGCTCTCGATGTGTCCCTCGCTCTCGCTGTGTCCCTCGCTCTGTGTCCCTCGCTCTGTGTCCCTCGCTCTCTGTGTCCCCCGCTCTCTGTGTCCCCCGCTCTCTGTGTCCCCCGCTCTCTGTGTCCCTCGCTCTCTGTGTCCCTCGCTCTCTGTGTCCCTCGCTCTCTGTGTCCCTCGCTCTCTGTGTCCCTCGCTCTCGCTGTGTTGCTTGCTCTCGCTGTGTTCCTCGCTCTCGCTGTGTCCCTCGCTCTCGCTGTGTCCCTCGCTCTCGATGTGTCCCTCGCTCTCGATGTGTCCCTCGCTCTCTGGCTCTTTCGCTGCGTCCCTCTATCTTTCGCTGCGTCCCACTCTCTCTCGCTGCGCCCCTCTCTCGCTGTGTCCCTCTCTCTCTCGCTGCGTCCCTCTCTCTCTCGGTGTCCCTCTCTCTCGCTGTGTCCCTCTCTCTCTCGCTGTGGCCCTCTCTCTCTCGCTGTGTCCCTCTCTCTCGCGCTGTGACCCTCTCTCTCTCGCTGTGTCCCTCTCTCTCTCTCGCTGTGTCCCTCGCTCTCTGTGCGTCCCTCGCTCTCTGTGCGTACCTCGCTCCCTTTGCGTCCCTCGCTCTCTGTGAGTCCCTCGCTCTCTCTGTCCCTTGCGCTCTGTGTCCCTCGCTCTCGCTGTGTCCCTCGCTCTCGCTGTGTCCCTCGCTCTCTGTGCGTCCCTCACTCTCTCTGTCCCTCGCGCTCTGTGTCCCTCGCTCTCGCTGTGTCCCTCGCTCTCGCTGTGTCCCTCGCTCTCGCTGTGTCCCTCGCTCTCGCTGTGTCCCTCGCTCTCGCTGTGTCCCTCGCTCTCGCTGTGTCCCCCTCTCTCTCGCTGTGTCCCCCTCTCTCTCGCTGTGTCCCCCTCTCTCTCGCTGTGTCCCCCTCTCACTCGTGGTGTCCCGCTCTCTCTCGCTGTGTCCCCCTCTCTCTCGCTGTGTCCCGCTCTCTCTCTCTCGCTGTGTCCCGCTCTCTCTCTCGCTGTGTCCCCCTCTCTCTCGCTGTGTTCCCCTCTCTCTCGCTGTGTCCCATTCTCTCTCGCTGTGTCCCTCGCTCTCGCTGTGTCCTTCGCTCTGTGTCCCTCGCTCTGTGTGTCCCTCGCTCTGTGTGTCCCTCGCTCTGTGTGTCCCTCGCTCTGTGTGTCCCTCGCTCTGTGTGTCCCTCGCTCTGTGTGTCCCTCGCTCTGTGTGTCCCTCGCTCTGTGTGTCCCTCGCTCTGTGTGTCCCTCGTTCGGTGTGTCCCTAGCTGTGTGTCCCTCGCTCTCGCTGTGTCCCTCTCTCTAGCGCTGTGTCCCTCTCTCTAGCGCTGTGTCCCTCTCTCTTGCGCTGTGTCCCTCTCTCTTGCGCTGTGTCCCTCTCTCTCGCGCTGTGTCCCTCTCTCTCGCGCTGTGTCCCTCTCTTCGCGCTGTGTCCCTCTCTTCGCGCTGTGTCCCTCTCTTCGCGCTGTGTCCCTCTCTCTAGCGCTGTGTCCCTCTCTCTAGCGCTGTGTCACTCTCGAGCTGTGTCCCTCACTCTCGAGCTGTGTCCCTCTCTCTCGCGCTGTGTCCCCCTCTCTCTCGCTGTGTCCCCCTCTCTCTCGCTGTGTCCCCCTCTCTCTCGCTGTGTCCCCCTCTCTCTCGCTGTGTCCCCCTCTATCTCGCTGTGTCCCCCTCTCTCGCTGTGTCCCCCTCTCTCTCGCTGTGTCCCCCTCTCTCTCGCTGTGTCCCCTATATCTCGCTGTGTCCCCCTCTCTCTCGCTGTGTCCCCCTCTCACTCGCGGTGTCCCGCTCTCTCTCGCTGTGTCCCCCTCTCTCTCGCTGTGTCCCGCTCTCTCTCTCTCGCTGTGTCCCGCTCTGTCTCTCGCTGTGTCCCCCTCTCTCTCGCTGTGTTCCCCTCTCTCTCGCTGTGTCCCATTCTCTCTCGCTGTGTCCCTCGCTCTCGCTGTGTCCTTCGCTCTGTGTCCCTCGCTCTGTGTGTCCCTCGCTCTGTGTGTCCCTCGCTCTGTGTGTCCCTCGCTCTGTGTGTCCCTCGCTCTGTGTGTCCCTCGTTCTGTGTGTCCCTCGCTGTGTGTCCCTCGCTCTCGCTGTGTCCCTCGCTCTCTCTGTCCCTCTCTCTCTTTGTCCCTCGCTCTCTCTGTGTCCCTGGCTCTCTCTGTGTCCCTCGCTCTCGCTGTGTCCCTCGCTCTCTGTGTCCCTCGCTCTCTGTGTCCCTCGCTCTCGCTGTGTCCCTCGCTCTCGCTGTGTCCCTCGCTCTCGCTGTGTCCCTCGCTCTCGCTGTGTCCCTCGCTCTCGCTGTGTCCCTCGCTCTCGCTGTGTCCCTCGCTCTCGCTGTCCCTCGCTCTCTGTGTCCCTCGCGCTCTGTGTCCCTCGCTCTCTGTGTCCCTCGCTCTCTGTGTCCCTCGCTCTCTGTGTCCCTCGCTCTCTGTGTCCCTCGCTCTCTGTGTCCCTCGCTCTCTGTGTCCCTCGCTCTCTGTGTCGCTCGCTCTCTGTGTTCCTCGCTCTCGCTGTGTCCCTCGCTCTCGCCGTGTCCCTCGATCTCCGTGTCCCTCGCACTCGATGTGTCCCTCGCTCTCGATGTGTCCCTCGCTCTCGCTGTGTCCCTCGCTCTGTGTCCCTCGCTCTGTGTCCCTCGCTCTCTGTGTCCCCCGCTCTCTGTGTCCCCCGCTCTCTGTGTCCCCCGCTCTCTGTGTCCCTCGCTCTCTGTGTCCCTCGCTCTCTGTGTCCCTCGCTCTCTGTGTCCCTCGCTCTCTGTGTCCCTCGCTCTCTGTGTCCCTCGCTCTCTGTGTCCCTCGCTCTCGCTGTGTTGCTTGCTCTCGCTGTGTTCCTCGCTCTCGCTGTGTCCCTCGCTCTCGCTGTGTCCCTCGCTCTCGATGTGTCCCTCGCTCTCGATGTGTCCCTCGCTCTCTGGCTCTTTCGCTGCGTCCCTCTATCTTTCGCTGCGTCCCACTCTCTCTCGCTGCGCCCCTCTCTCGCTGTGTCCCTCTCTCTCTCGCTGCGTCCCTCTCTCTCTCGGTGTCCCTCTCTCTCGCTGTGTCCCTCTCTCTCTCGCTGTGGCCCTCTCTCTCTCGCTGTGTCCCTCTCTCTCGCGCTGTGACCCTCTCTCTCTCGCTGTGTCCCTCTCTCTCTCTCGCTGTGTCCCTCGCTCTCTGTGCGTCCCTCGCTCTCTGTGCGTACCTCGCTCCCTTTGCGTCCCTCGCTCTCTGTGAGTCCCTCGCTCTCTCTGTCCCTTGCGCTCTGTGTCCCTCGCTCTCGCTGTGTCCCTCGCTCTCGCTGTGTCCCTCGCTCTCTGTGCGTCCCTCACTCTCTCTGTCCCTCGCGCTCTGTGTCCCTCGCTCTCGCTGTGTCCCTCGCTCTCGCTGTGTCCCTCGCTCTCGCTGTGTCCCTCGCTCTCGCTGTGTCCCTCGCTCTCGCTGTGTCCCTCGCTCTCGCTGTGTCCCCCTCTCTCTCGCTGTGTCCCCCTCTCTCTCGCTGTGTCCCCCTCTCTCTCGCTGTGTCCCCCTCTCACTCGTGGTGTCCCGCTCTCTCTCGCTGTGTCCCCCTCTCTCTCGCTGTGTCCCGCTCTCTCTCTCTCGCTGTGTCCCGCTCTCTCTCTCGCTGTGTCCCCCTCTCTCTCGCTGTGTTCCCCTCTCTCTCGCTGTGTCCCATTCTCTCTCGCTGTGTCCCTCGCTCTCGCTGTGTCCTTCGCTCTGTGTCCCTCGCTCTGTGTGTCCCTCGCTCTGTGTGTCCCTCGCTCTGTGTGTCCCTCGCTCTGTGTGTCCCTCGCTCTGTGTGTCCCTCGCTCTGTGTGTCCCTCGCTCTGTGTGTCCCTCGCTCTGTGTGTCCCTCGCTCTGTGTGTCCCTCGTTCGGTGTGTCCCTAGCTGTGTGTCCCTCGCTCTCGCTGTGTCCCTCTCTCTAGCGCTGTGTCCCTCTCTCTAGCGCTGTGTCCCTCTCTCTTGCGCTGTGTCCCTCTCTCTTGCGCTGTGTCCCTCTCTCTCGCGCTGTGTCCCTCTCTCTCGCGCTGTGTCCCTCTCTTCGCGCTGTGTCCCTCTCTTCGCGCTGTGTCCCTCTCTTCGCGCTGTGTCCCTCTCTCTAGCGCTGTGTCCCTCTCTCTAGCGCTGTGTCACTCTCGAGCTGTGTCCCTCACTCTCGAGCTGTGTCCCTCTCTCTCGCGCTGTGTCCCCCTCTCTCTCGCTGTGTCCCCCTCTCTCTCGCTGTGTCCCCCTCTCTCTCGCTGTGTCCCCCTCTATCTCGCTGTGTCCCCCTCTCTCGCTGTGTCCCCCTCTCTCTCGCTGTGTCCCCCTCTCTCTCGCTGTGTCCCCTATATCTCGCTGTGTCCCCCTCTCTCTCGCTGTGTCCCCCTCTCACTCGCGGTGTCCCGCTCTCTCTCGCTGTGTCCCCCTCTCTCTCGCTGTGTCCCGCTCTCTCTCTCTCGCTGTGTCCCGCTCTGTCTCTCGCTGTGTCCCCCTCTCTCTCGCTGTGTTCCCCTCTCTCTCGCTGTGTCCCATTCTCTCTCGCTGTGTCCCTCGCTCTCGCTGTGTCCTTCGCTCTGTGTCCCTCGCTCTGTGTGTCCCTCGCTCTGTGTGTCCCTCGCTCTGTGTGTCCCTCGCTCTGTGTGTCCCTCGCTCTGTGTGTCCCTCGCTCTGTGTGTCCCTCGCTCTGTGTGTCCCTCGTTCTGTGTGTCCCTCGCTGTGTGTCCCTCGCTCTCGCTGTGTCCCTCGCTCTCTCTGTCCCTCTCTCTCTTTGTCCCTCGCTCTCTCTGTGTCCCTGGCTCTCTCTGTGTCCCTCGCTCTCGCTGTGTCCCTCGCTCTCTGTGTCCCTCGCTCTCTGTGTCCCTCGCTCTCGCTGTGTCCCTCGCTCTCGCTGTGTCCCTCGCTCTCGCTGTGTCCCTCGCTCTCGCTGTGTCCCTCGCTCTCGCTGTGTCCCTCGCTCTCGCTGTGTCCCTCGCTCTCGCTGTCCCTCGCTCTCTGTGTCCCTCGCGCTCTGTGTCCCTCGCTCTCTGTGTCCCTCGCTCTCTGTGTCCCTCGCTCTCTGTGTCCCTCGCTCTCTGTGTCCCTCGCTCTCTGTGTCCCTCGCTCTCTGTGTCGCTCGCTCTCTGTGTTCCTCGCTCTCGCTGTGTCCCTCGCTCTCGCCGTGTCCCTCGATCTCCGTGTCCCTCGCACTCGATGTGTCCCTCGCTCTCGATGTGTCCCTCGCTCTCGCTGTGTCCCTCGCTCTGTGTCCCTCGCTCTGTGTCCCTCGCTCTCTGTGTCCCCCGCTCTCTGTGTCCCCCGCTCTCTGTGTCCCCCGCTCTCTGTGTCCCCCGCTCTCTGTGTCCCTCGCTCTCTGTGTCCCTCGCTCTCTGTGTCCCTCGCTCTCTGTGTCCCTCGCTCTCTGTGTCCCTCGCTCTCTGTGTCCCTCGCTCTCGCTGTGTTGCTTGCTCTCGCTGTGTTCCTCGCTCTCGCTGTGTCCCTCGCTCTCGCTGTGTCCCTCGCTCTCGATGTGTCCCTCGCTCTCGATGTGTCCCTCGCTCTCGATGTGTCCCTCGCTCTCTGGCTCTTTCGCTGCGTCCCTCTATCTTTCGCTGCGTCCCACTCTCTCTCGCTGCGCCCCTCTCTCGCTGTGTCCCTCTCTCTCTCGCTGCGTCCCTCTCTCTCTCGGTGTCCCTCTCTCTCGCTGTGTCCCTCTCTCTCTCGCTGTGGCCCTCTCTCTCGCGCTGTGACCCTCTCTCTCTCGCTGTGTCCCTCTCTCTCTCTCGCTGTGTCCCTCGCTCTCTGTGCGTCCCTCGCTCTCTGTGCGTACCTCGCTCCCTTTGCGTCCCTCGCTTTCTGTGAGTCCCTCGCTCTCTCTGTCCCTTGCGCTCTGTGTCCCTCGCTCTCGCTGTGTCCCTCGCTCTCGCTGTGTCCCTCGCTCTCGCTGTGTCCCTCGCTCTCGCTGTGTCCCTCGCTCTCGCTGTGTCCCTCGCTCTCTGTGCGTCCCTCACTCTCTCTGTCCCTCGCGCTCTGTGTCCCTCGCTCTCGCTGTGTCCCTCGCTCTCGCTGTGTCCCTCGCTCTCGCTGTGTCCCTCACTCTCGCTGTGTCCCCCTCTCTCTCGCTGTGTCCCCCTCTCTCTCGCTGTGTCCCCCTCTCTCTCGCTGTGTCCCCCTCTCACTCGTGGTGTCCCGCTCTCTCTCGCTGTGTCCCCCTCTCTCTCGCTGTGTCCCGCTCTCTCTCTCTCGCTGTGTCCCGCTCTCTCTCTCGCTGTGTCCCCCTCTCTCTCGCTGTGTTCCCCTCTCTCTCGCTGTGTCCCATTCTCTCTCGCTGTGTCCCTCGCTCTCGCTGTGTCCCTCGCTCTGTGTGTCCCTCGCTCTGTGTGTCCCTCGCTCTGTGTGTCCCTCGCTCTGTGTGTCCCTCGCTCTGTGTGTCCCTCGCTCTGTGTGTCCCTCGCTCTGTGTGTCCCTCGTTCGGTGTGTCCCTAGCTGTGTGTCCCTCGCTCTCGCTGTGTCCCTCGCTCTCGCTGTGTCCCTCGCTCTCTCTGTCCCTCTCTCTCTTTGTCCCTCGCTCTCTCTGTGTCCCTGGCTCTCTCTGTGTCCCTCGCTCTCGCTGTGTCCCTCGCTCTCTGTGTCCCTCGCTCTCTGTGTCCCTCGCTCTCGCTGTGTCCCTCGCTCTCGCTGTGTCCCTCGCTCTCGCTGTGTCCCTCGCTCTCGCTGTCCCTCGCTCTCTGTGTCCCTCGCGCTCTCTGTGTCCCTCGCTCTCGCTGTGTTCCTCGCTCTCCCTGTGTCCCTCGCTCTCTGTGTCTCTCACTCTCTGTGTCCCTCGATCTCTGTGTCCCTCGATCTCTGTGTCCCTCGCTCTCGCTGTGTCCCTCGCTCTCGCTGTGTCCCTCGCTCTCGCTGTGTCCCTCGCTCTGTGTCCCTCGCTCTGTGTCCCTCGCTCTGTGTCCCTCGCTCTGTGTCCCTCGCTCTGTGTCCCTCGCTCTGTGTCCCTCGCTCTCTGTGTCCCTCGCTCTCTGTGTCCCTCGCTCTCTGTGTCCCTCGCTCTCTGTGTCCCTCGCTCTCTGTGTCCCTCGCTCTCTGTGTCCCTCGCTCTCTGTGTCGCTCGCTCTCTGTGTCCCTCGCTCTCGCTGTGTTCCTCGCTCTCGCTGTGTCCCTCGCTCTCGCCGTGTCCCTCGATCTCCGTGTCCCTCGCACTCGATGTGTCCCTCGCTCTCGCTGTGTCCCTCGCTCTCGCTGTGTCCCTCGCTCTGTGTCCCTCGCTCTCTGTGTCCCTCGCTCTCTGTGTCCCCCGCTCTCTGTGTCCCTCGCTCTCTGTGTCCCTCGCTCTCTGTGTCCCTCGCTCTGTGTGTCCCTCGCTCTCTGTGTCCCTCGCTCTCTGTGTCCCTCGCTCTCTGTGTCCCTCGCTCTCGCTGTGTTGCTTGCTCTCGCTGTGTTCCTCGCTCTCGCTGTGTCCCTCGCTCTCGCTGTGTCCCTCGCTCTTGCCGTGTCCCTCGATCTCCGTGTCCATCGCTCTCGATGTGTCCCTCGCTCTCGATGTGTCCCTCGCTCTCGATGTGTCCCTCGCTCTCTGGCTCTTTCGCTGCGTCCCTCTATCTTTCGCTGCGTCCCACTCTCTCTCGCTGCGCCCCTCTCTCGCTGTGTCCCTCTCTCTCTCGCTGCGTCCCTCTCTCTCTCGGTGTCCCTCTCTCTCGCTGTGTCCCTCTCTCTCTCGCTGTGACCCTCTCTCTCTCGCTGTGTCCCTCTCTCTCGCGCTGTGACCCTCTCTCTCTCGCTGTGTCCCTCTCTCTCTCTCGCTGTGTCCCTCGCTCTCTCGCTGTGTCCCTCGCTCTCTGTGCGTCCCTCGCTCTCTGTGCGTACCTCGCTCCCTTTGCGTCCCTCGCTGTGTGTCCCTCGCTCTCGCTGTGTCCCTCGCTCTCTCTGTCCCTCTCTCTCTTTGTCCCTCGCTCTCTCTGTGTCCCTGGCTCTCTCTGTGTCCCTCGCTCTCGCTGTGTCCCTCGCTCTCTGTGTCCCTCGCTCTCTGTGTCCCTCGCTCTCGCTGTGTCCCTCGCTCTCGCTGTGTCCCTCGCTCTCGCTGTGTCCCTCGCTCTCGCTGTGTCCCTCGCTCTCGCTGTGTCCCTCGCTCTCGCTGTGTCCCTCGCTCTCGCTGTCCCTCGCTCTCTGTGTCCCTCGCGCTCTGTGTCCCTCGCTCTCTGTGTCCCTCGCTCTCTGTGTCCCTCGCTCTCTGTGTCCCTCGCTCTCTGTGTCCCTCGCTCTCTGTGTCCCTCGCTCTCTGTGTCGCTCGCTCTCTGTGTTCCTCGCTCTCGCTGTGTCCCTCGCTCTCGCCGTGTCCCTCGATCTCCGTGTCCCTCGCACTCGATGTGTCCCTCGCTCTCGATGTGTCCCTCGCTCTCGCTGTGTCCCTCGCTCTGTGTCCCTCGCTCTGTGTCCCTCGCTCTCTGTGTCCCCCGCTCTCTGTGTCCCCCGCTCTCTGTGTCCCCCGCTCTCTGTGTCCCTCGCTCTCTGTGTCCCTCGCTCTCTGTGTCCCTCGCTCTCTGTGTCCCTCGCTCTCTGTGTCCCTCGCTCTCTGTGTCCCTCGCTCTCTGTGTCCCTCGCTCTCGCTGTGTTGCTTGCTCTCGCTGTGTTCCTCGCTCTCGCTGTGTCCCTCGCTCTCGCTGTGTCCCTCGCTCTCGATGTGTCCCTCGCTCTCGATGTGTCCCTCGCTCTCGATGTGTCCCTCGCTCTCTGGCTCTTTCGCTGCGTCCCTCTATCTTTCGCTGCGTCCCACTCTCTCTCGCTGCGCCCCTCTCTCGCTGTGTCCCTCTCTCTCTCGCTGCGTCCCTCTCTCTCTCGGTGTCCCTCTCTCTCGCTGTGTCCCTCTCTCTCTCGCTGTGGCCCTCTCTCTCGCGCTGTGACCCTCTCTCTCTCGCTGTGTCCCTCTCTCTCTCTCGCTGTGTCCCTCGCTCTCTGTGCGTCCCTCGCTCTCTGTGCGTACCTCGCTCCCTTTGCGTCCCTCGCTTTCTGTGAGTCCCTCGCTCTCTCTGTCCCTTGCGCTCTGTGTCCCTCGCTCTCGCTGTGTCCCTCGCTCTCGCTGTGTCCCTCGCTCTCGCTGTGTCCCTCGCTCTCGCTGTGTCCCTCGCTCTCGCTGTGTCCCTCGCTCTCTGTGCGTCCCTCACTCTCTCTGTCCCTCGCGCTCTGTGTCCCTCGCTCTCGCTGTGTCCCTCGCTCTCGCTGTGTCCCTCGCTCTCGCTGTGTCCCTCACTCTCGCTGTGTCCCCCTCTCTCTCGCTGTGTCCCCCTCTCTCTCGCTGTGTCCCCCTCTCTCTCGCTGTGTCCCCCTCTCACTCGTGGTGTCCCGCTCTCTCTCGCTGTGTCCCCCTCTCTCTCGCTGTGTCCCGCTCTCTCTCTCTCGCTGTGTCCCGCTCTCTCTCTCGCTGTGTCCCCCTCTCTCTCGCTGTGTTCCCCTCTCTCTCGCTGTGTCCCATTCTCTCTCGCTGTGTCCCTCGCTCTCGCTGTGTCCCTCGCTCTGTGTGTCCCTCGCTCTGTGTGTCCCTCGCTCTGTGTGTCCCTCGCTCTGTGTGTCCCTCGCTCTGTGTGTCCCTCGCTCTGTGTGTCCCTCGCTCTGTGTGTCCCTCGTTCGGTGTGTCCCTAGCTGTGTGTCCCTCGCTCTCGCTGTGTCCCTCGCTCTCGCTGTGTCCCTCGCTCTCTCTGTCCCTCTCTCTCTTTGTCCCTCGCTCTCTCTGTGTCCCTGGCTCTCTCTGTGTCCCTCGCTCTCGCTGTGTCCCTCGCTCTCTGTGTCCCTCGCTCTCTGTGTCCCTCGCTCTCGCTGTGTCCCTCGCTCTCGCTGTGTCCCTCGCTCTCGCTGTGTCCCTCGCTCTCGCTGTCCCTCGCTCTCTGTGTCCCTCGCGCTCTCTGTGTCCCTCGCTCTCGCTGTGTTCCTCGCTCTCCCTGTGTCCCTCGCTCTCTGTGTCTCTCACTCTCTGTGTCCCTCGATCTCTGTGTCCCTCGATCTCTGTGTCCCTCGCTCTCGCTGTGTCCCTCGCTCTCGCTGTGTCCCTCGCTCTCGCTGTGTCCCTCGCTCTGTGTCCCTCGCTCTGTGTCCCTCGCTCTGTGTCCCTCGCTCTGTGTCCCTCGCTCTGTGTCCCTCGCTCTGTGTCCCTCGCTCTCTGTGTCCCTCGCTCTCTGTGTCCCTCGCTCTCTGTGTCCCTCGCTCTCTGTGTCCCTCGCTCTCTGTGTCCCTCGCTCTCTGTGTCCCTCGCTCTCTGTGTCGCTCGCTCTCTGTGTCCCTCGCTCTCGCTGTGTTCCTCGCTCTCGCTGTGTCCCTCGCTCTCGCCGTGTCCCTCGATCTCCGTGTCCCTCGCACTCGATGTGTCCCTCGCTCTCGCTGTGTCCCTCGCTCTCGCTGTGTCCCTCGCTCTGTGTCCCTCGCTCTCTGTGTCCCTCGCTCTCTGTGTCCCCCGCTCTCTGTGTCCCTCGCTCTCTGTGTCCCTCGCTCTCTGTGTCCCTCGCTCTGTGTGTCCCTCGCTCTCTGTGTCCCTCGCTCTCTGTGTCCCTCGCTCTCTGTGTCCCTCGCTCTCGCTGTGTTGCTTGCTCTCGCTGTGTTCCTCGCTCTCGCTGTGTCCCTCGCTCTCGCTGTGTCCCTCGCTCTTGCCGTGTCCCTCGATCTCCGTGTCCATCGCTCTCGATGTGTCCCTCGCTCTCGATGTGTCCCTCGCTCTCGATGTGTCCCTCGCTCTCTGGCTCTTTCGCTGCGTCCCTCTATCTTTCGCTGCGTCCCACTCTCTCTCGCTGCGCCCCTCTCTCGCTGTGTCCCTCTCTCTCTCGCTGCGTCCCTCTCTCTCTCGGTGTCCCTCTCTCTCGCTGTGTCCCTCTCTCTCTCGCTGTGACCCTCTCTCTCTCGCTGTGTCCCTCTCTCTCGCGCTGTGACCCTCTCTCTCTCGCTGTGTCCCTCTCTCTCTCTCGCTGTGTCCCTCGCTCTCTCGCTGTGTCCCTCGCTCTCTGTGCGTCCCTCGCTCTCTGTGCGTACCTCGCTCCCTTTGCGTCCCTCGCTCTCTGTGAGTCCCTCGCTCTCTCTGTCCCTTGCGCTCTTTGTCCCTCGCTCTCTCTGCGTCCCTGGCTCTCTCTGTGTCCCTCGCTCTCGCTGTGTCCCTCGCTCTCTGTGTCCCTCGCTCTCTGTGTCCCTCGCTCTCGCTGTGTCCCTCGCTCTCGCTGTGTCCCTCGCTCTCGCTGTGTCCCTCGCTCTCTGTGTCCCTCGCGCTCTCTGTGTCCCTCGCTCTCGCTGTGTTCCTCGCTCTCACTGTGTCCCTCGCTCTCTGTGTCTCTCACTCTCTGTGTCCCTCGATCACTGTGTCCCTCGCTCTCTGTGTCCCTCGCTCTCTGTGTCCCTCGCTCTCTGTGTCCCTCGCTCTCTGTGTCGCTCGCTCTCTGTGTCCCTCGCTCTCGCTGTGTTCCTCGCTCTCGCTGTGTCCCTCGCTCTCGCCGTGTCCCTCGATCTCCGTGTCCCTCGCACTCGATGTGTCCCTCGCTCTCGATGTGTCCCTCGCTTTCGCTGTGTCCCTCGCTCTGTGTCCCTCGCTCTGTGTCCCTCGCTCTCTGTGTCCCTCGCTCTCTGTGTCCCTCGCTCTCTGTGTCCCTCGCTCTCTGTGTCCCCCGCTCTCTGTGTCCCTCGCTCTCTGTGTCCCTCGCTCTCTGTGTCCCTCGCTCTCTGTGTCCCTCGCTCTCTGTGTCCCTCGCTCTCTGTGTCCCTCGCTCTCGCTGTGTTGCTTGCTCTCGCTGTGTTCCTCGCTCTCGCTGTGTCCCTCGCTCTCGCTGTGTCCCTCGCTCTCGCCGTGTCCCTCAATCTCCGTGTCCCTCGCTCTCGATGTGTCCCTCGCTCTCGATGTGTCCCTCGCTCTCGATGTGTCCCTCGCTCTCTGGCTCTTTCGCTGCGTCCCTCTATCTTTCGCTGCGTCCCTCTCTCTCTCGCTGCGTCCCTCTATCTTTCGCTGCGTCCCACTCTCTCTCGCTGCGCCCCTCTCTCGCTGTGTCCCTCTCTCTCTCGCTGCGTCCCTCTCTCTCTCGGTGTCCCTCTCTCTCGCTGTGTCCCTCTCTCTCTCGCTGTGACCCTCTCTCTCTCGCTGTGTCCCTCTCTCTCGCGCTGTGACCCTCTCTCTCTCTCGCTGTGTCCCTCTCTCTCGCTGTGTCCCTCGCTCTCTCGCTGTGTCCCTCGCTCTCTGTGCGTCCCTCGCTCTCTGTGCGTACCTCGCTCCCTTTGCGTCCCTCGCTCTCTGTGAGTCCCTCGCTCTCTCTGTCCCTTGCGCTCTGTGTCCCTCGCTCTCGCTGTGTCCCTCGCTCTCGCTGTGTCCCTCGCTCTCGCTGTGTCCCTCGCTCTCTGTGTCCCTCGCTCTCTGTGTCGCTCGCTCTCTGTGTCCCTCGCTCTCGCTGTGTTCCTCGCTCTCGCTGTGTCCCTCGCTCTCGCCGTGTCCCTCGATCTCCGTGTCCCTCGCACTCGATGTGTCCCTCGCTCTCGCTGTGTCCCTCGCTCTGTGTCCCTCGCTCTGTGTCCCTCGCTCTCTGTGTCCCCCGCTCTCTGTGTCCCTCGCTCTCTGTGTCCCTCGCTCTCTGTGTCCCTCGCTCTCTGTGTCCCTCGCTCTCTGTGTCCCTCGCTCTCTGTGTCCCTCGCTCTCTGTGTCCCTCGCTCTCTGTGTTCCTCGCTCTCGCTGTGTTGCTTGCTCTCGCTGTGTTCCTCGCTCTCGCTGTGTCCCTCGCTCTCGCTGTGTCCCTCGCTCTCGCCGTGTCCCTCGCTCTCGCCGTGTCCCTCGATCTCCATGTCCCTCGCTCTCGATGTGTCCCTCGCTCTCGATGTGTCCCTCGCTCTCTGGCTCTTTCGCTGCGTCCCTCTATCTTTCGCTGCGTCCCACTCTCTCTCGCTGCGCCCCTCTCTCGCTGTGTCCCTCTCTCTCTCGCTGTGTCCCTCTCTCGCTGTGTCCCTCTCTCTCTCGCTGTGTCCCTCTCTCTCTCGCTGTGTCCCTCTCTCTCTCGCTGTGTCCCTCTCTCTCTCGCTGTGTCCCTCTCTCTCTCGCTGTGTCCCTCTCTCTCTCGGTGTCCCTCTCTCTCGCTGTGTCCCTCTCACTCTCGCTGTGACCCTCTCTCTCTCGCTGTGTCCCTCTCTCTCGCGCTGTGACCCTCTCTCTCTCGCTGTGTCCCTCTGTCTCTCTCGCTGTGTCCCTCTCTCTCTCTCGCTGTGTCCCTCGCTCTCGCTGTGTCCCTTGCTCTCGCTGTGTCCCTCGCTCTCGCTGTGTCCCTCGCTCTGTGTGCGTCCCTCGCTCTCACTGTCCCTCGCGCTCTGTGTCCCTCGCTCCCACTGTGTCCCTCGCTCCCGCTGTGTCCCTCGCTCCCGCTCTGTCCCTCGCTCTCGCTGTGTCCCTCGCTCTCGCTGTGTCCCTCGCTCTCGCTGTGTCCCTCGCTCTCTGTGCGTCCCTCTCTCTGTGTCGCTCTCTCTGTGTCGCTCTCTCTGTGTCGCTCTCTCTGTGTCGCTCTCTGTGTCCCTCGCTCTCTGTGTCCCTCGCTCTCTGTGTCCCTCGCTCTCTGTGCCCCTCACTCTCTGTGTCCCTCTCTCTGTGTCGCTCTCTCTGTGTCGCTCTCTCTGTGTCGCTCTCTGTGTCCCTCGCTCTCTGTGTCCCTCGCTCTCTGTGTCCCTCGCTCTCTGTGTCCCTCGCTCTCTGTGCCCCTCGCTCTCTGTGCCCCTCGCTCTCTGTGTCCCTCGCTCTCTGTGTCCTTCGCTCTCTGTGTCCCTCGCTCTCTGTGTCCCTCGCTCTCTGTGTCCCTCTCTCTCTGTGTCCCTCTCTCTCTGTGTCCCTCTCTCTCTGTGTCCCTCGCTCTGTGTCCCTCGCTCTGTGTCCCTCGCTCTGTGTCCCTCGCTCTGTGTCCCTCTCTCTGTGTCCCTCTCTCTGTGTCGCTCTCTCTGTGTCGCTCTCTCAGTGTCGCTCTCTCTGTGTCGCTCTCTCTGTGTCGCTCTCTGTGTCCCTCGCTCTCTGTGTCCCTCGCTCTCTGTGTCCCTCGTTCTGTGTGTCCCTCGCTGTGTGTCCCTCGCTCTCGCTGTGTCCCTCGCTCTCTCTGTCCCCCTCTCTCTTTGTCCCTCGCTCTCTCTGTGTCCCTGGCTCTCTCTGTGTCCCTCGCTCTCGCTGTGTCCCTCGCTCTCTGTGTCCCTCGCTCTCTGTGTCCCTCGCTCTCGCTGTGTCCCTCGCTCTCGCTGTGTCCCTCGCTCTCGCTGTCCCTCGCTCTCTCTGTGTCCCTCGCGCTCTCTGTGTCCCTCGCACTCGCTGTGTTCCTCGCTCTCACTGTGTCCCTCGCTCTCTGTGTCTCTCACTCTCTGTGTCCCTCGATCTCTGTGTCCCTCGATCTCTGTGTCCCTCGCTCTCGCTGTGTCCCTCGCTCTCGCTGTGTCCCTCGCTCTCGCTGTGTCCCTCGCTCTGTGTCCTTCGCTCTGTGTCCCTCGCTCTCTGTGTCCCTCGCTCTCTGTGTCCCTCGCTCTCTGTGTCCCTCGCTCTCTGTGTCCCTCGCTCTCTGTGTCCCTCGCTCTCTGTGTCCCTCGCTCTCTGTGTCCCTCGCTCTCTGTGTCGCTCGCTCTCTGTGTTCCTCGCTCTCGCCGTGTCCCTCGCTCTCGCCGTGTCCCTCGATCTCCGTGTCCCTCGCACTCGATGTGTCCCTCGCTCTCGCTGTGGCCCTCTCTCTCTCGCTGTGTCCCTCTCTCTCGCGCTGTGACCCTCTCTCTCTCGCTGTGTCCCTCTCTCTCTCTCGCTGTGTCCCTCGCTCTCTGTGCGTCCCTCGCTCTCTGTGCGTACCTCGCTCCCTTTGCGTCCCTCGCTCTCTGTGAGTCCCTCGCTCTCTCTGTCCCTTGCGCTCTGTGTCCCTCGCTCTCGCTGTGTCCCTCGCTCTCGCTGTGTCCCTCGCTCTCTGTGCGTCCCTCACTCTCTCTGTCCCTCGCGCTCTGTGTCCCTCGCTCTCGCTGTGTCCCTCGCTCTCGCTGTGTCCCTCGCTCTCGCTGTGTCCCTCGCTCTCGCTGTGTCCCTCGCTCTCGCTGTGTCCCTCGCTCTCGCTGTGTCCCCCTCTCTCTCGCTGTGTCCCCCTCTCTCTCGCTGTGTCCCCCTCTCTCTCGCTGTGTCCCCCTCTCACTCGTGGTGTCCCGCTCTCTCTCGCTGTGTCCCCCTCTCTCTCGCTGTGTCCCGCTCTCTCTCTCTCGCTGTGTCCCGCTCTCTCTCTCGCTGTGTCCCCCTCTCTCTCGCTGTGTTCCCCTCTCTCTCGCTGTGTCCCATTCTCTCTCGCTGTGTCCCTCGCTCTCGCTGTGTCCTTCGCTCTGTGTCCCTCGCTCTGTGTGTCCCTCGCTCTGTGTGTCCCTCGCTCTGTGTGTCCCTCGCTCTGTGTGTCCCTCGCTCTGTGTGTCCCTCGCTCTGTGTGTCCCTCGCTCTGTGTGTCCCTCGCTCTGTGTGTCCCTCGCTCTGTGTGTCCCTCGCTCTGTGTGTCCCTCGCTCTGTGTGTCCCTCGTTCGGTGTGTCCCTAGCTGTGTGTCCCTCGCTCTCGCTGTGTCCCTCTCTCTAGCGCTGTGTCCCTCTCTCTAGCGCTGTGTCCCTCTCTCTTGCGCTGTGTCCCTCTCTCTTGCGCTGTGTCCCTCTCTCTCGCGCTGTGTCCCTCTCTCTCGCGCTGTGTCCCTCTCTTCGCGCTGTGTCCCTCTCATCGCGCTGTGTCCCTCTCTTCGCGCTGTGTCCCTCTCTCTAGCGCTGTGTCCCTCTCTCTAGCGCTGTGTCACTCTCGAGCTGTGTCCCTCTCTCTCGCGCTGTGTCCCTCTCTCTCGCGCTGTGTCCCCCTCTCTCTCGCTGTGTCCCCCTCTCTCTCGCTGTGTCCCCCTCTCTCTCGCTGTGTCCCCCTCTATCTCGCTGTGTCCCCCTCTCTCGCTGTGTCCCCCTCTCTCTCGCTGTGTCCCCCTCTCTCTCGCTGTGTCCCCTATATCTCGCTGTGTCCCCCTCTCTCTCGCTGTGTCCCCCTCTCACTCGCGGTGTCCCGCTCTCTCTCGCTGTGTCCCCCTCTCTCTCGCTGTGTCCCGCTCTCTCTCTCTCGCTGTGTCCCGCTCTGTCTCTCGCTGTGTCCCCCTCTCTCTCGCTGTGTTCCCCTCTCTCTCGCTGTGTCCCATTCTCTCTCGCTGTGTCCCTCGCTCTCGCTGTGTCCTTCGCTCTGTGTCCCTCGCACTGTGTGTCCCTCGCTCTGTGTGTCCCTCGCTCTGTGTGTCCCTCGCTCTGTGTGTCCCTCGTTCTGTGTGTCCCTCGTTCTGTGTGTCCCTCGCTCTCGCTGTGTCCCTCGCTCTCTCTGTCCCTCTCTCTCTTTGTCCCTCGCTCTCTCTGTGTCCCTGGCTCTCTCTGTGTCCCTCGCTCTCGCTGTGTCCCTCGCTCTCTGTGTCCCTCGCTCTCTGTGTCCCTCGCTCTCGCTGTGTCCCTCGCTCTCGCTGTGTCCCTCGCTCTCGCTGTGTCCCTCGCTCTCGCTGTCCCTCGCTCTCTGTGTCCCTCGCGCTCTCTGTGTCCCTCGCTCTCGCTGTGTTCCTCGCTCTCACTGTGTCCCTCGCTCTCTGTGTCTCTCACTCTCTGTGTCCCTCGATCTCTGTGTCCCTCGATCTCTGTGTCCCTCGCTCTCGCTGTGTCCCTCGCTCTCGCTGTGTCCCTCGCTCTCGCTGTGTCCCTCGCTCTCGCTGTGTCCCTCGCTCTCGCTGTGTCCCTCGCTCTGTGTCCCTCGCTCTGTGTCCCTCGCTCTCTGTGTCCCTCGCTCTCTGTGTCCCTCGCTCTCTGTGTCCCTCGCTCTCTGTGTCCCTCGCTCTCTGTGTCCCTCGCTCTCTGTGTCCCTCGCTCTCTGTGTCGCTCGCTCTCTGTGTTCCTCGCTCTCGCTGTGTCCCTCGCTCTCGCCGTGTCCCTCGATCTCCGTGTCCCTCGCACTCGATGTGTCCCTCGCTCTCGATGTGTCCCTCGCTCTCGCTGTGTCCCTCGCTCTGTGTCCCTCGCTCTGTGTCCCTCGCTCTCTGTGTCCCCCGCTCTCTGTGTCCCCCGCTCTCTGTGTCCCTCGCTCTCTGTGTCCCTCGCTCTCTGTGTCCCTCGCTCTCTGTGTCCCTCGCTCTCTGTGTCCCTCGCTCTCTGTGTCCCTCGCTCTCGCTGTGTTGCTTGCTCTCGCTGTGTTCCTCGCTCTCGCTGTGTCCCTCGCTCTCGCTGTGTCCCTCGCTCTCGATGTGTCCCTCGCTCTCGATGTGTCCCTCGCTCTCTGGCTCTTTCGCTGCGTCCCTCTATCTTTCGCTGCGTCCCACTCTCTCTCGCTGCGCCCCTCTCTCGCTGTGTCCCTCTCTCTCTCGCTGCGTCCCTCTCTCTCTCGGTGTCCCTCTCTCTCGCTGTGTCCCTCTCTCTCTCGCTGTGGCCCTCTCTCTCTCGCTGTGGCCCTCTCTCTCGCGCTGTGACCCTCTCTCTCTCGCTGTGTCCCTCTCTCTCTCTCGCTGTGTCCCTCGCTCTCTGTGCGTCCCTCGCTCTCTGTGCGTACCTCGCTCCCTTTGCGTCCCTCGCTTTCTGTGAGTCCCTCGCTCTCTCTGTCCCTTGCGCTCTGTGTCCCTCGCTCTCGCTGTGTCCCTCGCTCTCGCTGTGTCCCTCGCTCTCGCTGTGTCCCTCACTCTCGCTGTGTCCCTCGCTCTCTGTGCGTCCCTCACTCTCTCTGTCCCTCGCGCTCTGTGTCCCTCGCTCTCGCTGTGTCCCTCGCTCTCGCTGTGTCCCTCGCTCTCGCTGTGTCCCTCGCTCTCGCTGTGTCCCTCACTCTCGCTGTGTCCCCCTCTCTCTCGCTGTGTCCCCCTCTCTCTCGCTGTGTCCCCCTCTCTCTCGCTGTGTCCCCCTCTCACTCGTGGTGTCCCGCTCTCTCTCGCTGTGTCCCCCTCTCTCTCGCTGTGTCCCGCTCTCTCTCTCTCGCTGTGTCCCGCTCTCTCTCTCGCTGTGTCCCCCTCTCTCTCGCTGTGTTCCCCTCTCTCTCGCTGTGTCCCATTCTCTCTCGCTGTGTCCCTCGCTCTCGCTGTGTCCCTCGCTCTGTGTGTCCCTCGCTCTGTGTGTCCCTCGCTCTGTGTGTCCCTCGCTCTGTGTGTCCCTCGCTCTGTGTGTCCCTCGCTCTGTGTGTCCCTCGCTCTGTGTGTCCCTCGCTCTGTGTGTCCCTCGTTCGGTGTGTCCCTAGCTGTGTGTCCCTCGCTCTCGCTGTGTCCCTCGCTCTCGCTGTGTCCCTCGCTCTCTCTGTCCCTCTCTCTCTTTGTCCCTCGCTCTCTCTGTGTCCCTGGCTCTCTCTGTGTCCCTCGCTCTCGCTGTGTCCCTCGCTCTCTGTGTCCCTCGCTCTCTGTGTCCCTCGCTCTCGCTGTGTCCCTCGCTCTCGCTGTGTCCCTCGCTCTCGCTGTGTCCCTCGCTCTCGCTGTCCCTCGCTCTCTGTGTCCCTCGCGCTCTCTGTGTCCCTCGCTCTCGCTGTGTTCCTCGCTCTCCCTGTGTCCCTCGCTCTCTGTGTCTCTCACTCTCTGTGTCCCTCGATCTCTGTGTCCCTCGATCTCTGTGTCCCTCGCTCTCGCTGTGTCCCTCGCTCTCGCTGTGTCCCTCGCTCTCGCTGTGTCCCTCGCTCTCGCTGTGTCCCTCGCTCTGTGTCCCTCGCTCTGTGTCCCTCGCTCTGTGTCCCTCGCTCTCTGTGTCCCTCGCGCTCTCTGTGTCCCTCGCTCTCGCTGTGTTCCTCGCTCTCACTGTGTCCCTCGCTCTCTGTGTCTCTCACTCTCTGTGTCCCTCGATCTCTGTGTCCCTCGATCTCTGTGTCCCTCGCTCTCGCTGTGTCCCTCGCTCTCGCTGTGTCCCTCGCTCTCGCTGTGTCCCTCGCTCTCGCTGTGTCCCTCGCTCTCGCTGTGTCCCTCGCTCTGTGTCCCTCGCTCTGTGTCCCTCGCTCTCTGTGTCCCTCGCTCTCTGTGTCCCTCGCTCTCTGTGTCCCTCGCTCTCTGTGTCCCTCGCTCTCTGTGTCCCTCGCTCTCTGTGTCCCTCGCTCTCTGTGTCGCTCGCTCTCTGTGTTCCTCGCTCTCGCTGTGTCCCTCGCTCTCGCCGTGTCCCTCGATCTCCGTGTCCCTCGCACTCGATGTGTCCCTCGCTCTCGATGTGTCCCTCGCTCTCGCTGTGTCCCTCGCTCTGTGTCCCTCGCTCTGTGTCCCTCGCTCTCTGTGTCCCCCGCTCTCTGTGTCCCCCGCTCTCTGTGTCCCTCGCTCTCTGTGTCCCTCGCTCTCTGTGTCCCTCGCTCTCTGTGTCCCTCGCTCTCTGTGTCCCTCGCTCTCTGTGTCCCTCGCTCTCGCTGTGTTGCTTGCTCTCGCTGTGTTCCTCGCTCTCGCTGTGTCCCTCGCTCTCGCTGTGTCCCTCGCTCTCGATGTGTCCCTCGCTCTCGATGTGTCCCTCGCTCTCTGGCTCTTTCGCTGCGTCCCTCTATCTTTCGCTGCGTCCCACTCTCTCTCGCTGCGCCCCTCTCTCGCTGTGTCCCTCTCTCTCTCGCTGCGTCCCTCTCTCTCTCGGTGTCCCTCTCTCTCGCTGTGTCCCTCTCTCTCTCGCTGTGGCCCTCTCTCTCTCGCTGTGGCCCTCTCTCTCGCGCTGTGACCCTCTCTCTCTCGCTGTGTCCCTCTCTCTCTCTCGCTGTGTCCCTCGCTCTCTGTGCGTCCCTCGCTCTCTGTGCGTACCTCGCTCCCTTTGCGTCCCTCGCTTTCTGTGAGTCCCTCGCTCTCTCTGTCCCTTGCGCTCTGTGTCCCTCGCTCTCGCTGTGTCCCTCGCTCTCGCTGTGTCCCTCGCTCTCGCTGTGTCCCTCGCTCTCGCTGTGTCCCTCACTCTCGCTGTGTCCCTCGCTCTCTGTGCGTCCCTCACTCTCTCTGTCCCTCGCGCTCTGTGTCCCTCGCTCTCGCTGTGTCCCTCGCTCTCGCTGTGTCCCTCGCTCTCGCTGTGTCCCTCGCTCTCGCTGTGTCCCTCACTCTCGCTGTGTCCCCCTCTCTCTCGCTGTGTCCCCCTCTCTCTCGCTGTGTCCCCCTCTCTCTCGCTGTGTCCCCCTCTCACTCGTGGTGTCCCGCTCTCTCTCGCTGTGTCCCCCTCTCTCTCGCTGTGTCCCGCTCTCTCTCTCTCGCTGTGTCCCGCTCTCTCTCTCGCTGTGTCCCCCTCTCTCTCGCTGTGTTCCCCTCTCTCTCGCTGTGTCCCATTCTCTCTCGCTGTGTCCCTCGCTCTCGCTGTGTCCCTCGCTCTGTGTGTCCCTCGCTCTGTGTGTCCCTCGCTCTGTGTGTCCCTCGCTCTGTGTGTCCCTCGCTCTGTGTGTCCCTCGCTCTGTGTGTCCCTCGCTCTGTGTGTCCCTCGCTCTGTGTGTCCCTCGTTCGGTGTGTCCCTAGCTGTGTGTCCCTCGCTCTCGCTGTGTCCCTCGCTCTCGCTGTGTCCCTCGCTCTCTCTGTCCCTCTCTCTCTTTGTCCCTCGCTCTCTCTGTGTCCCTGGCTCTCTCTGTGTCCCTCGCTCTCGCTGTGTCCCTCGCTCTCTGTGTCCCTCGCTCTCTGTGTCCCTCGCTCTCGCTGTGTCCCTCGCTCTCGCTGTGTCCCTCGCTCTCGCTGTGTCCCTCGCTCTCGCTGTCCCTCGCTCTCTGTGTCCCTCGCGCTCTCTGTGTCCCTCGCTCTCGCTGTGTTCCTCGCTCTCCCTGTGTCCCTCGCTCTCTGTGTCTCTCACTCTCTGTGTCCCTCGATCTCTGTGTCCCTCGATCTCTGTGTCCCTCGCTCTCGCTGTGTCCCTCGCTCTCGCTGTGTCCCTCGCTCTCGCTGTGTCCCTCGCTCTGTGTCCCTCGCTCTGTGTCCCTCGCTCTGTGTCCCTCGCTCTGTGTCCCTCGCTCTGTGTCCCTCGCTCTGTGTCCCTCGCTCTCTGTGTCCCTCGCTCTCTGTGTCCCTCGCTCTCTGTGTCCCTCGCTCTCTGTGTCCCTCGCTCTCTGTGTCCCTCGCTCTCTGTGTCCCTCGCTCTCTGTGTCGCTCGCTCTCTGTGTCCCTCGCTCTCGCTGTGTTCCTCGCTCTCGCTGTGTCCCTCGCTCTCGCCGTGTCCCTCGATCTCCGTGTCCCTCGCACTCGATGTGTCCCTCGCTCTCGCTGTGTCCCTCGCTCTCGCTGTGTCCCTCGCTCTGTGTCCCTCGCTCTCTGTGTCCCTCGCTCTCTGTGTCCCCCGCTCTCTGTGTCCCTCGCTCTCTGTGTCCCTCGCTCTCTGTGTCCCTCGCTCTCTGTGTCCCTCGCTCTCTGTGTCCCTCGCTCTCTGTGTCCCTCGCTCTCGCTGTGTTGCTTGCTCTCGCTGTGTTCCTCGCTCTCGCTGTGTCCCTCGCTCTCGCTGTGTCCCTCGCTCTTGCCGTGTCCCTCGATCTCCGTGTCCATCGCTCTCGATGTGTCCCTCGCTCTCGATGTGTCCCTCGCTCTCGATGTGTCCCTCGCTCTCTGGCTCTTTCGCTGCGTCCCTCTATCTTTCGCTGCGTCCCACTCTCTCTCGCTGCGCCCCTCTCTCGCTGTGTCCCTCTCTCTCTCGCTGCGTCCCTCTCTCTCTCGGTGTCCCTCTCTCTCGCTGTGTCCCTCTCTCTCTCGCTGTGACCCTCTCTCTCTCGCTGTGTCCCTCTCTCTCGCGCTGTGACCCTCTCTCTCTCGCTGTGTCCCTCTCTCTCTCTCGCTGTGTCCCTCGCTCTCTCGCTGTGTCCCTCGCTCTCTGTGCGTCCCTCGCTCTCTGTGCGTACCTCGCTCCCTTTGCGTCCCTCGCTCTCTGTGAGTCCCTCGCTCTCTCTGTCCCTTGCGCTCTTTGTCCCTCGCTCTCTCTGTGTCCCTGGCTCTCTCTGTGTCCCTCGCTCTCGCTGTGTCCCTCGCTCTCTGTGTCCCTCGCTCTCTGTGTCCCTCGCTCTCGCTGTGTCCCTCGCTCTCGCTGTGTCCCTCGCTCTCGCTGTGTCCCTCGCTCTCGCTGTGTCCCTCGCTCTCGCTGTGTCCCTCGCTCTCTGTGTCCCTCGCGCTCTCTGTGTCCCTCGCTCTCGCTGTGTTCCTCGCTCTCACTGTGTCCCTCGCTCTCTGTGTCTCTCACTCTCTGTGTCCCTCGATCTCTGTGTCCCTCGCTCTCTGTGTCCCTCGCTCTCTGTGTCCCTCGCTCTCTGTGTCCCTCGCTCTCTGTGTCGCTCGCTCTCTGTGTCCCTCGCTCTCGCTGTGTTCCTCGCTCTCGCTGTGTCCCTCGCTCTCGCCGTGTCCCTCGATCTCCGTGTCCCTCGCACTCGATGTGTCCCTCGCTCTCGATGTGTCCCTCGCTTTCGCTGTGTCCCTCGCTCTGTGTCCCTCGCTCTGTGTCCCTCGCTCTCTGTGTCCCTCGCTCTCTGTGTCCCTCGCTCTCTGTGTCCCCCGCTCTCTGTGTCCCTCGCTCTCTGTGTCCCTCGCTCTCTGTGTCCCTCGCTCTCTGTGTCCCTCGCTCTCTGTGTCCCTCGCTCTCTGTGTCCCTCGCTCTCGCTGTGTTGCTTGCTCTCGCTGTGTTCCTCGCTCTCGCTGTGTCCCTCGCTCTCGCCGTGTCCCTCGATCTCCGTGTCCCTCGCTCTCGATGTGTCCCTCGCTCTCGATGTGTCCCTCGCTCTCGATGTGTCCCTCGCTCTCTGGCTCTTTCGCTGCGTCCCTCTATCTTTCGCTGCGTCCCTCTCTCTCTCGCTGCGTCCCTCTATCTTTCGCTGCGTCCCACTCTCTCTCGCTGCGCCCCTCTCTCGCTGTGTCCCTCTCTCTCTCGCTGCGTCCCTCTCTCTCTCGGTGTCCCTCTCTCTCGCTGTGTCCCTCTCTCTCTCGCTGTGACCCTCTCTCTCTCGCTGTGTCCCTCTCTCTCGCGCTGTGACCCTCTCTCTCTCGCTGTGTCCCTCTCTCTCGCTGTGTCCCTCGCTCTCTCGCTGTGTCCCTCGCTCTCTGTGCGTCCCTCGCTCTCTGTGCGTACCTCGCTCCCTTTGCGTCCCTCGCTCTCTGTGAGTCCCTCGCTCTCTCTGTCCCTTGCGCTCTGTGTCCCTCGCTCTCGCTGTGTCCCTCGCTCTCGCTGTGTCCCTCGCTCTCGCTGTGTCCCTCGCTCTCTGTGTCCCTCGCTCTCTGTGTCGCTCGCTCTCTGTGTCCCTCGCTCTCGCTGTGTTCCTCGCTCTCGCTGTGTCCCTCGCTCTCGCCGTGTCCCTCGATCTCCGTGTCCCTCGCACTCGATGTGTCCCTCGCTCTCGATGTGTCCCTCGCTCTCGCTGTGTCCCTCGCTCTGTGTCCCTCGCTCTGTGTCCCTCGCTCTCTGTGTCCCCCGCTCTCTGTGTCCCTCGCTCTCTGTGTCCCTCGCTCTCTGTGTCCCTCGCTCTCTGTGTCCCTCGCTCTCTGTGTCCCTCGCTCTCTGTGTCCCTCGCTCTCTGTGTTCCTCGCTCTCGCTGTGTTGCTTGCTCTCGCTGTGTTCCTCGCTCTCGCTGTGTCCCTCGCTCTCGCTGTGTCCCTCGCTCTCGCCGTGTCCCTCGCTCTCGCCGTGTCCCTCGATCTCCATGTCCCTCGCTCTCGATGTGTCCCTCGCTCTCGATGTGTCCCTCGCTCTCTGGCTCTTTCGCTGCGTCCCTCTATCTTTCGCTGCGTCCCACTCTCTCTCGCTGCGCCCCTCTCTCGCTGTGTCCCTCTCTCTCTCGCTGTGTCCCTCTCTCGTTGTGTCCCTCTCTCTCTCGCTGTGTCCCTCTCTCTCTCGCTGTGTCCCTCTCTCTCTCGCTGTGTCCCTCTCTCTCTCGCTGTGTCCCTCTCTCTCTCGCTGTGTCCCTCTCTCTCTCGGTGTCCCTCTCTCTCGCTGTGTCCCTCTCTCTCTCGCTGTGACCCTCTCTCTCTCGCTGTGTCCCTCTCTCTCGCGCTGTGACCCTCTCTCTCTCGCTGTCTCCCTCTCTCTCTCTCGCTGTGTCCCTCTCTCTCTCTCGCTGTGTCCCTCGCTCTCTCGCTGTGTCCCTCGCTCTCTGTGCGTCCCTCGCTCTCTGTGTGTACCTCGCTCCCTTTGCGTCCCTCGCTCTCTGTGAGTCCCTCGCTCTCTCTGTCCCTTGCGCTCTGTGTCCCTCGCTCTCGCTGTGTCCCTCGCTCTCGCTGTGTCCCTCGCTCTCGCTGTGTCCCTCGCTCTCGCTGTGTCCCTCGCTCTCGCTGTGTCCCTCGCTCTCGCTGTGTCCCTCGCTCTCGCTGTGTCCCTCGCTCTGTGTGCGTCCCTCGCTCTCACTGTCCCTCGCGCTCTGTGTCCCTCGCTCCCACTGTGTCCCTCGCTCCCGCTGTGTCCCTCGCTCCCGCTCTGTCCCTCGCTCTCGCTGTGTCCCTCGCTCTCGCTGTGTCCCTCGCTCTCGCTGTGTCCCTCGCTCTCTGTGCGTCCCTCTCTCTGTGTCGCTCTCTCTGTGTCGCTCTCTCTGTGTCGCTCTCTCTGTGTCGCTCTCTCTGTGTCGCTCTCTGTGTCCCTCGCTCTCTGTGTCCCTCGCTCTCTGTGTCCCTCGCTCTCTGTGCCCCTCACTCTCTGTGTCCCTCTCTCTGTGTCGCTCTCTCTGTGTCGCTCTCTCTGTGTCGCTCTCTGTGTCCCTCGCTCTCTGTGTCCCTCGCTCTCTGTGTCCCTCGCTCTCTGTGTCCCTCGCTCTCTGTGCCCCTCGCTCTCTGTGCCCCTCGCTCTCTGTGTCCCTCGCTCTCTGTGTCCTTCGCTCTCTGTGTCCCTCGCTCTCTGTGTCCCTCGCTCTCTGTGTCCCTCTCTCTCTGTGTCCCTCTCTCTCTGTGTCCCTCTCTCTCTGTGTCCCTCGCTCTGTGTCCCTCGCTCTGTGTCCCTCGCTCTGTGTCCCTCGCTCTGTGTCCCTCTCTCTGTGTCCCTCTCTCTGTGTCGCTCTCTCTGTGTCGCTCTCTCAGTGTCGCTCTCTCTGTGTCGCTCTCTCTGTGTCGCTCTCTGTGTCCCTCGCTCTCTGTGTCCCTCGCTCTCTGTGTCCCTCGTTCTGTGTGTCCCTCGCTGTGTGTCCCTCGCTCTCGCTGTGTCCCTCGCTCTCTCTGTCCCTCTCTCTCTTTGTCCCTCGCTCTCTCTGTGTCCCTGGCTCTCTCTGTGTCCCTCGCTCTCGCTGTGTCCCTCGCTCTCTGTGTCCCTCGCTCTCTGTGTCCCTCGCTCTCGCTGTGTCCCTCGCTCTCGCTGTGTCCCTCGCTCTCGCTGTCCCTCGCTCTCTCTGTGTCCCTCGCGCTCTCTGTGTCCCTCGCACTCGCTGTGTTCCTCGCTCTCACTGTGTCCCTCGCTCTCTGTGTCTCTCACTCTCTGTGTCCCTCGATCTCTGTGTCCCTCGATCTCTGTGTCCCTCGCTCTCGCTGTGTCCCTCGCTCTCGCTGTGTCCCTCGCTCTCGCTGTGTCCCTCGCTCTCGCTGTGTCCCTCGCTCTGTGTCCTTCGCTCTGTGTCCCTCGCTCTCTGTGTCCCTCGCTCTCTGTGTCCCTCGCTCTCTGTGTCCCTCGCTCTCTGTGTCCCTCGCTCTCTGTGTCCCTCGCTCTCTGTGTCCCTCGCTCTCTGTGTCCCTCGCTCTCTGTGTCGCTCGCTCTCTGTGTTCCTCGCTCTCGCCGTGTCCCTCGCTCTCGCCGTGTCCCTCGATCTCCGTGTCCCTCGCACTCGATGTGTCCCTCGCTCTCGATGTGTCCCTCGCTCTCGCTGTGTCCCTCGCTCTGTGTCCCTCGCTCTGTGTCCCTCGCTCTCTGTGTCCCCCGCTCTCTGTGTCCCCCGCTCTCTGTGTCCCCCGCTCTCTGTGTCCCTCGCTCTCTGTGTCCCTCGCTCTCTGTGTCCCTCGCTCTCTGTGTCCCTCGCTCTCTGTGTCCCTCGCTCTCGCTGTGTTGCTTGCTCTCGCTGTGTTCCTCGCTCTCGCTGTGTCCCTCGCTCTCGCTGTGTCCCTCGCTCTCGATGTGTCCCTCGCTCTCGATGTGTCCCTCGCTCTCTGGCTCTTTCGCTGCGTCCCTCTATCTTTCGCTGCGTCCCACTCTCTCTCGCTGCGCCCCTCTCTCGCTGTGTCCCTCTCTCTCTCGCTGCGTCCCTCTCTCTCTCGGTGTCCCTCTCTCTCGCTGTGTCCCTCTCTCTCTCGCTGTGGCCCTCTCTCTCTCGCTGTGTCCCTCTCTCTCGCGCTGTGACCCTCTCTCTCTCGCTGTGTCCCTCTCTCTCTCTCGCTGTGTCCCTCGCTCTCTGTGCGTCCCTCGCTCTCTGTGCGTACCTCGCTCCCTTTGCGTCCCTCGCTCTCTGTGAGTCCCTCGCTCTCTCTGTCCCTTGCGCTCTGTGTCCCTCGCTCTCGCTGTGTCCCTCGCTCTCGCTGTGTCCCTCGCTCTCTGTGCGTCCCTCACTCTCTCTGTCCCTCGCGCTCTGTGTCCCTCGCTCTCGCTGTGTCCCTCGCTCTCGCTGTGTCCCTCGCTCTCGCTGTGTCCCTCGCTCTCGCTGTGTCCCTCGCTCTCGCTGTGTCCCCCTCTCTCTCGCTGTGTCCCCCTCTCTCTCGCTGTGTCCCCCTCTCTCTCGCTGTGTCCCCCTCTCACTCGTGGTGTCCCGCTCTCTCTCGCTGTGTCCCCCTCTCTCTCGCTGTGTCCCGCTCTCTCTCTCTCGCTGTGTCCCGCTCTCTCTCTCGCTGTGTCCCCCTCTCTCTCGCTGTGTTCCCCTCTCTCTCGCTGTGTCCCATTCTCTCTCGCTGTGTCCCTCGCTCTCGCTGTGTCCTTCGCTCTGTGTCCCTCGCTCTGTGTGTCCCTCGCTCTGTGTGTCCCTCGCTCTGTGTGTCCCTCGCTCTGTGTGTCCCTCGCTCTGTGTGTCCCTCGCTCTGTGTGTCCCTCGCTCTGTGTGTCCCTCGCTCTGTGTGTCCCTCGTTCGGTGTGTCCCTAGCTGTGTGTCCCTCGCTCTCGCTGTGTCCCTCTCTCTAGCGCTGTGTCCCTCTCTCTAGCGCTGTGTCCCTCTCTCTTGCGCTGTGTCCCTCTCTCTTGCGCTGTGTCCCTCTCTCTCGCGCTGTGTCCCTCTCTCTCGCGCTGTGTCCCTCTCTTCGCGCTGTGTCCCTCTCTTCGCGCTGTGTCCCTCTCTTCGCGCTGTGTCCCTCTCTCTAGCGCTGTGTCCCTCTCTCTAGCGCTGTGTCACTCTCGAGCTGTGTCCCTCACTCTCGAGCTGTGTCCCTCTCTCTCGCGCTGTGTCCCCCTCTCTCTCGCTGTGTCCCCCTCTCTCTCGCTGTGTCCCCCTCTCTCTCGCTGTGTCCCCCTCTATCTCGCTGTGTCCCCCTCTCTCGCTGTGTCCCCCTCTGTCTCGCTGTGTCCCCCTCTCTCTCGCTGTGTCCCCTATATCTCGCTGTGTCCCCCTCTCTCTCGCTGTGTCCCCCTCTCACTCGCGGTGTCCCGCTCTCTCTCGCTGTGTCCCCCTCTCTCTCGCTGTGTCCCGCTCTCTCTCTCTCGCTGTGTCCCGCTCTGTCTCTCGCTGTGTCCCCCTCTCTCTCGCTGTGTTCCCCTCTCTCTCGCTGTGTCCCATTCTCTCTCGCTGTGTCCCTCGCTCTCGCTGTGTCCTTCGCTCTGTGTCCCTCGCTCTGTGTGTCCCTCGCTCTGTGTGTCCCTCGCTCTGTGTGTCCCTCGCTCTGTGTGTCCCTCGCTCTGTGTGTCCCTCGCTCTGTGTGTCCCTCGCTCTGTGTGTCCCTCGTTCTGTGTGTCCCTCGCTGTGTGTCCCTCGCTCTCGCTGTGTCCCTCGCTCTCTCTGTCCCTCTCTCTCTTTGTCCCTCGCTCTCTCTGTGTCCCTGGCTCTCTCTGTGTCCCTCGCTCTCGCTGTGTCCCTCGCTCTCTGTGTCCCTCGCTCTCTGTGTCCCTCGCTCTCGCTGTGTCCCTCGCTCTCGCTGTGTCCCTCGCTCTCGCTGTGTCCCTCGCTCTCGCTGTGTCCCTCGCTCTCGCTGTGTCCCTCGCTCTCGCTGTGTCCCTCGCTCTCGCTGTCCCTCGCTCTCTGTGTCCCTCGCGCTCTGTGTCCCTCGCTCTCTGTGTCCCTCGCTCTCTGTGTCCCTCGCTCTCTGTGTCCCTCGCTCTCTGTGTCCCTCGCTCTCTGTGTCCCTCGCTCTCTGTGTCCCTCGCTCTCTGTGTCGCTCGCTCTCTGTGTTCCTCGCTCTCGCTGTGTCCCTCGCTCTCGCCGTGTCCCTCGATCTCCGTGTCCCTCGCACTCGATGTGTCCCTCGCTCTCGATGTGTCCCTCGCTCTCGCTGTGTCCCTCGCTCTGTGTCCCTCGCTCTGTGTCCCTCGCTCTCTGTGTCCCCCGCTCTCTGTGTCCCCCGCTCTCTGTGTCCCCCGCTCTCTGTGTCCCTCGCTCTCTGTGTCCCTCGCTCTCTGTGTCCCTCGCTCTCTGTGTCCCTCGCTCTCTGTGTCCCTCGCTCTCTGTGTCCCTCGCTCTCGCTGTGTTGCTTGCTCTCGCTGTGTTCCTCGCTCTCGCTGTGTCCCTCGCTCTCGCTGTGTCCCTCGCTCTCGATGTGTCCCTCGCTCTCGATGTGTCCCTCGCTCTCTGGCTCTTTCGCTGCGTCCCTCTATCTTTCGCTGCGTCCCACTCTCTCTCGCTGCGCCCCTCTCTCGCTGTGTCCCTCTCTCTCTCGCTGCGTCCCTCTCTCTCTCGGTGTCCCTCTCTCTCGCTGTGTCCCTCTCTCTCTCGCTGTGGCCCTCTCTCTCTCGCTGTGTCCCTCTCTCTCGCGCTGTGACCCTCTCTCTCTCGCTGTGTCCCTCTCTCTCTCTCGCTGTGTCCCTCGCTCTCTGTGCGTCCCTCGCTCTCTGTGCGTACCTCGCTCCCTTTGCGTCCCTCGCTCTCTGTGAGTCCCTCGCTCTCTCTGTCCCTTGCGCTCTGTGTCCCTCGCTCTCGCTGTGTCCCTCGCTCTCGCTGTGTCCCTCGCTCTCTGTGCGTCCCTCACTCTCTCTGTCCCTCGCGCTCTGTGTCCCTCGCTCTCGCTGTGTCCCTCGCTCTCGCTGTGTCCCTCGCTCTCGCTGTGTCCCTCGCTCTCGCTGTGTCCCTCGCTCTCGCTGTGTCCCTCGCTCTCGCTGTGTCCCCCTCTCTCTCGCTGTGTCCCCCTCTCTCTCGCTGTGTCCCCCTCTCTCTCGCTGTGTCCCCCTCTCACTCGTGGTGTCCCGCTCTCTCTCGCTGTGTCCCCCTCTCTCTCGCTGTGTCCCGCTCTCTCTCTCTCGCTGTGTCCCGCTCTCTCTCTCGCTGTGTCCCCCTCTCTCTCGCTGTGTTCCCCTCTCTCTCGCTGTGTCCCATTCTCTCTCGCTGTGTCCCTCGCTCTCGCTGTGTCCTTCGCTCTGTGTCCCTCGCTCTGTGTGTCCCTCGCTCTGTGTGTCCCTCGCTCTTTGTGTCCCTCGCTCTGTGTGTCCCTCGCTCTGTGTGTCCCTCGCTCTGTGTGTCCCTCGCTCTGTGTGTCCCTCGCTCTGTGTGTCCCTCGCTCTGTGTGTCCCTCGTTCGGTGTGTCCCTAGCTGTGTGTCCCTCGCTCTCGCTGTGTCCCTCTCTCTAGCGCTGTGTCCCTCTCTCTAGCGCTGTGTCCCTCTCTCTTGCGCTGTGTCCCTCTCTCTTGCGCTGTGTCCCTCTCTCTCGCGCTGTGTCCCTCTCTCTCGCGCTGTGTCCCTCTCTTCGCGCTGTGTCCCTCTCTTCGCGCTGTGTCCCTCTCTTCGCGCTGTGTCCCTCTCTCTAGCGCTGTGTCCCTCTCTCTAGCGCTGTGTCACTCTCGAGCTGTGTCCCTCACTCTCGAGCTGTGTCCCTCTCTCTCGCGCTGTGTCCCCCTCTCTCTCGCTGTGTCCCCCTCTCTCTCGCTGTGTCCCCCTCTCTCTCGCTGTGTCCCCCTCTATCTCGCTGTGTCCCCCTCTCTCGCTGTGTCCCCCTCTCTCTCGCTGTGTCCCCCTCTCTCTCGCTGTGTCCCCTATATCTCGCTGTGTCCCCCTCTCTCTCGCTGTGTCCCCCTCTCACTCGCGGTGTCCCGCTCTCTCTCGCTGTGTCCCCCTCTCTCTCGCTGTGTCCCGCTCTCTCTCTCTCGCTGTGTCCCGCTCTGTCTCTCGCTGTGTCCCCCTCTCTCTCGCTGTGTTCCCCTCTCTCTCGCTGTGTCCCATTCTCTCTCGCTGTGTCCCTCGCTCTCGCTGTGTCCTTCGCTCTGTGTCCCTCGCTCTGTGTGTCCCTCGCTCTGTGTGTCCCTCGCTCTGTGTGTCCCTCGCTCTGTGTGTCCCTCGCTCTGTGTGTCCCTCGCTCTGTGTGTCCCTCGCTCTGTGTGTCCCTCGTTCTGTGTGTCCCTCGCTGTGTGTCCCTCGCTCTCGCTGTGTCCCTCGCTCTCTCTGTCCCTCTCTCTCTTTGTCCCTCGCTCTCTCTGTGTCCCTGGCTCTCTCTGTGTCCCTCGCTCTCGCTGTGTCCCTCGCTCTCTGTGTCCCTCGCTCTCTGTGTCCCTCGCTCTCGCTGTGTCCCTCGCTCTCGCTGTGTCCCTCGCTCTCGCTGTGTCCCTCGCTCTCGCTGTGTCCCTCGCTCTCGCTGTGTCCCTCGCTCTCGCTGTCCCTCGCTCTCTGTGTCCCTCGCGCTCTGTGTCCCTCGCTCTCTGTGTCCCTCGCTCTCTGTGTCCCTCGCTCTCTGTGTCCCTCGCTCTCTGTGTCCCTCGCTCTCTGTGTCCCTCGCTCTCTGTGTCCCTCGCTCTCTGTGTCGCTCGCTCTCTGTGTTCCTCGCTCTCGCTGTGTCCCTCGCTCTCGCCGTGTCCCTCGATCTCCGTGTCCCTCGCACTCGATGTGTCCCTCGCTCTCGATGTGTCCCTCGCTCTCGCTGTGTCCCTCGCTCTGTGTCCCTCGCTCTGTGTCCCTCGCTCTCTGTGTCCCCCGCTCTCTGTGTCCCCCGCTCTCTGTGTCCCCCGCTCTCTGTGTCCCTCGCTCTCTGTGTCCCTCGCTCTCTGTGTCCCTCGCTCTCTGTGTCCCTCGCTCTCTGTGTCCCTCGCTCTCTGTGTCCCTCGCTCTCGCTGTGTTGCTTGCTCTCGCTGTGTTCCTCGCTCTCGCTGTGTCCCTCGCTCTCGCTGTGTCCCTCGCTCTCGATGTGTCCCTCGCTCTCGATGTGTCCCTCGCTCTCGATGTGTCCCTCGCTCTCTGGCTCTTTCGCTGCGTCCCTCTATCTTTCGCTGCGTCCCACTCTCTCTCGCTGCGCCCCTCTCTCGCTGTGTCCCTCTCTCTCTCGCTGCGTCCCTCTCTCTCTCGGTGTCCCTCTCTCTCGCTGTGTCCCTCTCTCTCTCGCTGTGGCCCTCTCTCTCTCGCTGTGTCCCTCTCTCTCGCGCTGTGACCCTCTCTCTCTCGCTGTGTCCCTCTCTCTCTCTCGCTGTGTCCCTCGCTCTCTGTGCGTCCCTCGCTCTCTGTGCGTACCTCGCTCCCTTTGCGTCCCTCGCTTTCTGTGAGTCCCTCGCTCTCTCTGTCCCTTGCGCTCTGTGTCCCTCGCTCTCGCTGTGTCCCTCGCTCTCGCTGTGTCCCTCGCTCTCGCTGTGTCCCTCGCTCTCGCTGTGTCCCTCGCTCTCGCTGTGTCCCTCGCTCTCTGTGCGTCCCTCACTCTCTCTGTCCCTCGCGCTCTGTGTCCCTCGCTCTCGCTGTGTCCCTCGCTCTCGCTGTGTCCCTCGCTCTCGCTGTGTCCCTCGCTCTCGCTGTGTCCCCCTCTCTCTCGCTGTGTCCCCCTCTCTCTCGCTGTGTCCCCCTCTCTCTCGCTGTGTCCCCCTCTCACTCGTGGTGTCCCGCTCTCTCTCGCTGTGTCCCCCTCTCTCTCGCTGTGTCCCGCTCTCTCTCTCTCGCTGTGTCCCGCTCTCTCTCTCGCTGTGTCCCCCTCTCGCTGTGTTCCCCTCTCTCTCGCTGTGTCCCATTCTCTCTCGCTGTGTCCCTCGCTCTCGCTGTGTCCTTCGCTCTGTGTCCCTCGCTCTGTGTGTCCCTCGCTCTGTGTGTCCCTCGCTCTGTGTGTCCCTCGCTCTGTGTGTCCCTCGCTCTGTGTGTCCCTCGCTCTGTGTGTCCCTCGTTCGGTGTGTCCCTAGCTGTGTGTCCCTCGCTCTCGCTGTGTCCCTCGCTCTCGCTGTGTCCCTCGCTCTCTCTGTCCCTCTCTCTCTTTGACCCTCGCTCTCTCTGTGTCCCTGGCTCTCTCTGTGTCCCTCGCTCTCGCTGTGTCCCTCGCTCTCTGTGTCCCTCGCTCTCTGTGTCCCTCGCTCTCGCTGTGTCCCTCGCTCTCGCTGTGTCCCTCGCTCTCGCTGTGTCCCTCGCTCTCGCTGTCCCTCGCTCTCTGTGTCCCTCGCGCTCTCTGTGTCCCTCGCTCTCGCTGTGTTCCTCGCTCTCCCTGTGTCCCTCGCTCTCTGTGTCTCTCACTCTCTGTGTCCCTCGATCTCTGTGTCCCTCGATCTCTGTGTCCCTCGCTCTCGCTGTGTCCCTCGCTCTCGCTGTGTCCCTCGCTCTGTGTCCCTCGCTCTGTGTCCCTCGCTCTGTGTCCCTCGCTCTGTGTCCCTCGCTCTGTGTCCCTCGCTCTCTGTGTCCCTCGCTCTCTGTGTCCCTCGCTCTCTGTGTCCCTCGCTCTCTGTGTCCCTCGCTCTCTGTGTCCCTCGCTCTCTGTGTCCCTCGCTCTGTGTCCCTCGCTCTCTGTGTCCCTCGCTCTCTGTGTCCCTCGCTCTCTGTGTCCCTCGCTCTCTGTGTCCCTCGCTCTCTGTGTCCCTCGCTCTCTGTGTCCCTCGCTCTCTGTGTCGCTCGCTCTCTGTGTCCCTCGCTCTCGCTGTGTTCCTCGCTCTCGCTGTGTCCCTCGCTCTCGCCGTGTCCCTCGATCTCCGTGTCCCTCGCACTCGATGTGTCCCTCGCTCTCGATGTGTCCCTCGCTCTCGCTGTGTCCCTCGCTCTGTGTCCCTCGCTCTCTGTGTCCCCCGCTCTCTGTGTCCCTCGCTCTCTGTGTCCCTCGCTCTCTGTGTCCCTCGCTCTCTGTGTCCCTCGCTCTCTGTGTCCCTCGCTCTCTGTGTCCCTCGCTCTCTGTGTCCCTCGCTCTCTGTGTCCCTCGCTCTCGCTGTGTTGCTTGCTCTCGCTGTGTTCCTCGCTCTCGCTGTGTCCCTCGCTCTCGCTGTGTCCCTCGCTCTCGCCGTGTCCCTCGATCTCCGTGTCCCTCGCTCTCGATGTGTCCCTCGCTCTCGATGTGTCCCTCGCTCTCGATGTGTCCCTCGCTCTCTGGCTCTTTCGCTGCGTCCCTCTATCTTTCGCTGCGTCCCACTCTCTCTCGCTGCGCCCCTCTCTCGCTGTGTCCCTCTCTCTCTCGCTGCGTCCCTCTCTCTCTCGGTGTCCCTCTCTCTCGCTGTGTCCCTCTCTCTCTCGCTGTGACCCTCTCTCTCTCGCTGTGTCCCTCTCTCTCGCGCTGTGACCCTCTCTCTCTCGCTGTGTCCCTCTCTCTCTCTCGCTGTGTCCCTCGCTCTCTCGCTGTGTCCCTCGCTCTCTGTGCGTCCCTCGCTCTCTGTGCGTACCTCGCTCCCTTTGCGTCCCTCGCTCTCTGTGAGTCCCTCGCTCTCTCTGTCCCTTGCGCTCTTTGTCCCTCGCTCTCTCTGTGTCCCTGGCTCTCTCTGTGTCCCTCGCTCTCGCTGTGTCCCTCGCTCTCTGTGTCCCTCGCTCTCTGTGTCCCTCGCTCTCGCTGTGTCCCTCGCTCTCGCTGTGTCCCTCGCTCTCGCTGTGTCCCTCGCTCTCGCTGTGTCCCTCGCTCTCGCTGTGTCCCTCGCTCTCTGTGTCCCTCGCGCTCTCTGTGTCCCTCGCTCTCGCTGTGTTCCTCGCTCTCACTGTGTCCCTCGCTCTCTGTGTCTCTCACTCTCTGTGTCCCTCGATCTCTGTGTCCCTCGCTGTCTGTGTCCCTCGCTCTCTGTGTCTCTCGCTCTCTGTGTCCCTCGCTCTCTGTGTCGCTCGCTCTCTGTGTCCCTCGCTCTCGCTGTGTTCCTCGCTCTCGCTGTGTCCCTCGCTCTCGCCGTGTCCCTCGATCTCCGTGTCCCTCGCACTCGATGTGTCCCTCGCTCTCGCTGTGTCCCTCGCTCTGTGTCCCTCGCTCTGTGTCCCTCGCTCTGTGTCCCTCGCTCTCTGTGTCCCTCGCTCTCTGTGTCCCTCGCTCTCTGTGTCCCTCGCTCTCTGTGTCCCCCGCTCTCTGTGTCCCTCGCTCTCTGTGTCCCTCGCTCTCTGTGTCCCTCGCTCTCTGTGTCCCTCGCTCTCTGTGTCCCTCGCTCTCTGTGTCCCTCGCTCTCGCTGTGTTCCTTGCTCTCGCTGTGTTCCTCGCTCTCGCTGTGTCCCTCGCTCTCGCTGTGTCCCTCGCTCTCGCCGTGTCCCTCGATCTCCGTGTCCCTCGCTCTCGATGTGTCCCTCGCTCTCGCCGTGTCCCTCGCTCTCGATGTGTCCCTCGCTCTCGATGTGTCCCTCGCTCTCGATGTGTCCCTCGCTCTCTGGCTCTTTCGCTGCGTCCCTCTATCTTTCGCTGCGTCCCACTCTCTCTCGCTGCGCCCCTCTCTCGCTGTGTCCCTCTCTCTCGCTGTGTCCCTCTCTCTCTCGGTGTGTCCCTCTCTCTCTCGCTGTGTCCCTCTCTCTCGCTGCGCCCCTCTCTCGCTGTGTCCCTCTCTCTCTCGCTGCGTCCCTCTCTCTCTCGGTGTCCCTCTCTCTCGCTGTGTCCCTCTCTCTCTCGCTGTGACCCTCTCTCTCTCGCTGTGTCCCTCTCTCTCGCGCTGTGACCCTCTCTCTCTCGCTGTGTCCCTCTCTCTCTCTCGCTGTGTCCCTCGCTCTCTCGCTGTGTCCCTCGCTCTCTGTGCGTACCTCGCTCTCTGTGCGTACCTCGCTCCCTTTGCGTCCCTCGCTCTCTGTGAGTCCCTCGCTCTCTCTGTCCCTTGCGCTCTGTGTCCCTCGCTCTCGCTGTGTCCCTCGCTCTCGCTGTGTCCCTCGCTCTCGCTGTGTCCCTCGCTCTCGCTGTGTCCCTCGCTCTCTGTGTCCCTCGCTCTCTGTGTCGCTCGCTCTCTGTGTCCCTCGCTCTCGCTGTGTTCCTCGCTCTCGCTGTGTCCCTCGCTCTCGCCGTGTCCCTCGATCTCCGTGTCCCTCGCACTCGATGTGTCCCTCGCTCTCGATGTGTCCCTCGCTCTCGCTGTGTCCCTCGCTCTGTGTCCCTCGCTCTGTGTCCCTCGCTCTCTGTGTCCCCCGCTCTCTGTGTCCCTCGCTCTCTGTGTCCCTCGCTCTCTGTGTCCCTCGCTCTCTGTGTCCCTCGCTCTCTGTGTCCCTCGCTCTCTGTGTTCCTCGCTCTCGCTGTGTTGCTTGCTCTCGCTGTGTTCCTCGCTCTCGCTGTGTCCCTCGCTCTCGCTGTGTCCCTCGCTCTCGCCGTGTCCCTCGCTCTCGCCGTGTCCCTCGATCTCCATGTCCCTCGCTCTCGATGTGTCCCTCGCTCTCGATGTGTCCCTCGCTCTCTGGCTCTTTCGCTGCGTCCCTCTATCTTTCGCTGCGTCCCACTCTCTCTCGCTGCGCCCCTCTCTCGCTGTGTCCCTCTCTCTCTCGCTGTGTCCCTCTCTCTCTCGGTGTCCCTCTCTCTCGCTGTGTCCCTCTCTCTCTCGCTGTGACCCTCTCTCTCTCGCTGTGTCCCTCTCTCTCGCGCTGTGACCCTCTCTCTCTCGCTGTGTCCCTCTCTCTCTCTCGCTGTGTCCCTCTCTCTCTCTCGCTGTGTCCCTCGCTCTCTCGCTGTGTCCCTCGCTCTCTGTGCGTCCCTCGCTCTCTGTGTGTACCTCGCTCCCTTTGCGTCCCTCGCTCTCTGTGAGTCCCTCGCTCTCTCTGTCCCTTGCGCTCTGTGTCCCTCGCTCTCGCTGTGTCCCTCGCTCTCGCTGTGTCCCTCGCTCTCGCTGTGTCCCTCGCTCTCGCTGTGTCCCTCGCTCTCGCTGTGTCCCTCGCTCTCGCTGTGTCCCTCGCTCTCGCTGTGTCCCTCGCTCTGTGTGCGTCCCTCGCTCTCACTGTCCCTCGCGCTCTGTGTCCCTCGCTCCCACTGTGTCCCTCGCTCCCGCTGTGTCCCTCGCTCCCGCTCTGTCCCTCGCTCTCGCTGTGTCCCTCGCTCTCGCTGTGTCCCTCGCTATCGCTGTGTCCCTCGCTCTCTGTGCGTCCCTCTCTCTGTGTCGCTCTCTCTGTGTCGCTCTCTCTGTGTCGCTCTCTGTGTCCCTCGCTCTCTGTGTCCCTCGCTCTCTGTGTCCCTCGCTCTCTGTGCCCCTCACTCTCTGTGTCCCTCTCTCTGTGTCGCTCTCTCTGTGTCGCTCTCTCTGTGTCGCTCTCTGTGTCCCTCGCTCTCTGTGTCCCTCGCTCTCTGTGTCCCTCGCTCTCTGTGCCCCTCGCTCTCTGTGTCCCTCGCTCTCTGTGTCCCTCGCTCTCTGTGTCCTTCGCTCTCTGTGTCCCTCGCTCTCTGTGTCCCTCGCTCTCTGTGTCCCTCTCTCTCTGTGTCCCTCTCTCTCTGTGTCCCTCTCTCTCTGTGTCCCTCGCTCTGTGTCCCTCGCTCTGTGTCCCTCGCTCTGTGTCCCTCGCTCTGTGTCCCTCTCTCTGTGTCCCTCTCTCTGTGTCGCTCTCTCTGTGTCGCTCTCTCAGTGTCGCTCTCTCTGTGTCGCTCTCTCTGTGTCGCTCTCTGTGTCCCTCGCTCTCTGTGTCCCTCGCTCTCTGTGTCCCTCGCTCCCTCTGTGTCCCTCGCTCCCTCTGTGTCCCTCGCTCCCTCTGTGTCCCTCGCTCCCTCTGTGTCCCTCGCTCCCTCTGTGTCCCTCGCTCCCTCTGTGTCCCTCGCTCCCTCTGTGTCCCTCGCTCCCTCTGTGTCCCTCGCTCCCTCTGTGTCCCTCGCTCCCGCTGTGTCCCTCGCTCCCGCTGTGTCCCTCGCTCTCGCTGTGTCCCTTGCTCTCGCTGTGTCCCTCGCTCTCGCTGTGTCCCTCGCTCTCGCTGTGTCCCTCGCTCTCGCTGTGTCCCTCGCTCTCGCTGTGACCCTCGCTCTCGCTGTGTCCCTCGCTCTCGCTGTCTCCCTCGCTCTGTGTGTCCCTCTCTCTGTGTGTCCCTCGCTCTGTGTTTCCCTCGCTCTGTGTGTCCCTCGCTCTGTGTGTCCCTCGCTCTGTGTGTCCCTCGCTCTGTGTGTCCCTCGCTCTGTGTGTCCCTCGCTCTGTGTGTCCCTCGCTCTGTGTGTCCCTCGCTCTCGCCCTGTCCCTCGCTCTCGCCCTGTCCCTCGCTCTCGCCCTGTCCCTCGCTCTCGCCCTGTCCCTCGCTCTCGCCCTGTCCCTCGCTCTCGCCCTGTCCCTCGCTCTCGCCCTGTCCCTCGCTCTCGCCCTGTCCCTCGCTCTCGCCCTGTCCCTCGCTCTCGCCCTGTCCCTCGCTCTCGCCCTGTCCCTCGCTCTCGCCCTGTCCCTCGCTCTCGCCCTGTCCCTCGCTCTCGCCCTGTCCCTCGCTCTCGCCCTGTCCCTCGCTCTCGCCCTGTCCCTCGCTCTCGCCCTGTCCCTCGCTCTCGCCCTGTCCCTCGCTCTGTGTGTCCCTCGCTCTCGCCCTGTCCCTCGCTCTCGCCCTGTCCCTCGCTTTGTGTGTCCCTCGCTCTCGCCCTGTCCCTCGCTCTCGCCGTGTCCCTCGATCTCCGTGTCCCTCGCTCTCGATGTGTCCCTCGCTCTCTGGCTCTCTCGCTGCGTCCCTCGCTCTGCACGCCTCCCTCGCTCTGTGCACCTCCCTCACTCTGTGAGTGAATGTGTAAAGCAGTGAATGAGTGTGTCATAGAGTAAGTGTAAGAGTGAGAACGAGTGTGTGTGAGTGTAAGAGTGAGAGTGAGTGAGTACGAGTGAGTGTGTGAACAGTGTGTTTGTATAAGAGTGACTGAGTGTGTAAGACTGAGCGTGTGAGTGAATGTGAATGAGTGTGAGTCTGTGGGAGTGAGTGTGGGAGTGTGTATGTGAGTGTGAGTGATTGCAAGTGTGGGTGAGTGTGCAACAGTGAGTGAGTTAATGTGTAAAAGTGAGTGAGTGTGTGTGTAAGAGTGTGTGCGTATGTAAGAATGTGTGAGTAATAGTGAGTGTGAGTGAGGGTGTGAGTATGTAAGTGTGAGTGTGTCAGATCATGTGTGTGAGTCAGTGTGTAAGAATGAGTGAGTGTTTGTGTAAGTGTGAGTGTAAGAGGAGTGTGTAAGCGTGAGTGAGTGAGTAATTGTGTGTAAATGAGTGTGAATGATTGTGTCTGTCTGAGAGAGAGTGATTGAGCGTGTAAGAGTGAGTTAGCGTGTGAATGTGTAAGAGTGAGTGAGCGTGTGAGTGTGTGAGTGAGGAAGTGAGTGTCTGAGTATGTGTGAGTGAGTGTGAGTGAGAGAGTGTGTAAGAGTGAGTGAGTGTGAGTGAGAGAGTGTGTAAGAGTGAGTGAGTAATTGTGTGTAAGTTAGTGTGTAAGAGTGAGTGTGTGTGAATGTGTAAGAGTGAGTGTGTGTGAATGTGTAAGAGTGAGTGAGCGTGTGAGTGTATGAGTGAGGATGTGAGTGTCTGAGTATGTGTGAGTGAGAGAGTGTGTAAGAGTGAGTGAGTGTGAGTGAGAGAGTGTGTAAGAGTGAGTGAGTAATTGTGTGTAAGTGAGTGTGAATGAGTGAGTCAGTCTGTGTGTGAGTGAGAGTGAGTGAATTCAAACTGAATTCAAATGACCTCCTGCGAATTTAATTTCACCCTCCATATTTATGTCTTGGCCTAAAACACAGGCTTCATTCCAGAATTAAACCCGCTTCAAGTTAAGGGACTTTAATTCTGGGCAATCGAGATTACTTTACAGTCAATGGATTCATTTTAAAAGTGACCACACTATCGTTATTTCGTGAATTCTGCATTGAGTGTGTAAGAATGAGTTAAATCTAACCCCTCGATAAGATTGCACATTGTATCGCACTGCAGTGTATCTGTAAACGGCGAGTGTGTGTAAGGGTGAGTGTGTCTAAGAGTGAGCGAGTCAGTGTGTGAGTATGTCAATGTGAGTGACTGTGTAAGTGAGTTTGAGTGTGTGAGCGAGTTAGTGTGTAAGAATGAGTGAGTAGGTGAGTGAGTGTGCAAGTGTGTGTGCAAGAGTGGGTGTGAGTGATTTTGTAAGAGTGAGTGAGTGTGTGAGGGAGTGTGAGTGCGAGTGTAGGAGTGTGTGTGAGTGAATGTATAAGAATAAGTGTGCACGTGAGTGAGTGTGTAAGAGGGCGAGTGTGTGTGATTGAATGTGTAAGAGTGAGTGCAGGAGTGTGAGTGAGTGTGCGAGTGATGTTTAAGTGTGAGAGTGAGTGTTTAATAATGAGTGAGTGTGTAGGAATAAGTGAGTTTCAGTGTGTAAATGAGTGTGTATGAGTGAGTAACTGTATAATAGTGAGCGAGTGTGAGTCAGGGTCAGTTAGTTAGTAAGTGAGTGAGAGTGTGTTAGTGAGTGATTGTGTAAGAGTGTGAATGAGTGATTAAGTCTGTGTGAGTGTAAGAGTGTGTGTGGAAGAGTAAGTGATTTAGTGTGTGGTTGAGTATGTGAGTGGGTAAGAGAGTGAGTTTGTAAGAGGGAGACGGTGTGCATGAATGAGTGTGTGCCATTGAGTGTGTGATTGAGTGAGCATGAGGTAGTGAGTGTTCGAGTTAGTGCATGAGTGTGAGTGAATGAGTTAGTGAGTGTGTGTAAGGATGTGTGTGACAGAGTCAGTGTGTAATTGAGTGAGTGTAAGAGTGAGATTTAGTGAGTACGAGTGTGCGAGTGAGTATGTGTGTCCAAAAGTGAGAGTAGGTGAGTGTAAGAGTGAGAGTGAATGTGTGAAAATGTGTGCGTAAGAGTGAGTATAAGAGTGACTGAGTGTGGAAGTGTGTAAGTGTGAGTGTGAATTATAGTGAGTATGTGTTAGTGTGAGTGTGTGTGGAAGAGTGAGTTTGAATCAGTGAGTGAGCCTGAGTGAGTGTGTAAGAGTGAGCGAGTTAGTGTGTGAGTGGGCATGTAAGTGTGAGTAACTGAATGTGTAAGTGAGTGAGTGAATATCTGAGAGTGAGTGTGTGTTAGCGTATGGGAGTGAGTGTATCAGAGTGAGTGAATGAGTGTGTGAGTGACAGTGCATGTGAGTGAGTGTGAAGGTGAGTAAGAGTATGTAAGAGTGAGTGTGTGTGAGCGAATGTGTAAGAGTGAGTGTTTAAGTGTGAGTGAGTGTGGAAGAGTGTGAGTGAGTGGGAGACTGAGGGAGTGTAGGAATGAGTGAGTGCCTGTGTACGAGTGAGTTTCTGTGTACAGGTGAGTGTGTAAGAGTGAATGAGGGTGTGTAAGTGTGAGTGAGTGTGTGTGAGTGAGTGATTGTGTAAGAGTGAGTGAGTGCGTAAGAGTATATTTGTAAGAGTGTGAGTGAGTGTGTATGAGTGAGTTAAATCTAACCCCTCGATTAGATTCCAGTCTGTAACTCACTCCCGGGTATCTGTTATTCTATATATAAACCATCCTGAACCCCTCGATTAGATTCCAGTCTGTAACTCACTCCCGGGTATCTGTTATTCTATATATAAACCATCCTGAACACCTCGATTAGATTCCAGTCTGTAACTCACTCCCGGGTATCTGTTATTCTATATATAAACCATCCTGAACCCCTCGATTAGATTCCAGTCTGTAACTCACTCCCGGGTATCTGTTATTCTATATATAAACCATCCTGAACCCCTCAATTAGATTCCAGTCTGTTACTCACTCCCGGGTATCTGTTATTCTATATATAAACCATCCTGAACCCCTCGATTAGATTCCAGTCTGTAACTCACTCCCGGGTATCTGTTATTCTATATATAAACTATCCTGAACCCCTCGATTAGATTCCAGTCTGTAACTCACTCCCGGGTATCTGTTATTCTATATATAAACTATCCTGAATCCCTCGATTAGATTCCAGTCTGTAACTCACTCTTGGGTATCTGTTACTCTGTATATAATCTATCCCGAAGCCCTCCATTAGATTCCAGTCTGTAACTCACTCCCGGGTATCTGTTATTCTATATATAAACCATCCTGAACCCCTCGATTAGATTCCAGTCTGTAACTCACTCCCGGGTATCTGTTATTCTATATATAAACTATCCTGAACCCCTCGATTAGATTCCAGTCTGTAACTCACTCCTGGGTATCTGTTATTCTATATATAAACCATCCTGAACCCCTCGATTAGATTCCAGTCTGTAACTCACTCCCGGGTATCTGTTATTCTATATATAAACTATCCTGAACCCCTCGATTAGATTCCAGTCTGTAACTCACTCCTGGGTATCTGTTATTCTATATATAAACCATCCTGAACCCCTCGATTAGATTCCAGTCTGTAACTCACTCCCGGGTATCTGTTATTCTATATATAAACTATCCTGAACCCCTCGATTAGATTCCAGTCTGTAACTCACTCCTGGGTATCTGTTATTCTATATATAAACTATCCTGAACCCCTCGATTAGATTGCAATCTGTAACTCACTCCTGGGTATCTCTTATTCTGTATATAATCTATCCCGAAGCCCTCCATTAGATTGCAGTCTGTAATTCATTCCCAGATATAATTTAATCTGTGTATTCACCAACGATATGCCGGACTGAGATGAGGAGGAATTTTGTCACTCAGATGGTGGTGAATCCTGGGAATTCTCTATCCCAGAGGGATGTGGAGACTCCGTCATTGAACCGGCTCTAGACTGCGATTGATGGGTCAGTAAGAGGCACGGGGATAGGGCAGGAACACGGTGTTGAAATGGAAGAAGCTCCATGATCATATTGACTGGTGGAGCGAGCTGGAAGGGCTGAATGGTTCAGGCCTGCTCCTCTTCCTTGTGGTCTGTTATTGCTAATTATTTCTATGTTTATCTATTTAAGATTATCCGGAAAAGTGGGATGCGAATGAATTCTGCATCGTTTTTGATTTGGATATTGGAATAATCATCATTTGGGGTAAGTTCTGTTATGTTGATAATTCCCTATCTTCTTTAAAAATAAAACCCTTCCTTTGGAAACATTGCCTCATTCCCTCTACTTGCTGTAAATATCCTGGCAGCTTCTGTTGTGGAAATTGTAGAGGAACATTTATTCCATTTGTAACCCCACGCTGTACCTGTCCTGGGAGTGTTTGATAGGGACAGTGTAGAGGGAGCTTTACTCTGTATCTAACCCCGTGCTGTACCTGTCCTGGGAGTGTTTGATGGGGACAGTGTAGAGGGAGCTTTACTCTGTATCTCGCCCCGTGCTGTACCTGTCCTGGGAGTGTTTGATGGGGACAGTGTAGAGGGAGCTTTACTCTGTATCTAACTCCTTATTCATGGGTCACTAAACGCTAGCGTGTGGGTCCATTAAGCAATCAGGAAGGCCAATGGTACGTTAACTTTCATCGCTCGGGGTTATTAGTACAGGGTTTAAGATGACTTGCTGCAATTGTACAGAGCCTTGGTCACAACACACCTGGACCATTGTGTAGAGTTTTGTTCTCCATATCTAAGGAAGGATATACTTGCTGTAGAAGGAGTGTAACGGAGATTCACCAGACGAATCCCTGGGATGGTGAAGTTGTCTGATGAGGAGAGATTGAGGAAAATGTACCTGTGTTCCCGAGAGTGCCGAAAAATGAGAGGTGATCTTGAAACATACACAATTCACACGGGGCATCACAAGATAGATGTCGGTTGGATGATCTCCGACTGGTGAGATTAGAACCAGGGGGAGGGGGCACAGTCTCAAACCATAAGACCATAAACATAGAAGCAGAATTAGGCCACTCGGCCCATCGAGTCTGCTCCGCCATTCAATCATGGCTGATATGCCAGAATTAGGGCAGCACGGTAGCCTTGTGGATAGCACAAATGCTTCACAGCTCCAGGGTCCCAGGTTCGATTCCGGCTTGGGTCACTGTCTGTGCGGAGTCTGCACATCCTCCCGTGTGTGCGTGGGTTTCCTCCGGGTGCTCCGGTTTCCTCCCACAGTCCAAAGATGTGCAGGTTAGGTGGATTGACCATGATAAATTGCCCTTAGTGTTCAAAATTGCCCTTAGTGTTGGGTGGGGTTACTGGGTTATGGGGATAGGGTGGAGGTGTTGACCTTGGGTGTGGTGCTCTTTCCAGGAGCTGGTGCAGACTCGATGGGCCGGGTGGCCTCCTTCTGCACTGTAAATTCTATGAAATATTTTTCTAATTCCCATTCTCCTGTCTTCTCTCCATAACCCCATATCCCCTTATTGATCAAGAACCTATCTATCTCTGTCTTTGAGATACTCAGTGATTTGGCCTCCACACCCTTCTGCGGCAAAGAGTTCCACAGATTCACCATCCTCTGGCTGAAGAAATTCCTCCTCATCTCTGTTTTAAAGGATCGTCCCTTTACTCTGAGATGGTGTCCTCTGCTTCTAGTTTTTCCTACTAGTGGAAACATCCTCTCCATGTCCACTCTATCCAGGCCTTGCAGTATCCTGTAAGTTTCAATAAGATCCCCCCCTCATCCTTCTTAACTCCAACGAGTACAGACCCAGTGTCCTCAACCATTCCTCATACGACAAGTTCTTCATTCCAGGGATCATTCTTGTGAACCTCCTCTGGACCCTTTCCAAGGCCAGCACATCCTTCCTTAGATACCGGGCCCAAAACTGCTCACAATACTCCAAATGGGGTCTGACCAGAGCCTTATACAGCCTCAGAAGTACATCCCCGGTCTTGTATTGTCACCCTCTTGACGCGAATGCTCAGAATCAGGAGTGGACCATTGCAGACTGAGATGAGGGGGAATTTCTTAATTCAGAGGGTGGAGAATCTTTGGAATTCTCTGATCCAGAGGGTTGTGGAAGCTCAATCGTTGAGCATGTTCCAGACACAACTCGACTGTGTATAATAAAATAGGAATGTGTGTGTGAGTGTGCGTGCGTCTGTGCGTGCCAGGATCTGTTTGAATGGTGGAGCAGACTCGATGGGCCAAATCGCCTACACCTGCTCATATTTTCCTTTGAGACTTAAATGCGTACACAGACACAAGTTCACAGATACACACACACATGCGCGTGCACACACTGACTGATACATACACGGCAACAGATACATACACACACACACACACATGCGTGCATAGACACATATATATTAGCCATTTAAGACAATTTGATAGAATGCTACACATCCTAGTTTGCCGATGACACCAAACATTAGACAGCGTTGTAAACAGCACAGCTGGAAACATCAAATTGCAGGGAAATATTATCGTTTTGGCAGTTGACTGAACTGTGGACGTGTTTCTGTGTCGGGAAATGTAAGATGATGTATTTTAGACTTAAAAAGAATAGAACCGTGATCTTTATAAATGATGAGAAGACAGAAACAGTGGAAGTTTAAACTGGACAGATATTTCACAGCTGGATTCACACAATACAGACAGCAATGTGTCGTAGATTTTGGAAGTGCCACAAATGTTGTCCAGTGCAGTGCAAGGCGTACCTCAATGTTTCAGTCTTACTGAGAAACTGTCAGCCCACAGGACAACATTTCTGTATAATAGGATTGAAGCATAAGTTCAAATAGTTTTGTTTCAAAGTTTAAAATAACCTGTCATTTTTCTGTGCAGCTTTTGGAATCTGTCAGTGGAATTTAGGTTATACAGGCAAGTGTTAACAAGAGTATTGGGAACTGATTAGAAGTTTTGATGGAGATAATCCTGCATTATGGAAATGTGTGAGGTCTATTTAGGGTTGGGGAATGGATTGATGATCAAAGCATGTCGTTTTTTGTTATCTTCATCAGACTGACAGCCTTGAAGATTCACAACTTCCATGTGCTGAGAAAAAGGATTGATTAACCAAGGCCTATTATTCAAATACTTCAGTCAAGTAACAAAACAACAGTAACAGAGAATATACAAACAGAGACAAGCAGACACCTGTAATCGGAGCTTAAACTTCATGTTTAAATGTGAAGGGCTGAAATAAACATGAGTCCACCCTGGGATTCGGTGCAATTTGAGTTCTGTTTTTCCAAAAAATAAAAATAACTATCTGCAATGAAAAATTCCTTGGACAGGACAGAGGGATTTTGACTCTGTATTTAAGCCCAGACAGTATTTGGGTTGTGAGTGTTTGATGGACAGTATAGAAGAAGCTTCACTCTGAAACACTGGAATTTAGTTTAAGGGGTGATTTAATCACATGCTTCAGAACAATAATTGATATTGTACGTCTCGTGTGTGTCTCAGTGTCAGCTGTGAAACATGCACAGCACAATCTCATCCTGTTTCTGTGTGTCTCTCTCTCTCTGAAATTAGCTGGTCCATTTCCTAAATAACCACTGACTAGATTTCAAAAGGGTTCCATTGCCTGTGTAGCAGTTTGTGATACCCAAAGGTTATGAAAAGTGCTTTAGAAAAGTCTGTCCGCAAGCTGTTGTGAGGATGTTCAGAGTCAGCGTGTGACTTGGGTCACACACAGGCCAGATACACCTCTCCAAGTTAAAGGTGGAGAATGGATCTCGCTCCATTTCATAGATCATCATCGAATTTGAAAAATGAAAATGAAAAAATGAAATGAAAATCACTTATTGTCACAAGTAGGCTTCAAATGAAGTTACTGTGAAAAGCCCCTAGTCGCCACATTCCGGCGCCTGTTCGGGGAGGCTGTTACCGTGCAGAAGGAGGCCATTCGGCCCATTAAGTTGCACCGGCTCTTGGAAAGAGCACCCTACCCAAGGTCAACACCTCCACCCTATCCCCATAACCCAGTAACCCCACCCAACACCAAGGGCAATTTTGAACACTAAGGGCAATTTATCATGGCCAATCCACCTAACCCGCACATCTTTGGACTGTGGGACGAAACCGGAGCACCTAGAGGAAACCCATGCAGACACGGGGAGGATGTGCAGACTCCGCACAGACAGTGACCCAAGCCGGAATCGAACCTGGGACCCTGGAGCTGTGAAGCAATTGTGCTATCCACAATGCTACCGTGCTGCCCTGAAAGATGTATTTGAAAGATGTATTGACCCAGCCTGTCTGAGTTTGTGTCTGTGTGTGAGTTTGTGTTTGTCTGTATACGTGTTTGTGTGTCTGGGGTGGGGGGGGGGTTGTTTGTGTGACTCTTTGTGCGGCACGATAGCACAGTGGGTAGCACTGTGGCTTCGCAGCTCCAGGGTCCCGGGTTCGATTCCTGGCACGTTCTCCCTGTGTCTGCGTGGGTTTCCTCCGGGAGCTCCGGTTTGCTCCCACAAGTCTGAACGACGTGCTGTTGGGTAATTTGGGCATTCTGAATTCTCCCTCCGTGTACCCGAACAGGCGGCGGAATGTGGCGACTAGGGGCTTTTCACAGTAACCTCATTGCAGTGTTAATGTAAGCCTACTTGTGACAATAAAGCTTATTATACATGGTAGTCCCACAGGCTCTTACCCTGGCTACATGGTAGTCAGCTCTCCAAAAGGGTTAATTGTAGTGTCCACAGCAGTATGGTGTAATGTAGTATTAACTGGGACAAGAGCTTATAGTATAAACAGTGACTGGGTTAACTGCAGTGATCACTGGGAAAGGAGCTAATGTGTTTAAATAGAGATGAGAACGGTTATATATTACAAGATAATATTCACAATGACATTCTCTAATGCAATAATATTTCAGACATAGTGTAGAGCAGCATTTACAGCAACTGATGCTGCCAGGAAATAAATTGATCCAGGGCTTTGTATCGGATTATTAAAATAGGTTATTGATTAAGGTGGTCTAGTCGCTAAGGCAGGCTCGATCAGCTGAATGGCCCATTACTGTTCCTATGTACCTCTCCTGGGAGTGGTTGATGGGGCAGTGTAGAGGGAGCTTTACTCTGTATCTAACCCCGTGCTGTACCTGTCCTGGGAGTGTTTGATGGGGAGAGTATACAGGGAGCTTTACTCTGTATCTAACCCTGTGCTGTACCTGTCCTGGGAGTGTTTGCCAGGGACAGTGTAGAGGAATCTGTGTCTAACCCCATGATGTACCTTTGCTGGTCGTGTTTGACGGAATTTCAAAATCTCAAATAAATGTCTTCTATTAGTTTCTCCATCTCTCTGTTTCTGCTTCTCTCTCTGTCTGCCTGGGAATATTGTCAAAACAAAATCCACGATCAGCAGTCAGCCATTTTAAGTTACTTAATGGTGGCCATTTTAGGTGAGCACAGCACAGTCATTTCTGACATTTGTACACATTGGTATAACAAAATACTGATGGAAAGTGTCTGATTTAAACAGTGATTTGTTGGGGAATGTGGATATAGAAAGGGAGCTGGTTGTCCTTGTACACCAGTCACTGAAAGTGGAGAGGGGGGTGCAGCAAGCAGTTAAGAAGGCCAATGATATGTTGGCCTTCATTGAAAGAGGGATTTGAGTTCATAAGTGGAGATGTCTTACTGCAGTTACACAAGGCCTTGGTGAGAGCATACCTGGAGTATTGCGTACAGTTTCGGTCGCCCTAACTAAGAAAGGATATAGTTGCCAGAGAGGGAGTGCAGCGGAGGGTCAATCGGCTGATAGGGAGGTTGCCGGACTGTCCTACAAGGAGAGATTGGTTTGACTGTGGCACAGTGGTTAGCACTGCTGCCTCACAGTGACCCGGGTTAAATTCCGGCCTTGTGTGACTGATTATGTGGAGTTGGCAGTTTCTCCCCGTGTGTGCGTGGGTTTCCTCCGGGTGCTCCGGTTTCCTTCCACAGTCCAAAGATGTGCAGGCCAGGTGGAATGGTCCTGCTAAATTACCCCTTAGTGTCCAAGAAAGATTGTTTAGATTAGGTTAAGGAGTTATTGGGATAGGGCGGGTGACTGAGTTTACATAGAATGCTGTGTCAGAGGGTTGGTGTAGATTCGATGGGCAGAATGGCCTCCCTCTGCATTGTAGGGATTCTATGATTGTGCCTGTATTCACTAGAGCCGAGAAGGATGAGAGGAGATGTTGGCCGTGCTAAATTGCCCCTTAGTGACCCAAAGGTTAGGTGGTGTTACTGGGGTTATTTGGAGAGGCTGGAGGCGTGGGCTTGGGTAGGGTGCTCTCTCCGAGGGCCAGTGCAGACTCGATGGGCCAAATGGCCTACTCCTGCAATGTATATTCTATGATTCTGTGAGCTCTGATTGAAATGTATTACATTCCGACAGCGCTGTTCAGACTATACACAGGGATGGTGATTTCCACGTTGTACTGCCTCTGCCATGTCTTGGGAGTGATCATGGAGACAGTGTAGAGGAAACTTTACCCAGTATCTAACCCCATGCTGTACCTGTCCTGGGAGTGTTTGATGGGGACAGTGTAGAGGGAGCTTTGCTCTGTATACATCATCGTACTGTAGCTGCCCTGGGAATGGGGACAGTGTAGAGGGATGTGTAATCTGTATCTAACCCCATGATGTACTTTTGCTAACAGTGTTTGATGGAGATTCTGAATATTGAATTAATGTATTCTGTATTCTCCCCATCTTCTCTGTCTCTGCATCTCTCTATCTCTCTCTCTGGGAATCTGTCTAAACAAATCCACGATCAGCAGTCAGCCATTTTAAGTTACTTAATGGTGGCCATTTTATGTGAGCACAACACTGAGACAATTCGGACAGTTGTCCAAGTTAGTGTCAAACAAAAACTGAAGGAAAGAGTCAAATTTAAATGGTGATATGTTGGGCAATGTGGATGTACAAAGGGAGCTTGTACACCAGTCACTGAAAGTGGAGAGGGGGGTGCAGCGGAGGGTCAATTGGCTGATAGTGAGATTGCCAGACTGTCCTAGGAGGAGAGATTGGTTCAATAGGGCCCGAACGAGCCCTGTTTCTCCAACCTAACCCTGGAGATCAAATCCCACATTCCTGATGATTTCTCCACTCTCAAAGATGGAAAGATATTGACCAAGTTTAAAGCAGAGATTGACTGATTTCTAAATCCCAAGACATAAAGGGACATGGGGATAGTGTTGGGGAAAAGACATTGAAGTGAAGATATTTCACAGCTGGATTCACAGAATAGAGACAGCAAAGTATCTTAAATGTTGGAAGAGCCACAAATGTCAAACGTTTGGGAAATGATTGGAAACAGTTTGGACTGAGATCTCCTCAGTGACCTGTGTGCAGACCCTACCCCCGACATTCTGTCAGGAATGTCCCCCTCGGTGTGGTTCCTGTGTCTGCTAAGGAAGACACTTGTCCTGTCTATGGTTATGTTAATTCAGCAGTCAACAAGAGATTCAGCAATGTCCTGTCATTATTTCTGTCTTTGTTTGACAAATGTTTCCCTCTGAGTTTCTGACTTGTTTGGAATGACCATTCGTCTGTCGCCTTAGGAAGGCTTTCCATAGAATGAGTAAAAACCAGCAAGAAATCACAGAATGTGAGTTAAACACAACTTCATTTCTGCCTCCATTTTAAGAGAAGATTCCTGGCCACAGGAACAAAGCTCATTGCAAAGTTTCACATCATATTTTACGCGTTGTTCACAGACAGATTTCTTCAATGAGCTGCTCTAATTTGGGTTCAATTTGATTTTTTCTCACTGTGAGATGTAAAGTTTATTCCTGAATCAATACACGGTCATCGGCAACAACATCATTTTATTAGACAAGGGGGTTCAAAGGGATTTTTCACTGAAATCCTCTGATGTCAATTCCTGAGATTGGAATTTATAAAGAAACAATTTGGATTCAATGAAAACGGTCATTTTGATAACCCCAGTGTCCTGACTGCCTCACGTCCTGGCACCCTCACGCCATCACACCCTCATGTCCCCTAATCCTCACATCCTGCCCACTCACGTCCCCGAAACCTCAGATCCTGACCCGCTGTGTACCTCTTCCTCTGTGTGTGTCCCTCACTCTCTCTGTGTGCCCGCCTCTCTCTGTTCCTCTCTGTATCCCTCTCTCCCTCTGTGTCCCTCTCTCTCGCTGTGTCCCTCTCTCTGCCTCTCTCGCTGTGTCCCTCGCTCTGTGCGCCTCCCTCGCTCTGTGCGCCCCCCTCGCTCTGTGCGCCTCCCTCACTCTCTGAGTGAATGTGTAAAGCAGTGAATGAGTGTGTCACAGAGTAAGTGTAAGAGCGAGAACTAGTGTGTGTGAGTGTAAGAGTGAGAGTGAGTGAGTACGAGTGAGTGTGTGAACAGTGTGTTTGTATAAGAGTGACTGAGTGTGTAAGACTGAGCGTGTGAGTGAATGTGAATGAGTGTGAGTCTGTGGGAGTGAGTGTGGGAGTGGGTATGTGAGTGTGAGTGATTGCAAGTGTGGGTGAGTGTGCACCAGTGAGTGAGCTAATGTGTAAAAGTGAGTGAGTGTGTGTGTAAGAGTGTGTGCGTATGTAAGAATGTGTGAGTAATAGTGAGTGTGTGTGAGGGTGTGAGTATGTAAGAGTGAGTGTGAGTGTGTCAGATCATGTGTGCGAGTCAGTGAGTAAGAATGAGTGAGTGTTTGTGTAAGTGTGAGTGTAAGAGGAGTGTGCAAGCGTGAGTGAGTGTGAGTGAGTAATTGTGTGTAAATGAGTGTGAATGACTGAGTGTGTCTGTCTGAGAGAAAGTGATTGAGCGTGTAAGAGTGAGTTAGTGTGTGAATGTGTAAGAGCGAGTGAGTGTGCGTGAGAGAGTGTGTAAGTGAGTGTGAATGAATGAGTCAGTCTGTGTCTGAGAGAGAGTGATTGAGCATGTAAGAGTGAGTGTGTGTGAATGTGTAAGAGTGAATGAGCGTGTGAGTGTATGAGTGAGGATGTGAGTGTCTGAGTATGTGTGAGTGAGTGTGAGTGAGAGAGTGTGTAAGAGTGAGTGAGTGTGAGTGAGAGAGTGTGTAAGTGAGTGTGAATGAATGAGTCAGTCTGTGTCTGAGAGAGAGTGATTGAGCGTGTAAGAGTGAGTGTGTGTGAATGTGTAAGAGTGAGTGAGCGTGTGAGTGTATGAGTGAGGATGTGAGTGTCTGAGTATGTGTGAGTGAGTGTGAGTGAGAGAGTGTGTAAGAGTGAGTGAGAGAGTGTGTGAGTGTGAATGAATGAGTCAGTCTGTGTCTGAGAGAGAGTGATTGAGCGTGTAAGAGTGAGTGTGTGTGAATGTGTAAGAGTGAGTGAGTGTGTGAGTGTATGAGTGAGGATGTTAGTGTCTGAGTATGTGTGAGTGAGTGTGAATGAGAGAGTGTGTAAGAGTGAGTGAGTGTGAGTGAGAGAGTGTGTAAGTTAGTGTGAATGAATGAGTTAGTCTGTGTCTGAGAGAGAGTGATTGAGCGTGTAAGAGTGAGTTAGTGTGTGAATGTGTAAGAGTGAGTGAGTGTGTGTGAATGTGTAAGAGTGAGTGAGCGTGTGAGTGTATGAGTGAGGATGTGAGTGTCTGAGTATGTATGAGTGAGTGTGAATGAGAGAGTGTGGAAGAGTGAGTGAGTAATTGTGTGGAAGTTAGTGTGAATGAATGAGTCAGTCTGTGTCTGAGAGTGATTGAGCGTGTAAGAGTGAGTTAGTGTGTGAATGTGTAAGAGTGAGTGAGCGTGTGATTGTATGAGTGAGGAAGTGAGTGTCTGAGTATGTACAAGTGAGTGTGAGTGAGAGTGTGTAAGAGTGAGTGAGTGTGAGTGAGTAATTGTGTGTAAGTTAGTGTGAATAAGTGAGTCAGTCTGTGTGTGAGTGAGAGAGAGTGAATTCAAACTGAATTCAAACTGAATTCAAATGACCTCCTGTGAATTTAATTTCACCCTCCATATTTATGTCTCGGCCTAAAACACAGGCTTCATTCCAGAATTAAACCCGCTTCAACTTAATGGACTTTAATTCTGGGCAATCGAGATTACTTTACAGTCAATGGATTCATTTTAAAAGTGACCCCACTATCGTTAATTTTGTGAATTCTGCAGGCAACCTGGGCACAGGGAGAGCCCAACAAATGATGACCACGTTCAAAATTGAGTTCAGAGTTTCTGATCTGAGATTTCTCTCTCTCTCTACCAGATTGCAGAGTGAGTATGTGTTAGCGTGTGGGAGTGAGTGTGTCAGAGTGACAGTGTGTAAGAGTGTGTGTGAGAGTGAGTGAGTGTGAGAGTCAGTGAGTGTGAGAGTCAGTGAGCGTGTGAGTCAGTGAGTGTGTGAGTCAGTGAGTGTGAGAGAGTCAGTGAGTGTGTGAGAGACAGTGAGTGTGTGAGAGTCAGTGAGTGTGTGAGAGTCAGTGAGTGTGAGAGTCAGTGAGTGTGTGAGAATCAGTGAGTGTGTGAGAGTCAGTGAGTGTGTGAGAGTCAGTGAGTGAGTGTGTGAGAGTCAGTGAGTGTGAGAGTCAGTGAGTGTGTGAGAGTCAGTGAGTGTGTGAGAGTCAGTGAGTGTGTGAGAGACAGTGAGTGTGTGAGAGTGAGTGTGTGAGAGTCAGTGAGTGTGTGAGAGTCAGTGAGTGTGTGAGAGTCAGTGAGTGTGAGAGTCAGTGAGTGTGTGAGAGTCAGTGAGTGTGAGAGTCAGTGAGTGTGAGAGTCAGTGAGTGTGTGAGAGTGAGTGTGTGAGAGTCAGTGAGTGTGTGAGAGTCAGTGAGTGTGTGAGAGTCAGTGAGTGTGTGAGAGTCAGTGAGTGTGTGAGAGTCAGTCAGTGAGTGTGTGAGAGTCAGTCAGTGAGTGTGTGAGAGTCAGTGAGTGTATGAGAGTCAGTGAGTGTGAGAGTCAGTGAGTGTGTGAGAGTCAGTGAGTGTGTGAGAGTCAGTGAGTGTGAGAGTCAGTGAGTGTGTGAGAGTCAGTGAGTGTGAGAGTCAGTGAGTGAGTGTGTGAGAGTCAGTCAGTGAGTGTGTGAGTCAGTGAGTGTGAGAGTCAGTGAGTGTGTGAGAGTCAGTGAGTGTGTGAGAGTCAGTGAGTGTGAGAGTCAGTGAGTGTGTGAGAGTCAGTGAGTGTGAGAGTCAGTGATGAGTGTGTGAGAGTCAGTCAGTGAGTGTGTGAGAGTCAGTGAGTGAGAGAGTCAGTGAGTGTGTGAGAGTCAGTGAGTGTGTGAGAGTCAGTGAGTGTGTGAGAGTCAGTGAGTGAGTGTGTGAGAGTCAGTGTGTGAGTGTGTGAGAGTCAGTGAGTGAGTGTGTGAGAGTCAGTGAGTGCGTGAGAGTCAGTGAGTGTGAGAGTCAGTGAGTGTGTGAGAGTCAGTGAGTGTGTGAGAGTCAGTGAGTGTGTGAGAGTATGTGCATACGAGTGTGTGTAAGTGAGTGTGTAAGAATGAGTTAAATCTAACTCCTCGATTAGATTGCACATTGTATCGCACTGCAGTGTATCTGTAAACGGCGAGTGTGTGTAAGGGTGAGTGTGTCTTAGAGTGAGCGAGTCAATGTGTGAGTATGTCAATGTGAGTGACTGTGTAAGTGAGTTTCAGTGTGTGAGCGAGTTAGTGTGTAAGAATGAGTGAGTAGGTGAGTGAGTGTGCAAGTATGTACGATTGCGTGTGTGAGTCAGTGCGAAAGAATGAGTCAGTGTTTGTGTAAGTGTAAGAGGAGTGTGTAAGCGTGAGTGAGTGTGAGTGAGTAATTGTGTGTAAGTGAGTGTGAATGACTGAGTGTGTCTGTCTGAGAGAGATAAATAAACCATCCTGAACCATCCATTAGATTTCACTCTGTAACTCACTCCCGGGTATCTGTTATTTTATATACAAACCATTGTGACCCCCTCGATTAGATTCCAGTCTGTAACTCACTCCTGGGTATCTGTTATTCTGTATATTAACTATCCTGAACCCACAATTAGATTCCAGTCTGTAACTCACTCCCGGGTATCTGTTATTCTATATATAAACCATTGTGACCCCCTCGATTAGATTCCAGTCTGTAACTCACTCCTGGGTATCTGTTATTCTGTATATAAACTATCCTGAACCCACAATTAGATTCCAGTCTGTAACTCACTCCCGGGTATCTGTTATTCAATATATAAACCATTGTGAACCCCTCGATTAGATTCCAGTCTGTAACTCACTCCCGGGTATCTGTTATTCTGTATATAATCTATCCTGAACCCCTCGATTAGATTCCAGTCTGTAACTCACTCCCGGGTATCTGTTATTCTATATATAAACCATCCTGAACCCCTCGATTAGATTCCAGTCTGTAACTCACTCCCGGGTATCTGTTATTCTATATATAAACCACCCTGAACCCCTCGATTAGATTCCAGTCTGTAACTCACTCCCGGGTATCTGTTATTCTATATATAAACCATCCTGAACCCCTCGATTAGATTCCAGTCTGTAACTCACTCCCGGGTATCTGTTATTCTATATATAAACTATCCTGAACCCCTCGATTAGATTCCAGTCTGTAACACACTCCTGGGTATCTGTTATTCTGTATATAATCTATCCTGAAGCCCTCCATTAGATTGCAGTCTGTAACTCACTCCCGGGTATCTGTTATTCTATATATAAACCATCCTGAAACCCTCGATTAGATTCCAGTCTGTAACTCACTCCCGGGTATCTGTTATTCTATATATAAACCATCCTGAGCCCCTCGATTAGATTCCAGTCTGTAACTCAATCCCGGGTATCTGTTATTCTATATATAAACCATCCTGAACCCCTCGATTAGATTCCAGTCTGTAACTCACTCCTGGGTATCTGTTATTCTATATATAAACCATCCTGAACCCCTCGATTAGATTCCAGTTTGTAACTCACTCCCGGGTATCTGTTATTCTATATATAAACCATCCTGAACCCCTCGATTAGATTCCAGTCTGTAACTCACTCCCGGGTATCTGTTATTCTATATATAAACCATCCTGAACCCCTCGATTAGATTCCAGTCTGTAACTCACTCCCGGGTATCTGTTATTCTATATATAAACCATCCTGTACCCCTCAATTAGATTCCAGTCTGTAACTCACTCCCGGGTATCTGTTATTTTACATATAAACCATCGTGAACCCCTCGATTAGATTCCAGTCTGTAACTCACTCCCGGGTATCTGTTATTCTATATATAAACCATCCTGAACCCCTCGATTAGATTCCAGTTTGTAACTCACTCCCGGGTATCTGTTATTCTATATATAAACTACCCTGAACCCCTCGATTAGATTCCAGTTTGTAACTCACTCCCGGGTATCTGTTATTCTATATATAAACTATCCTGAATCCCTCGATTAGATTCCAGTCTGTAACACACTCCTGGGTATCTGTTACTCTGTATATAATCTATCCCGAAGCCCTCCATTAGATTGCAGTCTGTAACTCACTCCCGGGTATCTGTTATTCTATATATAAACCATCCTGAACCCCTCGATTAGATTCCAGTCTGTAACTCACTCCCGGGTATCTGTTATTCTATATATAAACTATCCTGAATCCCTCGATTAGATTCCAGTCTGTAACTCACTCTTGGGTATCTGTTACTCTGTATATAATCTATCCCGAAGCCCTCCATTAGATTCCAGTCTGTAACTCACTCCCGGGTATCTGTTATTCTATATATAAACCATCCTGAACCCCTCGATTAGATTCCAGTCTGTAACTCACTCCCGGGTATCTGTTATTCTATATATAAACTATCCTGAACCCCTCGATTAGATTCCAGTCTGTAACTCACTCCCGGGTATCTGTTATTCTATATATAAACTATCCTGAACCCCTCGATTAGATTGCAGTCTGTAACTCACTCCTGGGTATCTCTTATTCTGTATATAATCTATCCCGAAGCCCTCCATTAGATTGCAGTCTGTAATTCATTCCCAGATATAATTTAATCTGTGCATTCACCAACGATAAGCCGGACTGAGATGAGGAGGAATTTTGTCACTCAGATGGTGGTGAATCCTGGGAATTCTCTATCCCAGGGGGATGTGGAGACTCCGCCATTGAGCCGGCTCTAGACTGCAATTGATGGGTCAGTAAGAGGCACGGGGATAGGGCAGGAACACGGTGTTGAAATGGAAGAAGCTCCATGATCATATTGACTGGTGGAGCGAGCTGGAAGGGCTGAATGGTTCAGGCCTGCTCCTCTTCCTTGTGGTCTGTTATTGCTAATTATTTCTATGTTTATCTATTTAAGATTATCCGGAAAAGTGGGATGCGAATGAATTCTGCATCGTTTTTGATTTGGATATTGGAATAATCATCATTTGGGGTAAGTTCTGTTATGTTGATAATTCCCTATCTTCTTTAAAAATAAAACCCTTCCTTTGGAAACATTGCCTCATTCCCTCTACTTGCTGTAAATATCTTGGCAGCTTCTGTTGTGGAAATTGTAGAGGAACATTTATTCCATTTGGAACCCCACGCTGTACCTGTCCTGGGAGTGTTTGATAGGGACAGTGTAGAGGGAGCTTTACTCTGTATCTAACCCCGTGCTGTACCTGTCCTGGGAGTGTTTGCTGGGGACAGTGTAGAGGGAGCTTTACTCTGTATCTAACCCCGTGCTGTACCTGTCCTGGGAGTGTTTGATGGGGACAGTGTAGAGGGAGCTTTACTCTGTATCTAACCCCGTGCTGTACCTGTCCTGGGAGTGTTTGATGGGGACAGTGCAGAGGGAGCTTTACCCTTTATCTAACCCCGTGCTGTACCTGTCCTGGGAGTGTTTGATGGGGACCGTGTAGTGGGAGCTTTACTCTGTATCTAACCCCGTGCTGTACCTGTCCTGGGAGTGTTTGATGGGGACAGTGCAGAGGGAGCTTTACCCTTTATCTAACCCCGTGCTGTACCTGTCCTGGGAGTGTTTGATGGGGACAGTGTCGATGCAGCTTTACTCTGTATCTAACCCGTGCTGTACCTGTCCTGGGAGTGTTTGATGGGGACAGTGCAGAGGGAGCTTTACTCTGTATCTAACCCCGTGCTGTACCTGTCCTGGGAGTGTTTGATGGGGACAGTGTAGAGGGAGCTTTACTCTGTATCTCGCCCCGTGCTGTACCTGTCCTGGGAGTGTTTGATGGGGACAGTGTAGAGGGAGCTTTACTCTGTATCTAACTCCTTATTCATGGGTCACTAAACGCTAGCGTGTGGGTCCATTAAGCAATCAGGAAGGCCAATGGTACGTTAACTTTCATCGCTCGGGGTTATTAGTACAGGGTTTAAGATGACTTGCTGCAATTGTACAGAGCCTTGGTCACAACACACCTGGACCATTGTGTAGAGTTTTGTTCTCCATATCTAAGGAAGGATATACTTGCTGTAGAAGGAGTGTAATGGAGATTCACCAGACGAATCCCTGGGATGGTGAAGTTGTCTGATGAGGAGAGATTGAGGAAAATGTACCCGTGTTCCCGAGAGTGCCGAAAAATGAGAGGTGATCTTGAAACATACACAATTCACACGGGGCATCACAAGATAGATGTCGGTTGGATGATCTCCGACTGGTGAGATTAGAACCAGGGGGAGGGGGCACAGTCTCAAACCATAAGACCATAAACATAGAAGCAGAATTAGGCCACTCGGCCCATCGAGTCTGCTCCGCCATTCAATCATGGCTGATATGCCAGAATTAGGGCAGCACGGTAGCCTTGTGGATAGCACAAATGCTTCACAGCTCCAGGGTCCCAGGTTCGATTCCGGCTTGGGTCACTGTCTGTGCGGAGTCTGCACATCCTCCCGTGTGTGCGTGGGTTTCCTCCGGGTGCTCCGGTTTCCTCCCACAGTCCAAAGATGTGCAGGTTAGGTGGATTGACCATGATAAATTGCCCTTAGTGTTCAAAATTGCCCTTAGTGTTGGGTGGGGTTACTGGGTTATGGGGATAGGGTGGAGGTGTTGACCTTGGGTGTGGTGCTCTTTCCAGGAGCTGGTGCAGACTCGATGGGCCGGGTGGCCTCCTTCTGCACTGTAAATTCTATGAAATATTTTTCTAATTCCCATTCTCCTGTCTTCTCTCCATAACCCCATATCCCCTTATTGATCAAGAACCTATCTATCTCTGTCTTAGAGATACTCAGTGATTTGGCCTCCACACCCTTCTGCGGCAAAGAGTTCCACAGATTCACCATCCTCTGGCTGAAGAAATTCCTCCTCCATCTCTGTTTTAAAGGATCGTCCCTTTACTCTGAGATGGTGTCCTCTGCTTCTAGTTTTTCCTACTAGTGGAAACATCCTCTCCATGTCCACTCTATCCAGGCCTTGCAGTATCCTGTAAGTTTCAATAAGATCCCCCCCTCATCCTTCTAAACTCCAACGAGTACAGACCCAGTGTCCTCAACCATTCCTCATACGACAAGTTCTTCATTCCAGGGATCATTCTTGTGAACCTCCTCTGGACCCTTTCCAAGGCCAGCACATCCTTCCTTAGATACCGGGCCCAAAACTGCTCACAATACTCCAAATGGGGTCTGACCAGAGCCTTATACAGCCTCAGAAGTACATCGCCGGTCTTGTATTGTCGCCCTCTTGACGCGAATGCTCAGAATCAGGAGTGGACCATTGGAGACTGAGATGAGGGGGAATTTCTTAATTCAGAGGGTGGAGAATCTTTGGAATTCTCTGATCCAGAGGGTTGTGGAAGCTCAATCGTTGAGCATGTTCCAGACACAACTCGACTGTGTATAATAAAATAGGAATGTGTGTGTGAGTGTGCGTGCGTCTGTGCGTGCCAGGATCTGTTTGAATGGTGGAGCAGACTCGATGGGCCAAATCGCCTACACCTGCTCATATTTTCCTTTGAGACTTAAATGCGTACACAGACACAAGGGGCGAAATTCTCCCCCAACGGCGGGATGCCCGCCGACTGGCGCCAAAGCCGGCGCAAATCAGACGGGCATCGCGCCGGCAAAAAGGTGCGGAAGTCTCCGCATCTTTGGCGGCCTAGCCCCAACATTGAGGGGCTAGGCCGACGCCGGAGGGATTTCCGCCCCGCCAGCTGGCGGAAATGGCGTTTGTTGCCCCGCCAGCTGGCGCGGAAATGCGGCGCATGCGCGGGAGCGTCAGCGGCCGCTGTCAGTTTCCCCGCGCATGCGCGGGAGCGTCAGCGGCCGCCGAAAGTTTCCCGCGCATGCGCAGTGGGGAGAGTCTCTTCCGCCTCCGCCATGGTGGAGGCCGTAGCGGAGGCGGAAGGGAAAGAGTGCCCCCACGGCACAGGCCCGCCCGCGGATCGGTGGGCCCCGATCGCGGGCCAGGCCACCGTGGGGGCACCCCCCGGGGTCAGATCGCCCCGCGCCCCCCCCCAGGACCCCGGAGCCCGCCCACGCTGCCTGGTCCCGCCGGTAAATACCAGGTTTGATTTACGTCGGCGGGACAGGCAATTCCTGGGCGGGACTTCGGCCCATCCGGGCCGGAGAATCCAGCGGGGGGTCCCGCCAAACGGCGCGGCTGGATTCCCGCCCCCGCCCAATCTCCGGGAGCGGAGACTTCGGCGGGGGCGGGATTCACGGCGGCCAACGGCCATTCTCCGACCCGGCTGGGGGTCGGAGAATGACGCCCCACTTCACAGATACACACACACATGCGCGTGCACACACTGACTGATACATACACGGCAACAGATACATACACACACACACACACATGCGTGCATAGACACATATATATTAGCCATTTAAGACAATTTGATAGAATGCTACACATCCTAGTTTGCCGATGACACCAAACATTAGACAGCGTTGTAAACAGCACAGCTGGAAACATCAAATTGCAGGGAAATATTATCGTTTTGGCAGTTGACTGAACTGTGGACGTGTTTCTGTGTCGGGAAATGTAAGATGATGTATTTTAGACTTAAAAAGAATAGAACCGTGATCTTTATAAATGATGAGAAGACAGAAACAGTGGAAGTTTAAACTGGACAGATATTTCACAGCTGGATTCACACAATACAGACAGCAATGTGTCGTAGATTTTGGAAGTGCCACAAATGTTGTCCAGTGCAGTGCAAGGCGTACCTCAATGTTTCAGTCTTACTGAGAAACTGTCAGCCCACAGGACAACATTTCTGTATAATAGGATTGAAGCATAAGTTCAAATAGTTTTGTTTCAAAGTTTAAAATAACCTGTCATTTTTCTGTGCAGCTTTTGGAATCTGTCAGTGGAATTTAGGTTATACAGGCAAGTGTTAACAAGAGTATTGGGAACTGATTAGAAGTTTTGATGGAGATAATCCTGCATTATGGAAATGTGTGAGGTCTATTTAGGGTTGGGGAATGGATTGATGATCAAAGCATGTCGTTTTTTGTTATCTTCATCAGACTGACAGCCTTGAAGATTCACAACTTCCATGTGCTGAGAAAAAGGATTGATTAACCAAGGCCTATTATTCAAATACTTCAGACAAGTAACAAAACAACAGTAACAGAGAATATACAAACAGAGACAAGCAGACACCTGTAATCGGAGCTTAAACTTCATGTTTAAATGTGAAGGGCTGAAATAAACATGAGTCCACCCTGGGATTCGGTGCAATTTGAGTTCTGTTTTTCCAAAAAATAAAAATAACTATCTGCAATGAAAAATTCCTTGGACAGGACAGAGGGATTTTGACTCTGTATTTAAGCCCAGACAGTATTTGGGTTGTGAGTGTTTGATGGACAGTATAGAAGAAGCTTCACTCTGAAACACTGGAATTTAGTTTAAGGGGTGATTTAATCACATGCTTCAGAACAATAATTGATATTGTACGTCTCGTGTGTGTCTCAGTGTCAGCTGTGAAACATGCACAGCACAATCTCATCCTGTTTCTGTGTCTCTCTCTCTCTGAAATTAGCTGGTCCATCTCCTAAATAACCACTGACTAGATTTCAAAAGGGTTCCATTGCCTGTGTAGCAGTTTGTGATACCCAAAGGTTATGAAAAGTGCTTTAGAAAAGTCTGTCCGCAAGCTGTTGTGAGGATGTTCAGAGTCAGCGTGTGACTTGGGTCACACACAGGCCAGATACACCTCTCCAAGTTAAGGGTGGAGAATGGATCTCGCTCCATTTCATAGATCATCATCGAATTTGAAAAATGAAAATGAAAAAATGAAATGAAAATCACTTATTGTCACAAGTAGGCTTCAAATGAAGTTACTGTGAAAAGCCCCTAGTCGCCACATTCCGGCGCCTGTTCGGGGAGGCTGTTACCGTGCAGAAGGAGGCCATTCGGCCCATTAAGTTGCACCGGCTCTTGGAAAGAGCACCCTACCCAAGGTCAACACCTCCACCCTATCCCCATAACCCAGTAACCCCACCCAACACCAAGGGCAATTTTGAACACTAAGGGCAATTTATCATGGCCAATCCACCTAACCCGCACATCTTTGGACTGTGGGACGAAACCGGAGCACCCAGAGGAAACCCATGCAGACACGGGGAGGATGTGCAGACTCCGCACAGACAGTGACCCAAGCCGGAATCGAACCTGGGACCCTGGAGCTGTGAAGCAATTGTGCTATCCACAATGCTACCGTGCTGCCCTGAAAGATGTATTTGAAAGATGTATTGACCCAGCCTGTCTGAGTTTGTATCTGTGTGTGAGTTTGTGTTTGTCTGTATACGTGTTTGTGTGTCTGGGGTGGGGGGGGGGGGGGGGGGGGGGCGGGGGGGAGTTGTTTGTGTGACTCTTTGTGCGGCACGATAGCACAGTGGGTAGCACTGTGGCTTCGCAGCTCCAGGGTCCCGGGTTCGATTCCTGGCACGTTCTCCCTGTGTCTGCGTGGGTTTCCTCCGGGAGCTCCGGTTTGCTCCCACAAGTCTGAAAGACGTGCTGTTGGGTAATTTGGGCATTCTGAATTCTCCCTCCGTGTACCCGAACAGGCGGCGGAATGTGGCGACTAGGGGCTTTTCACAGTAACCTCATTGCAGTGTTAATGTAAGCCTACTTGTGACAATAAAGCTTATTATACATGGTAGTCCCACAGGCTCTTACCCTGGCTACATGGTAGTCAGCTCTCCAAAAGGGTTAATTGTAGTGTCCACAGCAGTATGGTGTAATGTAGTATTAACTGGGACAAGAGCTTATAGTATAAACAGTGACTGGGTTAACTGCAGTAATCACTGGGAAAGGAGCTAATGTGTTTAAATAGAGATGAGAACGGTTATATATTACAAGATAATATTCACAATGACATTCTCTAATGCAATAATATTTCAGACATAGTGTAGAGCAGCATTTACAGCAACTGATGCTGCCAGGAAATAAATTGATCCAGGGCTTTGTATCGGATTATTAAAATAGGTTATTGATTAAGGTGGTCTAGTCGCTAAGGCAGGCTCGATCAGCTGAATGGCCCATTACTGTTCCTATGTACCTCTCCTGGGAGTGGTTGATGGGGCAGTGTAGAGGGAGCTTTACTCTGTATCTAACCCCGTGCTGTACCTGTCCTGGGAGTGTTTGATGGGGAGAGTATACAGGGAGCTTTACTCTGTATCTAACCCTGTGCTGTACCTGTCCTGGGAGTGTTTGCCAGGGACAGTGTAGAGGAATCTGTGTCTAACCCCATGATGTACCTTTGCTGGTCGTGTTTGACGGAATTTCAAAATCTCAAATAAATGTCTTCTATTAGTTTCTCCATCTCTCTGTTTCTGCTTCTCTCTCTGTCTGCCTGGGAATATTGTCAAAACAAAATCCACTATCAGCAGTCAGCCATTTTAAGTTACTTAATGGTGGCCATTTTAGGTGAGCACAGCACAGTCATTTCTGACATTTGTACACATTGGTATAACAAAATACTGATGGAAAGTGTCTGATTTAAACAGTGATTTGTTGGGGAATGTGGATATAGAAAGGGAGCTGGCTGTCCTTGTACACCAGTCACTGAAAGTGGAGAGGGGGGTGCAGCAAGCAGTTAAGAAGGCCAATGATATGTTGGCCTTCATTGAAAGAGGGATTTGAGTTCATAAGTGGAGATGTCTTACTGCAGTTACACAAGGCCTTGGTGAGAGCATACCTGGAGTATTGCGTACAGTTTCGGTCGCCCTAACTAAGAAAGGATATAGTTGCCAGAGAGGGAGTGCAGCGGAGGGTCAATCGGCTGATAGGGAGGTTGCCGGACTGTCCTACAAGGAGAGATTGGTTTGACTGTGGCACAGTGGTTAGCACTGCTGCCTCACAGTGCCAGTGACCCGAGTTAAATTCCGGCCTTGTGTGACTGATTATGTGGAGTTGGCAGTTTCTCCCCGTGTGTGCGTGGGTTTCCTCCGGGTGCTCCGGTTTCCTTCCACAGTCCAAAGATGTGCAGGCCAGGTGGAATGGTCCTGCTAAATTACCCCTTAGTGTCCAAGAAAGATTGTTTAGATTAGGTTAAGGAGTTATTGGGATAGGGCGGGTGACTGAGTTTACATAGAATGCTGTGTCAGAGGGTTGGTGTAGATTCGATGGGCAGAATGGCCTCCTTCTGCATTGTAGGGATTCTATGATTGTGCCTGAATTCACGAGAGCCGAGAAGGATGAGAGGAGATGTTGGCCGTGCTAAATTGCCCCTTAGTGACCCAAAGGTTAGGTGGTGTTACTGGGGTTATTTGGAGAGGCTGGAGGCGTGGGCATAGGTAGGGTGCTCTCTCCGAGGGCCAGTGCAGACTCGATGGGCCAAATGGCCTACTCCTGCAATGTATATTCTATGATTCTGTGAGCTCTGATTGAAATGTATTACATTCCGACAGCGCTGTTCAGACTATACAGAGGGATGGTGATTTCCACGTTGTACTGCCTCTGCCATGTCTTGGGAGTGATCATGGAGACAGTGTAGAGGAAACTTTACCCAGTATCTAACCCCATGCTGTACCTGTCCTGGGAGTGTTTGATGGGGACAGTGTAGAGGGAGCTTTACTCTGTATACATCATCGTACTGTAGCTGCCCTGGGAATGGGGACAGTGTAGAGGGATGTGTAATCTGTATCTAACCCCATGATGTACTTTTGCTAACAGTGTTTGATGGAGATTCTGAATATTGAATTAATGTATTCTGTATTCTCCCCATCTTCTCTGTCTCTGCATCTCTCTATCTCTCTCTCTGGGAATCTGTCTAAACAAATCCACGATCAGCAGTCAGCCATTTTAAGTTACTTAATGGTGGCCATTTTATGTGAGCACAACACTGAGACAATTCGGACAGTTGTCCAAGTTAGTGTCAAACAAAAACTGAAGGAAAGAGTCAAATTTAAATGGTGATATGTTGGGCAATGTGGATGTACAAAGGGAGCTTGTACACCAGTCACTGAAAGTGGAGAGGGGGGTGCAGCGGAGGGTCAATTGGCTGATAGTGAGATTGCCAGACTGTCCGAGGAGGAGAGATTGGTTCAATAGGGCCCGAACGAGCCCTGTTTCTCCAACCTAACCCTGGAGATCAAATCCCACATTCCTGATGATTTCTCCACTCTCAAAGATGGAAAGATATTGACCAAGTTTAAAGCAGAGATTGACTGATTTCTAAATCCCAAGACATAAAGGGACATGGGGATAGTGTTGGGGAAAAGACATTGAAGTGAAGATATTTCACAGCTGGATTCACAGAATAGAGACAGCAAAGTATCTTAAATGTTGGAAGAGCCACAAATGTCAAACGTTTGGGAAATGATTGGAAACAGTTTGGACTGAGATCTCCTCAGTGACCTGTGTGCAGACCCTAACCCCGACATTCTGTCAGGAATGTCCCCCTCGGTGTGGTTCCTGTGTCTGCTAAGGAAGACACTTGTCCTGTCTATGGTTATGTTAATTCAGCAGTCAACAAGAGATTCAGCAATGTCCTGTCATTATTTCTGTCTTTGTTTGACAAATGTTTCCCTCTGAGTTTCTGACCTGTTTGGAATGACCATTGGTCTGTCGCCTTAGGAAGGCTTTCCATAGAATGAGTAAAAACCAGCAAGAAATCACAGAATGTGAGTTAAACACAACTTCATTTCTGCCTCCATTTTACGAGAAGATTCCTTTTTTAAAAAAATATATTTTACTAAAGTTTTTCGATCAAAAAGAATTTTCCATTTTTACAACTTAGTAACAAAATGTACATTGACCGTTATTTAAACAATATATTAAACTAACAACAAGTGCAGAAAAAGAACAAGAAAAAAGCAATAATAATACTGAAAAAATAAATATAAACAACTAGCATAGAAAGAAAAAAACAAAAAACCCCAAATACAGAATACACCCCCCCCGCCACCCCCCCCCCTCCACCCTGGGTTGCTGCTGCTGTCTTTCCTGTTTTCCCTTATCGCATTGCGAGATAGTCAAGGAACGGTTGCCACCGCCTGGTGAACCCCTGAGCCGAACCTCTTGGTGCGTATTTGATTCGCTCCAATTTTATAAACCCTGCCATGTCGTTTATCCAGGTCTCCACGCCCGGGGGTTTAGCTTCTTTCCACATAAGTAGAATCCTTCGCCGGGCTACTCGGGACGCAAAGGCCAAAACATCGGCCTCTCTCGCCTCCTGCACTCCCGGCTCTTCTGCAACCCCAAATATAGCTAACCCCCAGCTTGGTTCGACCCGGACCCCCACCACCTTTGAGATCACTCTTGCCACACCCACCCAGAACCCATGCAATACCGGGCATGACCAAAACATGTGGGTGTGGTTCGCCGGGCTTCCCGCGCACCTATCCTCCACTCCAAAAAATCTACTCAGCCTTGCTCCCGTCATATGCGCCCTGTGTAGAACCTTGAATTGGATCAGGCTAAGCCTGGCACACGAGGACGAGGAATTTACCCTGCTTAGGGCATCTGCCCACAGCCCCTCCTCAATCTCTTCCCCCAGCTCTTCCTCCCATTTACCCTTCAGCTCCTCTACCATCGTCTCCCCCTCGTCTCTCATTTCCCTGTATATATCGGTGCCTTTACCTTCACCGACCCATGCTCCCGAAATCACTCTGGCCTTGGTCCCTTCCGCCGGGAGCTGCGGAAATTCCCTCACCTGTTGCCTCGCAAATGCCCTCACTTGCATATATCGGAAGGCATTCCCAGGTGGCAACTCGTATTTTTCTACCAATGCTCCCAGACTCGCGAATGTCCCGTCTAAGAACAAGTCCTTCAACTTCCCAATTCCTGCTCGCTGCCAAGATTGAAATCCCCCATTTTTCCTCCCCGGGACGAACCTGTGATTGTTCCTTATCGGGGACCACACCGAGGCACCCGTCACTCCCCTATGTCGTCTCCACTGCCCCCAAATCTTCAAAGTCGCCACCACCAATGGGTTTGTGGTGTATTTTTTCGGGGAGAACGGTAACGGCGCCGTCGCCAGTGCTTTTAAACTTGTTCCCTTACAGGACGCCATCTCCAGTCTTTTCCACGCCGCCCCTTCTTCTTCCCTCATCCACTTACATATCATAGACACGTTGGCGGCCCAATAATAGTCACTCAGACTCGGCAGTGCCAGTCCCCCTCTGTCCCTACTGCGCTGCAGGAACCCCCTCTTTACCCTCGGGGGCTTTCCAGCCCACACAAAGCTCATAATGCTCCTGTCCACTTTCTTGAAAAAGGCCTTTGTGATCAGTATGGGGAGGCACTGAAACACGAAAAGAAACCTCGGGAGGACCACCATTTTAACCGCCTGTACTATACCCGCCAATGACAGGGGCACCATGTCCCACCTCTTAAAGTCCTCCTCCATCTGCTCTACCAGTCGCGTCAAGTTAAGTTTATGCAAGGTTCCCCAGTTCCTGGCCACCTGGATCCCTAGATATCGAAAATCCTTTGCTACTCTCCTCAGCGGCAGATCGTCTATCCCCCTGCCCTGTTCCCCGGGGTGCATCAGAAAAAGTTCACTCTTTCCCATATTCAATTTGTATCCCGAGAACTCCCCAAACTCCCTGAGTGTCTGCATTACCTCTGGCATCCCCTCCACTGGGTCCGCCACATGTAGCAGCAAATCGTCCGCATATAATGACACCCGATGTTCCTCTCCTCCTCTGAGCACCCCCCTCCACTTCTTAGAGCCCCTCAGCGCTATGGCCAATGGCTCGATTGCCAACGTGAACAGTAACGGGGACAGGGGGCACCCCTGTCTTGTGCCCCTATGTAATCGGAAATAGTCGGATCGTTGCCTATTTGTAACCACGCTTGCCACCGGGGCCCCGTACAGGAGCTGAACCCATCTGATGAACCCCTCTCCAAATCCAAATCTCTTCAGTATCCCCCACAGGTAGTCCCACTCTACTCTATCAAATGCCTTCTCTGCATCCATCGCCACCACTATCTCCGCCTCCCCCTCCGGTGGGGGCATCATCATCACCCCCAGCAACCTTCGTATATTGGCATTCAATTGCCTCCCTTTAACAAATCCTGTCTGGTCGTCATGTACTACCCCTGGGACACAGTCCTCTATCCTTGTTGTAAGGTTTTCGGGCAATTCGGCCCTTTTGGAGAAACTCAGAGACTGTAAACTGACTTTCCAGGCAAGGGAACAGAACCAGTTTTCCCAGCAGGCTTGGCCCGCTGAGCTGAGTGGGGACATAAGCACATAAATATTTACAAACACCCCCCTAGGAGCTACAAGGAAGAAGGAGCCAGACAACAAGATAACATCAAGACACAGACAAAGGGGCACGGGAATACACAGGAGGCTTGCATGCAAGCAGGACAATGGGATGGTCATAGCCCCATGCAAATGTAAATGACCTGGCCTCCACCAGAGCAGAATCCAATCAACACCCCATCAACATAGCAGCATCTCCGGAGCAGATGGAAGTCTTTGAAAATCTTCAAGGGAGCTCAACCTCGTTATCTCAAAAAACAGACTGGAGGCGGACCTAGGGGAGGTACTCCCATCTCGACAGGTCTGACCGGCTCAAAGGGGGCGGGACCAGCGGGAACTTTAAATCTTACCTTTTTCAATGCAAAAGGGGCCGGCCGATCACAGGACAAAGCCAGGTAAAACAATATAAAAGGGGCTGTGTTTTCGATTGGGGGTCGCTCTTCGTTCTTGGCTCGACCTCTGCACCCCTGACTTGACCTCTGCAGCCTGTGACCGTAAGTACTCTGCAGCAGCTTGCGAAACTCCCTTGACTTTAATAGTGGTTGAGGCTTTGGGGAAGGGAACTTGTTTTGTGCCTTGTGATATTGCTAAAACCTGTGTAATCATAAGAATTTTCGTTGTGTCCGCTATATTACTTTTGAATAGACTTAGTTGTATTAGAGCATAAGATTTTATTGTGTTTCTTCTGTTGATGATTTTGACCTGGGTTTTACAATAAACCTTGATTTGATGATAATTGGAGTCGTTTAAATTCTTCAATCCTTCACCAGCAATCTCTGACCAAGTCATTGTTAAAATACTCCTCACCTTAATTCCGGGTTCAAGAATCGAGGGTCATCTTGAGCGATTCACTCAGGACAGACTGCTGGTTAGGAAATAAACAGCAGTGTCCTATTCTCTCTCTTGGGAAAGCTACTCTAGTGGAGTAGGAACCGGGTGGGTGTTGCCCCACCGGCAAGAGAGAGAATCACCTGGGTATTGGTAGGGGTCTGGAGATCTGTGTGATATAAGTCTCAGGCTGTCGGTTAGGAATAAACGGCAGGCTTGAATCAGTGCTCTCTTCAGTGGAAGTGTCCCAGTGCGACATCCCCTGGCCTCTGAAGTTTCAGTGCCAGCTGGAGAGAGACACACACAGACATTCAAACCCCAGATATCGGCCCAGTAGTGGAGTAGCGGAGATGGCACCCTCTACAATGGCGACCGCGGCAGGACCCCGGTGGTTTGGAGTATGTGACTTGGCAGAGGGGGTGAGGGAACGAAGCAAAATGGAGGAGAGAATATCCTCATATTTGTGGCAAAAGGTCAACCTCACCAAACCTTGGGTCTCAGAATTGATCAATGCGGAGCAACCGGTAATGGCAGCGGCTGCATGGACAGAAAGCAAGGCGCACAAAAGGCACTTGGAGAAGGCAGTTTGGCTGGTTTGCCTGTCCGAGCAGGTAGTCAAGACAGAGGATAGGGTCGAAGAGTTAGAGCAGGAGTTGAGAGAAGTGAGGGCCAGCGCAGGGGACAGCGCTAGCGCAGCGGAACGACTGCGGGAAGAAATGACAGAAATGAAACAGGAAAGCGAGTCTAACCGGTGTGAGAAGGACTATCTCCACTGCCAGATAGTGGAGGGTAAAGAAAAGGAACGGAGGCTCCAGGAACTATATGCTCGGAGTACAGAGCAGTGTAGGAAGCTGGAGGGGAAGTTCCGGGACATCCAGGCAGCGTACCGGGTGGCTCGCGAGGAAGTAGGGGACTGGGCCCATGGGCCGTGCCAGGCACGAATAACGGAGTTGGAGGAGACCTTGTCCAAGTTCAGGGGACAGATACACCTGGTAGGTCCAGGGGGGGTCCCAAGGGGCAAGGTGCTCCTCGCAGCGGATGATTCCCCAAAGGCCAAGGGGAATAGACCGCCTCCTGAGGCACCGGGATCGTGTTCGGGTCGGCAGGGGGGGATCGGGCTGCACGTTCAGGGGCAAGTCCAAGGGGGGTCGGCAGTGTATCCCCAGATAGCGGCGTCTCCTATATGGGTAGCTAGCCCGGGGACAGGGGGGCTACCCAACGAGGCAGGAGAGCTGGACAGTGGGGAGGAGGAGCAGGAACCCCAGGTAGGGCAGATGTGCCCTGTCAGGCAAAGAAGGTATGGTCCCCCGGCGGGGATGGCAAACAGGGGACCGGTTGAGGGCGACATTATCGTTCCTCATGGGGCATCCGCGCTCAGGGGGATGGTGGCCCACGTTCCCAGACTAACTCCAAAGGGGGATCCGTCGCTGCATTTTATGGAGGTGGAACAGGCTGCCAACATCAATGACTGCGACGAAGGGGAGCAAATAAAGATGCTCCTGATGACCCTAGATGCACAGCTATGCAGGACAGTGACCTCTGGGAATGGGGGAAGACCTGACACATGGGCGGCCGCACAGACTGCTGTTCTGGAGGCGATGGGCTTGAATCTGGGGAGCCCTTTCATGAGAGTGGGGGAAACCAAGCAGCAACCAGGGGAACCTCCCACCATGTTCGCAGACAGACTGTGGATTGTCTATATGGAGGCATGCGGGGTTCAAGCGGATAGACGGAATTTAGGGGAAAGAACCGCCCACTGGCTGAAGACCCTAGTTGCCAACTGTCTCCCTAACGTTAGGGCAAAAGCCGAACACTGGTTCGACCCGCAGAGTCCGGACCTTAATGAGGAAGAGGTCCTTAGGAAACTTACCCTCGCATATCGTAATGGGGAGAGGGGTGAGGACAGGCCCCTTAAGGGTAGGGTGCATGAAATCGCGCCAGCAGCCCCTAAGAGAGAGTGGAAGCATGACGGCACCCGGACCTCCGACGAGAAACCGGTATGCTACGGGTGTGGGAAGGCCGGGCATTTCAAGAGGGAATGTAAAAACCCTAGCAAGCAGGAGAGGGCTCCCGCAGTAGAGAGTCAGACCCCGGCGGCAGGAGCAGCTGCCCCGGAAACCTTCGAGGTAAAGAAACTTTTAGCCTTTTTGCAGAGCCTAACAGCTGGGTCGGGACAGGTGGCAATGGCAACGGGCCAGGGCCTGCCCGCACCCACACCACAAGAACCCGTATGACTACCCAGGGAGCAGCCTCAGGAAAAAGGGAGCGCAGGGGTAGTTCTAGCCCCAGACCCTGGTCCGGTCCAGGTGCAGGGTCCCATTCTGGAGGCTGCCTCAGCGGCTATTTGCAGTTTAAATCCCTTAAGGTGGGACCCATGCGAAAGCCACATCAGTCAATTTAAATTGTTCCACCCCATAAGGGCAAGAAAGAGCAAGGTGGGGGGAAGACTGGGGGTGGTAGTGGAGAAACCCCCCGTAGAATTAACGACGGTGGGGGAGGTCCCTGACTCCACGGTCACACAACCGGTGACAAGGTACTGTCCCCAAGGGGCAGTCCCAAAGAGACCGACAGTGCTGCAAGCACCCAGCCCAGGGACAGTGATGATTCCCAAGCCCTTACCTGTGGGTCAGGTAGCCTGCCTTAGTATAGAGGCTAAGGAGGCGGAGGAAGTGGAGGTATCACCTTGGGCTTGGGAACCAGTCGGGGGACGAGGGAGCAATCGGGTCTCCAAGCCCCCGGTAAGATGGTCCCCATCACACCTCCCTGTCACCCGGTCCCGCAGTAAGGGGGCCCGAGTAGAAGGGAGCGATGAGGGATCACCGAACCCTGTTGGGAAAGGAGAGGCAAGGGGCAGCCCGAACCCCCGGGAGGGGACGGTCTGGCCCGAGCCGTTGGACCAAACAGGTGAACTGCCCCAGTTTAGCGGGGCACAGTTTTAATTTGGCCACCCGGAGACGGGTGGCATTGTATATAGCATTCCCCCCCTGTTAGTTCTAATTAGTGTGTAGTTGTGTGTGAAGTATTTAGGATCGTGGGAACACAGAAGCGCCTGGTGCAATGGTAAAATGATGAAGCACCAGGCACTAGGACCCTGGTGCAGCCGGGCTGTAAAGCACAGAACCCCAGACAGGCTGCGGCAACTTCAAAGCAGGAGCTGCTGCCGCCACCGGATAGCACCCATGCACTTCAAGGTAGGTAGGGCTGTAGAGGCAAGAATGTGTTTTGTTTTTACAGATGGGGCACCCGACGATGTGGAGTTTGCTGATCTTGGCGATGGTGGGACCGGGAGGACTCCGCAGAGGCGAGACAGAAGAGTCCTTCGACTGACCGGGTTAGGGTGACTGAGGGCAGGCGGGTGTGTTCAACCTGTGAGGGGGACGTTCCTTTGGGGAGACGGTGGTGGCCCAGGAAGCTGAGGCTGGACATGAGGGATCGGTCCTCGGACTGGGAACGGACTGGACAACACCTAACGGACCATCACGGGGTCACCGGGTAGGATCACCGTTTGCGGGGATAAGGGGTGGGCTTCTGACCAGGGCATTTATTTGTGTTCATGGGGATCTACCAAGGCATGTCCACAAGGGGCATTAATCACTTTTGTAAGGTGGTGGCAGAACCCAGGGAACGGGATAAATTGACCGCAGTGGGGAGGGATGTGTAACGCCCAGGGAAGGGATGACTGTAGAAGCTACCGAACTGCTGGTTCAGGTAAAGCGACCCCTGCCCACAGCCCAACCGATCGACCCTCACAACTGTCCGATCACCACCAGGGGGGAGCCTGAGAATGGTTTAGTGTTTGCCCCCACAAAGGAAATGTTGTACAGGGGGTACATTATGCTGCCGCCTCAGTTGAACTAAACCTTTCAGCTGCAGGTATCGACGATGGAGGATAAATGAAGAGCCCTCAACGGGAAGAAGCGAAGTGCAGCCAAGAAAGGAGGATCCTTGATGAAATAAACAGATGCAATTGTAAATAGTTGTATGGATTCGCGGGTCCCAGTTACTTGACTGGGATATATGTACAGGGACCCTTACGTTTGGGGTTCCGGTGAAATGTGTACTTGAGTGTGATATATGTACAGGGACCCTTACGTTTGGGGTTCCGGTGAAATGTGTATATGTTACTGTCTGCTTGAATTAAGTATGGTCTTGTCTTTCCCTTTCATTGAAATCAGGGGTAGCCTAGATTAAGGGAACTGTCTTGGGACTTGTAGTTTCGCATGTTGTTGGGGGGGGACCTACGGTCCACACAAAAGGAAATAATTGCCCTTCACCTGTGTCGATACGGTCCAAGCAGGTAGGGACGTATCGAAGGGGCATCTGTAAGGTTTTCGGGCAATTCGGCCCTTTTGGAGAAACTCAGAGACTGTAAACTGACTTTCCAGGCAAGGGAACAGAACCAGTTTTCCCAGCAGGCTTGGCCCGCTGAGCTGAGTGGGGACATAAGCACATAAATATTTACAAACACCCCCCTAGGAGCTACAAGGAAGAAGGAGCCAGACAACAAGATAACATCAAGACACAGACAAAGGGGCACGGGAATACACAGGAGGCTTGCATGCAAGCAGGACAATGGGATGGTCATAGCCCCATGCAAATGTAAATGACCTGGCCTCCACCAGAGCAGAATCCAATCAACACCCCATCAACATAGCAGCATCTCCGGAGCAGATGGAAGTCTTTGAAAATCTTCAAGGGAGCTCAACCTCGTTATCTCAAAAAACAGACTGGAGGCGGACCTAGGGGAGGTACTCCCATCTCGACAGGTCTGACCGGCTCAAAGGGGGCGGGACCAGCGGGAACTTTAAATCTTACCTTTTTCAATGCAAAAGGGGCTGGCCGATCACAGGACAAAGCCAGGTAAAACAATATAAAAGGGGCTGTGTTTTCGATTGGGGGTCGCTCTTCGTTCTTGGCTCGACCTCTGCACCCCTGACTTGACCTCTGCAGCCTGTGACCGTAAGTACTCTGCAGCAGCTTGCGAAACTCCCTTGACTTTAATAGTGGTTGAGGCTTTGGGGAAGGGAACTTGTTTTGTGCCTTGTGATATTGCTAAAACCTGTGTAATCATAAGAATTTTCGTTGTGTCCGCTATATTACTTTTGAATAGACTTAGTTGTATTAGAGCATAAGATTTTATTGTGTTTCTTCTGTTGATGATTTTGACCTGGGTTTTACAATAAACCTTGATTTGATGATAATTGGAGTCGTTTAAATTCTTCAATCCTTCACCAGCAATCTCTGACCAAGTCATTGTTAAAATACTCCTCACCTTAATTCCGGGTTCAAGAATCGAGGGTCATCTTGAGCGATTCACTCAGGACAGACTGCTGGTTAGGAAATAAACAGCAGTGTCCTATTCTCTCTCTTGGGAAAGCTACTCTAGTGGAGTAGGAACCGGGTGGGTGTTGCCCCACCGGCAAGAGAGAGAATCACCTGGGTATTGGTAGGGGTCTGGAGATCTGTGTGATATAAGTCTCAGGCTGTCGGTTAGGAATAAACGGCAGGCTTGAATCAGTGCTCTCTTCAGTGGAAGTGTCCCAGTGCGACATCCCCTGGCCTCTGAAGTTTCAGTGCCAGCTGGAGAGAGACACACACAGACATTCAAACCCCAGATATCGGCCCAGTAGTGGAGTAGCGGAGATGGCACCCTCTACAACCTTGTCGCCATCACTTTGGCCAGTAACTTGGCATCTACATTTAGGAGGGAGATGGGCCTGTATGACCCGCACTGCAGCGGGTCTTTGTCTTGTTTCAGGATCAACGATATCGTCGCCTCTGACATTGTCGGGGGTAGTGTCCCCCTTTCCTTAGCCTCATTGAAGGTTCTCGTCAGGAGTGGGGCCAGTAGGTCCACATATTTCCTGTAAAATTCCACCGGGAACCCATCTGGTCCCGGGGCCTTTCCTGCCTGCATGTTCCCGATTCCTTTAACCACCTCCTCCACCTCAATCTGCGCTCCCAGACCTGCCACCTCCTGCTCCTCAACCCTCGGGAACTCCAGCTGGTCCAGGAAGTGTATCATTCCCTCTTTCCCCTCCGGGGGTTGGGACTTATACAGCCTCTCATAAAATGACTTAAACACCCCGTTCACCCTCACCGCTCTCTGCTCCATCCTTCCCTCCCCGTCCCTAACACCTCCGATCTCTCTCGCCGCCCCCCTCTTCCTAAGTTGTTGGGCCAACAATCGGCTCGCCTTTTCCCCATATTCGTGTTGTATTCCCTGTGCCTTCCTCCACTGCGTCTCCGCCTTACCCGTGGTCAGCAGGTCAAACTCCGTCTGTAGTCTCCGTCTTTCCCTGTATAGCTCTTCATCCGGGGCCTCCGCATACTGCCTATCCACCCTCAGAATCTCCCCAATCAGTCTCTCCCTTTCTTTACCCTCTTGTTTCCCCTTGTGGGCTCTTATGGAAATCAGCTCCCCCCTAACCACCGCCTTCAGCGCCTCCCATACTACTCCCACCTGGACCTCTCCATCATCATTGACCTCTAGGTATCTTTCAATACATCCCCTCACCCTTCCACATACCCCCTCGTCCTCCAACAGTCCCATGTCGAATCTCCAAAGTGGGCGCTGCTCCTTCTCCTCTCCTAGATCCAGATCCACCAAATGTGGGGCGTGATCTGAAACGGCTATAGCCGAATATTCCGTTCCTGCCACTTTCGGGATCAGCGCCCTTCCTAGGACAAAAAAGTCTATCCGGGAGTATACTTTATGGACGTGGGGGAAGAAGGAAAACTCTTTACTCCTCGGTCTAGCAAATCTCCAGGGATCCACTCCTCCCATATGCTCCATAAATCCCTTAAGCACTTTGGCTGCTGCCGGCCTTCTCCCGGTCCTTGATCTGGACCGGTCCAGCTCTGGGTCCAGCACCGTGTTGAAGTGCCCCCCCCCATTACCAAATTTCCCATCTCTAGGTCCGGGATGCGCCCCAACATACGCTTCATAAAACCCGCGTCATCCCAGTTCGGGGCATATACGTTCACCAGCACCACCGCCTCACCTTGCAATCTGCCACTCACCATCACGTACCTGCCCCCACTGTCCACCACTATGGTCTTAGCCTCAAACGATACCCGTTTCCCCACCAGTATTGCCACCCCTCTATTTTTCGCATCTAAGCCTGAGTGGAATATGTGTCCCACCCATCCTTTCCTTAATCTGACCTGATCCGCCAATTTCAGGTGCGTCTCCTGAAGCATAACCACATCCGTCTTCAGTCTCTTTAGGTGCACAAACACCCTTGCCCTCTTAATCGGCCCGTTCAACCCTCTCACGTTCCACGTGATCAATCGCGTTGGGGGGCCTTTCACCGCCCGCCCCCCCCCATCGTCAACTAGCCATCCCCTTTTTAAACCAGCTCCTCACCCGGGTCCCACGCACCCGTTTGTCCCCCAGACGGCGCCCTCCCGCCCCGACCATCCCATCCCGTATCAGCTCCCCCTTACCCTCAGCAGCAGCAACCCAGTTAATCCCCGCCCCCCCCCCCCCGCCCCCCCCGCCCCCCGCTAGATTCCCTTCTAGCTTGATTGCTCCCCCCATATTGCTTCCGGGAGTCAGCAAACTCTGGCTGACCTCGGCTACCCCCGTTTACCCTTGGCCTCCCTGCGTGTGAGGCCCCCTTCCTTCCTGCACCCACATTTCCCGCCGCAATTTCCATAGCGCGGGAAAAAACCCACGCTTCCCTCTCGGCCCCGCCCCTAGTGGCGCAGCTCCCTCTCCCCTTCCCTGTCCCCTCCCCACCGGCGCCCACATTTCTTCGTGTCTCCCGTCTAACATTTTTACAGATAAGCCCTCCCCCTCTCCCCCCTTTACGTTTCTTTGCCACCACCTCGCTACTTCTTTCCAAACATCAATTCCTCAAATCTAGTCCAACTTCTCTTCTTGAATAAATGTCCACGCCTCCTCTGCCGTCTCGAAGTAGTGGTGTTTGCCCTGGTGTGTAACCCACAGTCTTGCCGGCTGCAGCATTCCAAATTTTACTTTCTTCCTGTGGAGCACCGCCTTGGCCCGATTGAAACTCGCCCTCCTTCTCGCCACCTCCGCACTTCAATCCTGATACACGCGGATCACCGCGTTCTCCCACCTGCTACTCCGTGTCTTCTTAGCCCATCTCAGGACCATCTCCCTGTCCTTGTAGCGGTGGAACCTCACCACTATTGCTCGCGGTATTTCCCCTGCCTTTGGTCTTCTCACGAGGACCCGGTATGCTCCCTCCACTTCCAGGGGGCCCGTCGGGGCCTCAGCTCCCATTAAAGTATGGAGCATCGTACTCACATACGCCCCAACATCAGCTCCCTCTGTCCCTTCGGGGAGACCCAAAATGTAGTGCCTCGTGCGTCTCCGTCTTCACCACCAAGCCCTGTATCTCGTCTTCATTCTCGGCTGCCTTTGCCTTCACTCCACGGAGCTCCATCGCCTGGGTCTTTTGCGTCTCCTTCAATCCCTCGATTGCCAGCAACATCGGCGCAGAACCTCTTTCTTGAGCTCCTCCACACATCGTCGGAGGAACTCCTGCTGTTCCGGGCCCCATACCATCTGGGCTCCCTCAGCCGCCATCTTGCTTCTCCCTTCTCTTCTCTGCCGCTGCTCCAGAGGATCCTCCGCAATCTGGCCACTACTATCGCTTCTTTCCATTCACACCCGGGGGGACTCCTTCCTTTGTCGCCTCACACTGGGTTTGGCCGTAAATAATTTCCGTTGGGGCTCCCGATAAGAGCCCAAAAGTCCGTTAAAACGGGAGGTGCCGAAACGTGCGACTTAGCTGGTCATCGCCACAACCGGAAGTCTTACGAGTAGATTCCTGGCCACAAGATCAAAGCTCATTGCAAAGTTTCACTTCATATTTTACGTGTTGTTCACAGACAGATTTCTTCAATGAGCTGCGCTATAAATTTGGATTCGATTTGATTTCTCACTGTGAGATGTAAAGTTTATTCCTGAATCAATACACGGTCATCGACAACAACATCATTTTATTAGACAAGGGGGTTCAATCCTCTGATGCCAATTCCTGAGATTGGAATTAATAATGAATCAATTTGGATTCAGTGAAAACGGTTAGTTTGGTAACCCCAACTGCTTTCTGTTAACTCGCCCCTCACTCTCCTCACCTTGTTTTTAATTTGGGGAATTCTGCAGGCAGCTTGTGCACAGGAAGAGCCCAGAAATGGTGGCACTTTCAAAATTCAGTTCAGAGTCTCTGAAGATGGATTTCTTTCTCTCTTTCTAGTTGAACATGTACAAACTGACAGCGGGCATATTGATTGCACAGTAAGATTCCACAATCTGGGGCGCGTTTCTCCGACCCCCCACCGACCGGCATGAATCCCGCCCCCGCCGTGTCGCGGATTCTCCGCCACCAGAGATTCGGCGGGGGTGGGAATCGCACCGCGCCGGTCGGCAGGAACCCCCCCGGCGATTCTCCGGTCCGCGATGGGCCGAAGTCCCGCTGCTGTCAACCCATGCCAGCCGGCGTGGATTGAACCACCTTTGGGACGGCGGCACACGGCGGCGCGGGCAGGCTCCGGGGTCCTGGGGGGGGGCGCGGGGCGATCTGGCCCCGCAGGGTGCCCCCACGGTGGCCTGGCCCGCGATCGGGGCCCACCGATCCGCGAGCGGGCCTGTGCCGTGGGGGCACTTTTTTCCTTCCGCCTTTGCCATGGTCTCCACCATGGCGGAGGCGGAAGAGACCCCCTCCACTGCGCACGCGCGGGATGCCGTGAGCGGCCGCTGACATTCCCGCGCATGCGCCGCCCGGCAAAGTCATTTCCACGCCAGCTGGCGGGGTACCAAAGGCCTTTCCCGCCAGCTGGCGGGGTAGAAATCAGTCCGGCGCGGGCCTAGCCCCTCAAGATGTGGGCTCGGCCCATCACGATGCGGAGACTTCCGCACCTTTGGGGCAGCGCGATGCTGGACTGATTCGCGCCGTTTTTGGCGCCGGTCGGCGGACATCGCGCCGATATCGGAGAATCCCGCCCCAGAAATGTGATCATGGTGGAAAATTCCCCCACGTCCCCTGTGGAAAGGATGAATTAACTCCCTCATTCCCACGTTTAAGTTTAAGACTTTTAACTCATGACCTTCAAACCCATTCTGCAGTCAGAGAGCTACTTTTTAAAAAGCGTGGTCACTGTTGCTGTGTTTTTTGAAAATATTTTCATTCCGATGAGAACGGACTTAACAACATACAAACATTCAGTCAGTCACAACACAAACAAAATACTATTCTCCTCATTTGAGATTTATTCCTTTATTTCCATTAAACCTTTCCTCTCTTCCCTCCCCTTGCCCACTGGTAACAAACAGATCTGCAAATAGAGACAAGAACAGCTTCCATCTCGTCCAGAAACCCCCATCTGAGCCACAAAGGGCTAACTTTACTTTCTCAAGTTTAAGGAATTCCGCAATATCCCTCAACCATGTCGATATTTTTGGCGGATCTTCTGACTTCCCTTCCAATAAAATTAGCCTCCGGGCGATCAATGTGGCAAAGGCCACCACATCAGCCCCGTCCCCATCTATTAGTCCCGGTACTTCCGACACCCCAGAAATTGCCTCATGTGATCCCAGTAATATTTCCACCTCCACAACTTTTGTTTGTGTTTTAAATAGCGAGAGCCAAAAGCCCACTAATCGTGGGCGTGACCAGACGATGTGGACATGATTAACTGGTCCTCCTTTACACTCTCACATTTATCTTCGCAATGTCAGTTAGAGGGGTGCTGTGCTCTGACTGTGAGATGTGGCAGGTCCGGGAGGCTTCCAGCGTCCCGGATGGCTTCATCTGCAGAAAGTGCACCCAACTGCAGCTCCTCACAGACCGCATGGTTCGGTTGGAGCAGCAATTGGATGCACTTAGGAGCATGCAGGTGGCGGAAAGCGTCATAGATCGCAGTTATGTAAGTGTGGTCACACCCAAGGTGCAGGCAGAGAAATGGGTGACCACCAGAAAGGGCAGGCAGTCAGTGCAGGAATCCCCTGTGGTTGTCCCCCTCTCGAACAGATATACCCCTTTGGATACTGTCGGGGGGGATAGCCTATCAGGGGAAAACAGCAGCAGCCAGAGCAGTGGCACCACGGCTGGCTCTGATGTTCAGAAGGGAGGGTCAAAGCGCAGAAGAGTAATAGTTATAGGGGACTCTATAGTCAGGGGCACAGATAGGCGCTTCTGTGGACGTGAAAGAGACTCCAGGATGGTATGTTGCCTCCCTGGTGCCAGGGTCCAGGATGTCTCCGAACGGGTAGAGGGAATCCTGAAGGGGGAGGGCAAACAGGCAGAGGTCGTTGTACATATTGGTACTAATGACATAGGCAGGAAGGGGCATGAGGTCCTGCAGCAGGAGTTCAGGGAGCTAGGCAGAAAGTTAAAAGACAGGACCTCGAGGGTTGTAATCTCGGGATTACTCCCTGTGCCACGTGCCAGTGAGGCTAGAAATAGGAAGATAGAGCAGACATACACGTGGCTAAACAGCTGGTGTAGGAGGGAGGGTTTCTGTTATCTGGACCACTGGGAGCTCTTCTGGGGCAGGTGTGACCTGTATAAGATGGACGGGTTGCATCTAAACCGGAGAGGCATAAATATCCTGGCCGCGAGATTTGCTAGTGTAACACGGGAGGGTTTAAACTAGTATGGCAGGGGGGTGGGCACGGGAGCAATAGGTCAGAAGGTGAGAGCATTGAGGGAGAACTAGGGAATAGGGACAGTGTGGCTCTGAGGCAGAGCAGATGGGGAGAAGTTGCTGAACACAGCGGGTCTGGTGGCCTGAAGTGCATATGTTTTAATGCAAGGAGCATTACGGGTAAGGCAGATGAACTTAGAGCTTGGATTACTACTTGGAACTATGATGTTGTTGCCATTACAGAGACCTGGTTGAGGGAAGGGCAGGATTGGCAGCTAAACATTCCAGGATTTAGATGTTTCAGGCGGGATAGAGGGGGATGTAAAAGGGGAGGCGGAGTTGCGCTACTTGTTCAGGAGAGTATCACAGCTATACAGCGAGAGGACACCTCTGAGGGCAGTGAGGCTATATGGGTAGAGATCAGGAATAAGAAGGGTGCAGTCACAATGTTGGGGGTATACTACAGGCCTCCCAACAGCCAGCGGGAGATAGAGGAGCAGATAGGTAGACAGATTTTGGAAAAGAGTAAAAACAACAGGGTTGTGGTGATGGGAGACTTCAACTTCCCCAATATTGACTGGGACTCACTTAGTGCCAGGGGCTTAGACGGGGCAGAGTTTGTAAGGAGCATCCAGGAGGGCTTCTTAAAACAATATGTAAACAGTCCAACTAGGGAAGGGGCGGTACTGGACCTGGTATTGGGGAATGAGCCCGGCCAGGTGGTAGATGTTTCAGTAGGGGAGCATTTCGGTAACAGTGACCACAATTCAGTAAGTTTTAAAGTACTGGTGGACAAAGATAAGAGTGGTCCGAGGATGAATGTGCTAAATTGGGGGAAGGCTAATTATAACAATATTAGGCGGGAACTGAAGAACATAGATTGGGGGCGGATGTTTGAGGGCAAATCAACATCTGACATGTGGGAGGCTTTCAAGTGTCAGTTGAAAGGAATACAGGACAGGCATGTTCCTGTGAGGAAGAAAGATAAATACGGCAATTTTCGGGAACCTTGGATGACGAGTGATATTGTAGGCCTCGTCAAAAAGAAAAAGGAGGCATTTGTCAGGGCTAAAAGGCTGGGAACAGACGAAGCCTGTGTGGCATATAAGGAAAGTAGGAAGGAACTTAAGCAAGGAGTCAGGAGGGCTAGAAGGGGTCATGAAAAGTCATTGGCAAATAGGGTTAAGGAAAATCCCAAGGCTTTTTACACTTACATAAAAAGCAAGAGGGTAGCCAGGGAAAGGGTTGGCCCACTGAAGGATAGGCAAGGGAATCTATGTGTGGAGCCAGAGGAAATGGGCGAGGTACTAAATGAATACTTTGCATCAGTATTCACCAAAGAGAAGGAATTGGTAGATGTTGAGTCTGGAGAAGGGGGTGTAGATAGCCTGGGTCACATTGTGATCCAAAAAGACGAGGTGTTGGGTGTCTTAAAAAATATTAAGGTAGATAAGTCCCCAGGGCCGGATGGGATCTACCCCAGAATACTGAAGGAGGCTGGAGAGGAAATTGCTGAGGCCTTGACAGAAATCTTTGGATCCTCGCTGTCTTCAGGGGATGTCCCGGAGGACTGGAGAATAGCCAATGTTGTTCCTCTGTTTAAGAAGGGTGGCAGGGATAATCCCAGGAACTACAGGCCGGTGAGCCTTACTTCAGTGGTAGGGAAATTACTGGAGAGAATTCTTCGAGACAGGATCTACTCCCATTTGGAAGCAAATGGACGTATTAGTGAGAGGCAGCACGGTTTTGTGAAGGGGAGGTCGTGTCTCACTAACTTGATAGAGTTTTTCGAGGAGGTCACTAAGATGATTGATGCAGGTAGGGCAGTAGATGTTGTCTATATGGACTTCAGTAAGGCCTTTGACAAGGTCCCTCATGGTAGACTAGTACAAAAGGTGAAGTCACACGGGATCAGGGGTGAACTGGCAAGGTGGATACAGAACTGGCTAGGCCATAGAAGGCAGAGGGTAGCAATGGAGGGATGCTTTTCTAATTGGAGGGCTGTGACCAGTGGTGTTCCACAGGGATCAGTGCTGGGACCTTTGCTCTTTGTAGTATATATAAATGATTTGGAGGAAAATGTAACTGGTCTGATTAGTAAGTTTGCAGACGACACAAAGGTTGGTGGAATTGCGGATAGCGATGAGGACTGTCTGAGGATACAGCAGGATTTAGATTGTCTGGAGACTTGGGCGGAGAGATGGCAGATGGAGTTTAACCTGGACAAATGTGAGGTAATGCATTTTGGAAGGGCTAATGCAGGTAGGGAATATACAGTGAATGGTAGAACCCTCAAGAGTATTGAAAGTCAAAGAGATCTAGGAGTACAGGTCCACAGATCACTGAAAGGGGCTACACAGGTGGAGAAGGTAGTCAAGAAGGCATACGGCATGCTTGCCTTCATTGGCCGGGGCATTGAGTATAAGAATTGGCAAGTCATGTTGCAGCTGTATAGAACCTTAGTTAGGCCACACTTGGAGTATAGTGTTCAATTCTGGTCGCCACACTACCAGAAGGATGTGGAGGCTTTAGAGAGGGTGCAGAAGAGATTTACCAGAATGTTGCCTAGTATGGAGGGCATAAGCTATGAGGAGCGATTGAATAAACTCGGTTTGTTCTCACTGGAACGAAGGAGGTTGAGGGGCGACCTGATAGAGGTATACAAAATTATGAGGGGCATAGACAGAGTGGATAGTCAGAGGCTTTTCCCCAGGGTAGAGGGGTCAATTACTAGGGGGCATAGGTTTAAGGTGAGAGGGGCAAAGTTTAGAGTAGATGTACGAGGCAAGTTTTTTACGCAGAGGGTAGTGGGTGCCTGGAACTCACTACCGGAGGAGGTAGTGGAGGCAGGGACGATAGGGACATTTAAGGGGCATCTTGACAAATATATGAATAGGATGGGAATAGAAGGATACGGACCCAGGAAGTGTAGAAGATTGTAGTTTAGTCGGGCAGTATGGTCGGCACGGGCTTGGAGGGCCGAAGGGCCTGTTCCTGTGCTGTACATTTCTTTGTTCTTTGTTCTTTGTTCTTCCTCTGTGAGGAATCTGCTCATTCGTTCCTGTGTCATATGGGCCCCTGTGTACATCCTTGAATTGTATCAAGCCCATCCGAGCACATGAAGATGTCGCATTGTCCCTGTGTATAATCTCACCCCATAGTCCCCATTCCAACTCCACATCCAACTCTTCCTTCCACTTTTGTTTCATCTCTTCAATCGCTGCTTTCTTTCTGTCCATCAGCCACCTGTAAATGTTAGTAATTCTCCCATCACCAACTCAGCTGGGAGGAGCAATTTCTCCAGCAGCTTGTTCTCTGGTAGGCAAACGAAAGAGGACAACTCCTTTTTCACCAAGTTTCATCATTGAAGATAATTAAACTTCACCTCCCTCTGCATTTTATGTTTCTCCCTCAATTCTTCAAATCTACTTTCCAACAAGTCTTTAACCTGTCTCAACCCAGCTTTATGCCACTGTGATAATATTGTATCAAACTTGCCGCCAGGGTGAATCGGTGGTTTCCATAAATAGGGGCTCGCACCGTCAAGTTTACCAAAGCAAAATGGCGTCTCCGCTTGCTCCAGATGCTGAAGGAAGATGCCAGCACCGGGCTTTGTGTAAACCTCCCCGGGGGAAATGGGAGTGGAGCCGCAGCGGAAGTCTGCAAACTAGCACCTTACACGATGCTTCCTCCACCTGTACCCATTCCGCTTCTTCCTCTCCCCACCATTGCCCAATCTTCTCCAAATTCACAGCCCAGTACAAAAGATTGGGAAGCACCAACTCTCCCACCCACCCATTCTTTTAAAATTGTGCTGGACCTTTTGAAGAGAAATCCAATTAATCTCCTTCCATTTACTGATGGAGAAGTGATCTGCCGCATTTTCTATCTGTTTAGAGCAGGGTGTCTGTGTGAGGGTAAGTGTGTTAATGTGTGTGTGGACTTTTCTCTATCTGTCTATCTGCCAGTCGCCCTGGTCCAAGATTCTGTTTCTCTCTCCACAGATGCTGCCTGACCTGCTCAGTATTTTCCCGCATTGGTACAAGAGCGAGGAGGTAATGCTGAACTTATACAAGACACTAGTTAGACCTCAGCTGGAATATTGTGGACAGTTCTGGGCACCACACTATAGGATTGATGTGAACACACTGGAGCGAGTGCAGAGGAGGTTCACAAGAATGGTTCAGGGATGAGAAACTTCAGTGATGAGGTTAGATTGGAGATGTTGGGTCTGTTCTCCACGCAGAGAAATGGCCAAGAGGAGATTAGATAGAGGTGTTCAAATTCATGGGGGTGCTGGACAGAGTAGACAGGGAGAAACTGTTCCCACTATTAAGAAGCTCAAGAACGAGAAGACACAGAATTAAAGTGAATTGGCAAAGAACCAAATATGATGAGAGAAAATGGAAACCGTATAGTGTAGAGAGAGCCCTGCTCGATATCTGACCCCGTGATGTACCTGTCCTGGGAGTGTTTGATGGGGTCAGTGTAGAGGGAGCTTTACTCTGCATCATCGTACTGTAGCTGCCCTGGGAATGGGGACAGTGTGGAGGGAGCTTTACTCTGTATCTGACCCCGTGATGTACCTGTCCGGGAGTTTTTGTTGGGGCAGTGTAGATGGAGTTTTACTCTGTATCTAACCCCGTGCTGTACCTGTCCTGGGAGTGTTTGATGGGGACAGTGTAGAGGGAGCTTTACTCTGCATCATCGTACTGTAGCTGCCCTGGGAATGTTTGATGGGGACAGTGTAGAGGGATGTGTAATCTGTATCTAACCCCATGATGTACTTTTGCTAACAGTGTTTGATGGAGATTCTGAATCTTGAATTAATGTATTCAGTTATTCTCCCCATCTTCTCTGTCTCTGCATCTCTCTATCTCTCTCTCTGGGAATCTGTCTAAACAAATCCACGATCAGCAGCCAGCCATTTTAAGTTACTTAATGGTGGCCATTTTATGTGAGCACAACACTGAGACAATTCGGACAGTTGTCCAAGTTAGTGTCAAACAAAAACTGAAGGAAAGAGTCAAATTTAAATGGTGGTATGTTGGGCAATGTGGATGTACAAAGGGAGCTTGTACACCAGTCACTGAAAGTGGAGAAGGGGGTGCAGCAAGTAGTTAAGAAGATGAATGACATGTTGGCCTTCATTGCAAGAGGGATTTGAGTTCAGAAGTGGAGATGTCTTACTGCAGTTACACTGGGCCTTGGTGAGACCACACCTGGAGTACTGTGTACAGTTTTTGGTCTCCCTAACATAGAAAGGATATAGTTGCCAGAGAGGGAGTGCAGCGGAGGGTCAATTGGCTGATAGTGAGATTGCCGGACTGTCCTAGGAGGAGATATTGGTTCAATAGGGCCTGAACGAGCCCTGTTTCTCCAACCTAACCCTGGAGATCAAATCCCACATTCCTGGTGATTTCTCCACTCTCAAAGATGGAAAGATATTGACTAAGTTTAAAGCAGAGATTGACTGATTTCTAAATCCCAAGACATAAAGGGACATGGGGATAGTGTTGGGGAAAAGACATTGAAGTGAAGATATTTCACAGCTGGATTCACAGAATAGAGACAGCAAAGTATCTTAAATTTTGGAAGAGCCACAAACGTCAAACCTTTGGGAAATGATTGGAAACAATTTGGACTGAGATCTCCTCAGTGACCTGTGTGCCGACCCCAACCCCGACTTTCTGTCAGGAATGTCCCCCTCCGTGTGGTTCCTGTATCTGCTAAGGAAGATACTTGACCTGTCTATGGTTATGTTAATTCAGCAGACAGCCACAGATTCAGCAATGTCCTGTCATTATTTCTGTCTTTGTTTGACAAATGTTTCCCTCTGAATTTCTGACCTGTTTGGAATAACCATTCGTCTGTCGCCTTAGGAAGGCTTTCCATAGAATGAGTAAAAACCAGCAAGAAATCACAGAATGTGAGTTAAACACAACTTCATTTCTGCCTCCATTTTAAGAGAAGATTCCTGGCCACAGGAACAAAGCTCATTGCAAAGTTTCACATCATATTTTACGCGTTGTTCACAGACAGATTTCTTCAATGAGCTGCTCTAATTTGGGTTCAATTTGATTTTTTCTCACTGTGAGATGTAAAGTTTATTCCTGAATCAATACACGGTCATCGGCAACAACATCATTTTATTAGACAAGGGGGTTCAAAGGGATTTTTCACTGAAATCCTCTGATGTCAATTCCTGAGATTGGAATTTATAAAGAAACAATTTGGATTCAATGAAAACGGTCATTTTGATAACCCCAGTGTCCTGACTGCCTCACGTCCTGGCACCCTCACACCATCACACCCTCATGTCCCCTAATCCTCACATCCTGCCCACTCACGTCCCCGAAACCTCAGATCCTGACCCGCTGTGTACCTCTTCCTCTGTGTGTGTCCCTCACTCTCTCTGTGTGCCCGCCTCTCTCTGTTCCTCTCTGTATCCCTCTCTCCCTCTGTGTCCCTCTCTCTCGCTGTGTCCCTCTCTCTGCCTCTCTCGCTGTGTCCCTCGCTCTGTGCGCCTCCCTCGCTCTGTGCGCCCCCCTCGCTCTGTGCGCCTCCCTCACTCTCTGAGTGAATGTGTAAAGCAGTGAATGAGTGTGTCACAGAGTAAGTGTAAGAGCGAGAACTAGTGTGTGTGAGTGTAAGAGTGAGAGTGAGTGAGTACGAGTGAGTGTGTGAACAGTGTGTTTGTATAAGAGTGACTGAGTGTGTAAGACTGAGCGTGTGAGTGAATGTGAATGAGTGTGAGTCTGTGGGAGTAAGTGTGGGAGTGGGTATGTGAGTGTGAGTGATTGCAAGTGTGGGTGAGTGTGCACCAGTGAGTGAGCTAATGTGTAAAAGTGAGTGAGTGTGTGTGTAAGAGTGTGTGCGTATGTAAGAATGTGTGAGTAATAGTGAGTGTGTGTGAGGGTGTGAGTATGTAAGAGTGAGTGTGAGTGTGTCAGATCATGTGTGCGAGTCAGTGAGTAAGAATGAGTGAGTGTTTGTGTAAGTGTGAGTGTAAGAGGAGTGTGCAAGCGTGAGTGAGTGTGAGTGAGTAATTGTGTGTAAATGAGTGTGAATGACTGAGTGTGTCTGTCTGAGAGAAAGTGATTGAGCGTGTAAGAGTGAGTTAGTGTGTGAATGTGTAAGAGTGAGTGAGTGTGCGTGAGAGAGTGTGTAAGTGAGTGTGAATGAATGAGTCAGTCTGTGTCTGAGAGAGAGTGATTGAGCATGTAAGAGTGAGTGTGTGTGAATGTGTAAGAGTGAATGAGCGTGTGAGTGTATGAGTGAGGATGTGAGTGTCTGAGTATGTGTGAGTGAGTGTGAGTGAGAGAGTGTGTAAGAGTGAGTGAGTGTGAGTGAGAGAGTGTGTAAGTGAGTGTGAATGAATGAGTCAGTCTGTGTCTGAGAGAGAGTGATTGAGCGTGTAAGAGTGAGTGTGTGTGAATGTGTAAGAGTGAGTGAGCGTGTGAGTGTATGAGTGAGGATGTGAGTGTCTGAGTATGTATGAGTGAGTGTGAATGAGAGAGTGTGGAAGAGTGAGTGAGTAATTGTGTGGAAGTTAGTGTGAATGAATGAGTCAGTCTGTGTCTGAGAGTGATTGAGCGTGTAAGAGTGAGTTAGTGTGTGAATGTGTAAGAGTGAGTGAGCGTGTGATTGTATGAGTGAGGAAGTGAGTGTCTGAGTATGTACAAGTGAGTGTGAGTGAGAGTGTGTAAGAGTGAGTGAGTGTGAGTGAGTAATTGTGTGTAAGTTAGTGTGAATAAGTGAGTCAGTCTGTGTGTGAGTGAGAGAGAGTGAATTCAAACTGAATTCAAATGACCTCCTGTGAATTTAATTTCACCCTCCATATTTATGTCTCGGCCTAAAACACAGGCTTCATTCCAGAATTAAACCCGCTTCAAGTTAATGGACTTTAATTCTGGGCAATCGAGATTACTTTACAGTCAATGGATTCATTTTAAAAGTGACCCCACTATCGTTAATTTTGTGAATTCTGCAGGCAACCTGGGCACAGGGAGAGCCCAACAAATGATGACCACGTTCAAAATTGAGTTCAGAGTTTCTGATCTGAGATTTCTCTCTCTCTCTACCAGATTGCAGAGTGAGTATGTGTTAGCGTGTGGGAGTGAGTGTGTCAGAGTGACAGTGTGTAAGAGTCTGTGTGAGAGTGAGTGTGTGAGAGTGAGTGAGTGTGAGAGTCAGTGAGTGTGAGAGTCAGTGAGTGTGTGAGTCAGTGAGTGTGTGAGTCAGTGAGTGTGAGAGAGTCAGTGAGTGTGTGAGAGACAGTGAGTGTGTGAGAGTGTGTGAGAGTCAGTGAGTGTGTGAGAGTCAGTGAGTGTGAGAGTCAGTGAGTGTGTGAGAATCAGTGAGTGTGTGAGAGTCAGTGAGTGTGTGAGAGTCAGTGAGTGAGTGTGTGAGAGTCAGTGAGTGTGAGAGTCAGTGAGTGTGTGAGAGTCAGTGAGTGTGTGAGAGTCAGTGAGTGTGTGAGAGACAGTGAGTGTGTGAGAGTGAGTGTGTGAGAGTCAGTGAGTGTGTGAGAGTCAGTGAGTGTGTGAGAGTCAGTGAGTGTGAGAGTCAGTGAGTGTGTGAGAGTCAGTGAGTGTGAGAGTCAGTGAGTGTGTGAGAGTGAGTGTGTGAGAGTCAGTGAGTGTGTGAGAGTCAGTGAGTGTGTGAGAGTCAGTGAGTGTGAGAGTCAGTGAGTGTGTGAGAGTCAGTGAGTGTGTGAGAGTCAGTCAGTGAGTGTGTGAGAGTCAGTCAGTGAGTGTGTGAGAGTCAGTGAGTGTATGAGAGTCAGTGAGTGTGAGAGTCAGTGAGTGTGCGAGAGTCAGTGAGTGTGTGAGAGTCAGTGAGTGTGAGAGTCAGTGAGTGTGTGAGAGTCAGTGAGTGTGAGAGTCAGTGAGTGAGTGTGTGAGAGTCAGTCAGTGAGTGTGTGAGTCAGTGAGTGTGAGAGTCAGTGAGTGTGTGAGAGTCAGTGAGTGTGTGAGAGTCAGTGAGTGTGAGAGTCAGTGAGTGTGTGAGAGTCAGTGAGTGTGAGAGTCAGTGATGAGTGTGTGAGAGTCAGTCAGTGAGTGTGTGAGAGTCAGTGAGTGAGAGAGTCAGTGAGTGTGTGAGAGTCAGTGAGTGTGTGAGAGTCAGTGAGTGTGTGAGAGTCAGTGAGTGAGTGTGTGAGAGTCAGTGTGTGAGTGTGTGAGAGTCAGTGAGTGAGTGTGTGAGAGTCAGTGAGTGTGTGAGAGTCAGTGAGTGTGTGAGAGTCAGTGAGTGTGAGAGTCAGTGAGTGTGTGAGAGTCAGTGAGTGTGTGAGAGAATGTGCATACGAGTGTGTGTAAGTGAGTGTGTAAGAATGAGTTAAATCTAACTCCTCGATTAGATTGCACATTGTATCGCACTGCAGTGTATCTGTAAACGGCGAGTGTGTGTAAGGGTGAGTGTGTCTTAGAGTGAGCGAGTCAATGTGTGAGTATGTCAATGTGAGTGACTGTGTAAGTGAGTTTCAGTGTGTGAGCGAGTTAGTGTGTAAGAATGAGTGAGTAGGTGAGTGAGTGTGCAAGTATGTACGATCGCGTGTGTGAGTCAGTGCGAAAGAATGAGTCAGTGTTTGTGTAAGTGTAAGAGGAGTGTGTAAGCGTGAGTGAGTGTGAGTGAGTAATTGTGTGTAAGTGAGTGTGAATGACTGAGTGTGTCTGTCTGAGAGAGATAAATAAACCATCCTGAACCATCCATTAGATTTCACTCTGTAACTCACTCCCGGGTATCTGTTATTTTATATACAAACCATTGTGACCCCCTCGATTAGATTCCAGTCTGTAACTCACTCCTGGGTATCTGTTATTCTGTATATTAACTATCCTGAACCCACAATTAGATTGCAGTCTGTAACTCACTCCCGGGTATCTGTTATTCTATATATAAACCATTGTGACCCCCTCGATTAGATTCCAGTCTGTAACTCACTCCTGGGTATCTGTTATTCTGTATATAAACTATCCTGAACCCACAATTAGATTCCAGTCTGTAACTCACTCCCGGGTATCTGTTATTCAATATATAAACCATTGTGAACCCCTCGATTAGATTCCAGTCTGTAACTCACTCCCGGGTATCTGTTATTCTGTATATAATCTATCCTGAACCCCTCGATTAGATTCCAGTCTGTAACTCACTCCCGGGTATCTGTTATTCTATATATAAACCATCCTGAACCCCTCGATTAGATTCCAGTCTGTAACTCACTCCCGGGTATCTGTTATTCTATATATAAACCACCCTGAACCCCTCGATTAGATTCCAGTCTGTAACTCACTCCCGGGTATCTGTTATTCTATATATAAACCATCCTGAACCCCTCGATTAGATTCCAGTCTGTAACTCACTCCCGGGTATCTGTTATTCTATATATAAACTATCCTGAACCCCTCGATTAGATTCCAGTCTGTAACACACTCCTGGGTATCTGTTATTCTGTATATAATCTATCCTGAAGCCCTCCATTAGATTGCAGTCTGTAACTCACTCCCGGGTATCTGTTATTCTATATATAAACCATCCTGAAACCCTCGATTAGATTCCAGTCTGTAACTCACTCCCGGGTATCTGTTATTCTATATATAAACCATCCTGAGCCCCTCGATTAGATTCCAGTCTGTAACTCAATCCCGGGTATCTGTTATTCTATATATAAACCATCCTGAACCCCTCGATTAGATTCCAGTCTGTAACTCACTCCTGGGTATCTGTTATTCTATATATAAACCATCCTGAACCCCTCGATTAGATTCCAGTTTGTAACTCACTCCCGGGTATCTGTTATTCTATATATAAACCATCCTGAACCCCTCGATTAGATTCCAGTCTGTAACTCACTCCCGGGTATCTGTTATTCTATATATAAACCATCCTGAACCCCTCGATTAGATTCCAGTCTGTAACTCACTCCCGGGTATCTGTTATTCTATATATAAACCATCCTGTACCCCTCAATTAGATTCCAGTCTGTAACTCACTCCCGGGTATCTGTTATTTTACATATAAATCATCGTGAACCCCTCGATTAGATTCCAGTCTGTAACTCACTCCCGGGTATCTGTTATTCTATATATAAACCATCCTGAACCCCTCGATTAGATTCCAGTTTGTAACTCACTCCCGGGTATCTGTTATTCTATATATAAACTACCCTGAACCCCTCGATTAGATTCCAGTTTGTAACTCACTCCCGGGTATCTGTTATTCTATATATAAACTATCCTGAATCCCTCGATTAGATTCCAGTCTGTAACACACTCCTGGGTATCTGTTACTCTGTATATAATCTATCCCGAAGCCCTCCATTAGATTGCAGTCTGTAACTCACTCCCGGGTATCTGTTATTCTATATATAAACCATCCTGAACCCCTCGATTAGATTCCAGTCTGTAACTCACTCCCGGGTATCTGTTATTCTATATATAAACTATCCTGAATCCCTCGATTAGATTCCAGTCTGTAACTCACTCTTGGGTATCTGTTACTCTGTATATAATCTATCCCGAAGCCCTCCATTAGATTCCAGTCTGTAACTCACTCCCGGGTATCTGTTATTCTATATATAAACCATCCTGAACCCCTCGATTAGATTCCAGTCTGTAACTCACTCCCGGGTATCTGTTATTCTATATATAAACTATCCTGAACCCCTCGATTAGATTCCAGTCTGTAACTCACTCCCGGGTATCTGTTATTCTATATATAAACTATCCTGAACCCCTCGATTAGATTCCAGTCTGTAACTCACTCCTGGGTATCTCTTATTCTGTATATAATCTATCCCGAAGCCCTCCATTAGATTGCAGTTGTAATTCATTCCCAGATATAATTTAATCTGTGTATTCACCAACGATATGCCGGACTGAGATGAGGAGGAATTTTGTCACTCAGATGGTGGTGAATCCTGGGAATTCTCTATCCCAGAGGGATGTGGAGACTCCGTCATTGAGCCGGCTCTAGACTGCAATTGATGGGTCAGTAAGAGGCACGGGGATAGGGCAGGAACACGGTGTTGAAATGGAAGAAGCTCCATGATCATATTGACTGGTGGAGTGAGCTGGAAGGGCTGAATGGTTCAGGCCTGCTCCTCTTCCTTGTGGTCTGTTATTGCTAATTATTTCTATGTTTATCTATTTAAGATTATCCGGAAAAGTGGGATGCGAATGAATTCTGCATCGTTTTTGATTTGGATATTGGAATAATCATCATTTGGGGTAAGTTCTGTTATGTTGATAATTCCCTATCTTCTTTAAAAATAAAACCCTTCCTTTGGAAACATTGCCTCATTCCCTCTACTTGCTGTAAATATCTTGGCAGCTTCTGTTGTGGAAATTGTAGAGGAACATTTATTCCATTTGTAACCCCACGCTGTACCTGTCCTGGGAGTGTTTGATAGGGACAGTGTAGAGGGAGCTTTACTCTGTATCTAACCCCGTGCTGTACCTGTCCTGGGAGTGTTTGCTGGGGACAGTGTAGAGGGAGCTTTACTCTGTATCTAACCCCGTGCTGTACCTGTCCTGGGAGTGTTTGATGGGGACAGTGTAGAGGGAGCTTTACTCTGTATCTAACCCCGTGCTGTACCTGTCCTGGGAGTGTTTGATGGGGACAGTGCAGAGGGAGCTTTACCCTTTATCTAACCCCGTGCTGTACCTGTCCTGGGAGTGTTTGATGGGGACCGTGTAGTGGGAGCTTTACTCTGTATCTAACCCCGTGCTGTACCTGTCCTGGGAGTGTTTGATGGGGACAGTGCAGAGGGAGCTTTACCCTTTATCTAACCCCGTGCTGTACCTGTCCTGGGAGTGTTTGATGGGGACAGTGTCGATGCAGCTTTACTCTGTATCTAACCCGTGCTGTACCTGTCCTGGGAGTGTTTGATGGGGACAGTGCAGAGGGAGCTTTACTCTGTATCTAACCCCGTGCTGTACCTGTCCTGGGAGTGTTTGATGGGGACAGTGTAGAGGGAGCTTTACTCTGTATCTCGCCCCGTGCTGTACCTGTCCTGGGAGTGTTTGATGGGGACAGTGTAGAGGGAGCTTTACTCTGTATCTAACTCCTTATTCATGGGTCACTAAACGCTAGCGTGTGGGTCCATTAAGCAATCAGGAAGGCCAATGGTACGTTAACTTTCATCGCTCGGGGTTATTAGTACAGGGTTTAAGATGACTTGCTGCAATTGTACAGAGCCTTGGTCACAACACACCTGGACCATTGTGTAGAGTTTTGTTCTCCATATCTAAGGAAGGATATACTTGCTGTAGAAGGAGTGTAATGGAGATTCACCAGACGAATCCCTGGGATGGTGAAGTTGTCTGATGAGGAGAGATTGAGGAAAATGTACCCGTGTTCCCGAGAGTGCCGAAAAATGAGAGGTGATCTTGAAACATACACAATTCACACGGGGCATCACAAGATAGATGTCGGTTGGATGATCTCCGACTGGTGAGATTAGAACCAGGGGGAGGGGGCACAGTCTCAAACCATAAGACCATAAACATAGAAGCAGAATTAGGCCACTCGGCCCATCGAGTCTGCTCCGCCATTCAATCATGGCTGATATGCCAGAATTAGGGCAGCACGGTAGCCTTGTGGATAGCACAAATGCTTCACAGCTCCAGGGTCCCAGGTTCGATTCCGGCTTGGGTCACTGTCTGTGCGGAGTCTGCACATCCTCCCGTGTGTGCGTGGGTTTCCTCCGGGTGCTCCGGTTTCCTCCCACAGTCCAAAGATGTGCAGGTTAGGTGGATTGACCATGATAAATTGCCCTTAGTGTTCAAAATTGCCCTTAGTGTTGGGTGGGGTTACTGGGTTATGGGGATAGGGTGGAGGTGTTGACCTTGGGTGTGGTGCTCTTTCCAGGAGCTGGTGCAGACTCGATGGGCCGGGTGGCCTCCTTCTGCACTGTAAATTCTATGAAATATTTTTCTAATTCCCATTCTCCTGTCTTCTCTCCATAACCCCATATCCCCTTATTGATCAAGAACCTATCTATCTCTGTCTTAGAGATACTCAGTGATTTGGCCTCCACACCCTTCTGCGGCAAAGAGTTCCACAGATTCACCATCCTCTGGCTGAAGAAATTCCTCCTCCATCTCTGTTTTAAAGGATCGTCCCTTTACTCTGAGATGGTGTCCTCTGCTTCTAGTTTTTCCTACTAGTGGAAACATCCTCTCCATGTCCACTCTATCCAGGCCTTGCAGTATCCTGTAAGTTTCAATAAGATCCCCCCCTCATCCTTCTAAACTCCAACGAGTACAGACCCAGTGTCCTCAACCATTCCTCATACGACAAGTTCTTCATTCCAGGGATCATTCTTGTGAACCTCCTCTGGACCCTTTCCAAGGCCAGCACATCCTTCCTTAGATACCGGGCCCAAAACTGCTCACAATACTCCAAATGGGGTCTGACCAGAGCCTTATACAGCCTCAGAAGTACATCCCCGGTCTTGTATTGTCGCCCTCTTGACGCGAATGCTCAGAATCAGGAGTGGACCATTGGAGACTGAGATGAGGGGGAATTTCTTAATTCAGAGGGTGGAGAATCTTTGGAATTCTCTGATCCAGAGGGTTGTGGAAGCTCAATCGTTGAGCATGTTCCAGACACAACTCGACTGTGTATAATAAAATAGGAATGTGTGTGTGAGTGTGCGTGCGTCTGTGCGTGCCAGGATCTGTTTGAATGGTGGAGCAGACTCGATGGGCCAAATCGCCTACACCTGCTCATATTTTCCTTTGAGACTTAAATGCGTACACAGACACAAGGGGCGAAATTCTCCCCCAACGGCGGGATGCCCGCCGACTGGCGCCAAAGCCGGCGCAAATCAGACTGGCATCGCGCCGGCAAAAAGGTGCGGAAGTCTCCGCATCTTTGGCGGCCTAGCCCCAACATTGAGGGGCTAGGCCGACGCCGGAGGGATTTCCGCCCCGCCAGCTGGCGGAAATGGCGTTTGTTGCCCCGCCAGCTGGCGCGGAAATGCGGCGCATGCGCGGGAGCGTCAGCGGCCGCTGTCAGTTTCCCCGCGCATGCGCGGGAGCGTCAGCGGCCGCCGAAAGTTTCCCGCGCATGCGCAGTGGGGAGAGTCTCTTCCGCCTCCGCCATGGTGGAGGCCGTAGCGGAGGCGGAAGGGAAAGAGTGCCCCCACGGCACAGGCCCGCCCGCGGATCGGTGGGCCCCGATCGCGGGCCAGGCCACCGTGGGGGCACCCCCCGGGGTCAGATCGCCCCGCGCCCCCCCCCAGGACCCCGGAGCCCGCCCACGCTGCCTGGTCCCGCCGGTAAATACCAGGTTTGATTTACGTCGGCGGGACAGGCAATTCCTGGGCGGGACTTCGGCCCATCCGGGCCGGAGAATCCAGCGGGGGGTCCCGCCAAACGGCGCGGCTGGATTCCCGCCCCCGCCCAATCTCCGGGAGCGGAGACTTCGGCGGGGGCGGGATTCACGGCGGCCAACGGCCATTCTCCGACCCGGCGGGGGGTCGGAGAATGACGCCCCACTTCACAGATACACACACACATGCGCGTGCACACACTGACTGATACATACACGGCAACAGATACATACACACACACACACACATGCGTGCATAGACACATATATATTAGCCATTTAAGACAATTTGATAGAATGCTACACATCCTAGTTTGCCGATGACACCAAACATTAGACAGCGTTGTAAACAGCACAGCTGGAAACATCAAATTGCAGGGAAATATTATCGTTTTGGCAGTTGACTGAACTGTGGACGTGTTTCTGTGTCGGGAAATGTAAGATGATGTATTTTAGACTTAAAAAGAATAGAACCGTGATCTTTATAAATGATGAGAAGACAGAAACAGTGGAAGTTTAAACTGGACAGATATTTCACAGCTGGATTCACACAATACAGACAGCAATGTGTCGTAGATTTTGGAAGTGCCACAAATGTTGTCCAGTGCAGTGCAAGGCGTACCTCAATGTTTCAGTCTTACTGAGAAACTGTCAGCCCACAGGACAACATTTCTGTATAATAGGATTGAAGCATAAGTTCAAATAGTTTTGTTTCAAAGTTTAAAATAACCTGTCATTTTTCTGTGCAGCTTTTGGAATCTGTCAGTGGAATTTAGGTTATACAGGCAAGTGTTAACAAGAGTATTGGGAACTGATTAGAAGTTTTGATGGAGATAATCCTGCATTATGGAAATGTGTGAGATCTATTTAGGGTTGGGGAATGGATTGATGATCAAAGCATGTCGTTTTTTGTTATCTTCATCAGACTGACAGCCTTGAAGATTCACAACTTCCATGTGCTGAGAAAAAGGATTGATTAACCAAGGCCTATTATTCAAATACTTCAGTCAAGTAACAAAACAACAGTAACAGAGAATATACAAACAGAGACAAGCAGACACCTGTAATCGGAGCTTAAACTTCATGTTTAAATGTGAAGGGCTGAAATAAACATGAGTCCACCCTGGGATTCGGTGCAATTTGAGTTCTGTTTTTCCAAAAAATAAAAATAACTATCTGCAATGAAAAATTCCTTGGACAGGACAGAGGGATTTTGACTCTGTATTTAAGCCCAGACAGTATTTGGGTTGTGAGTGTTTGATGGACAGTATAGAAGAAGCTTCACTCTGAAACACTGGAATTTAGTTTAAGGGGTGATTTAATCACATGCTTCAGAACAATAATTGATATTGTACGTCTCGTGTGTGTCTCAGTGTCAGCTGTGAAACATGCACAGCACAATCTCATCCTGTTTCTGTGTGTCTCTCTCTCTCTGAAATTAGCTGGTCCATTTCCTAAATAACCACTGACTAGATTTCAAAAGGGTTCCATTGCCTGTGTAGCAGTTTGTGATACCCAAAGGTTATGAAAAGTGCTTTAGAAAAGTCTGTCCGCAAGCTGTTGTGAGGATGTTCAGAGTCAGCGTGTGACTTGGGTCACACACAGGCCAGATACACCTCTCCAAGTTAAAGGTGGAGAATGGATCTCGCTCCATTTCATAGATCATCATCGAATTTGAAAAATGAAAATGAAAAAATGAAATGAAAATCACTTATTGTCACAAGTAGGCTTCAAATGAAGTTACTGTGAAAAGCCCCTAGTCGCCACATTCCGGCGCCTGTTCGGGGAGGCTGTTACCGTGCAGAAGGAGGCCATTCGGCCCATTAAGTTGCACCGGCTCTTGGAAAGAGCACCCTACCCAAGGTCAACACCTCCACCCTATCCCCATAACCCAGTAACCCCACCCAACACCAAGGGCAATTTTGAACACTAAGGGCAATTTATCATGGCCAATCCACCTAACCCGCACATCTTTGGACTGTGGGACGAAACCGGAGCACCTAGAGGAAACCCATGCAGACACGGGGAGGATGTGCAGACTCCGCACAGACAGTGACCCAAGCCGGAATCGAACCTGGGACCCTGGAGCTGTGAAGCAATTGTGCTATCCACAATGCTACCGTGCTGCCCTGAAAGATGTATTTGAAAGATGTATTGACCCAGCCTGTCTGAGTTTGTGTCTGTGTGTGAGTTTGTGTTTGTCTGTATACGTGTTTGTGTGTCTGGGGTGGGGGGGGGGTTGTTTGTGTGACTCTTTGTGCGGCACGATAGCACAGTGGGTAGCACTGTGGCTTCGCAGCTCCAGGGTCCCGGGTTCGATTCCTGGCACGTTCTCCCTGTGTCTGCGTGGGTTTCCTCCGGGAGCTCCGGTTTGCTCCCACAAGTCTGAACGACGTGCTGTTGGGTAATTTGGGCATTCTGAATTCTCCCTCCGTGTACCCGAACAGGCGGCGGAATGTGGCGACTAGGGGCTTTTCACAGTAACCTCATTGCAGTGTTAATGTAAGCCTACTTGTGACAATAAAGCTTATTATACATGGTAGTCCCACAGGCTCTTACCCTGGCTACATGGTAGTCAGCTCTCCAAAAGGGTTAATTGTAGTGTCCACAGCAGTATGGTGTAATGTAGTATTAACTGGGACAAGAGCTTATAGTATAAACAGTGACTGGGTTAACTGCAGTGATCACTGGGAAAGGAGCTAATGTGTTTAAATAGAGATGAGAACGGTTATATATTACAAGATAATATTCACAATGACATTCTCTAATGCAATAATATTTCAGACATAGTGTAGAGCAGCATTTACAGCAACTGATGCTGCCAGGAAATAAATTGATCCAGGGCTTTGTATCGGATTATTAAAATAGGTTATTGATTAAGGTGGTCTAGTCGCTAAGGCAGGCTCGATCAGCTGAATGGCCCATTACTGTTCCTATGTACCTCTCCTGGGAGTGGTTGATGGGGCAGTGTAGAGGGAGCTTTACTCTGTATCTAACCCCGTGCTGTACCTGTCCTGGGAGTGTTTGATGGGGAGAGTATACAGGGAGCTTTACTCTGTATCTAACCCTGTGCTGTACCTGTCCTGGGAGTGTTTGCCAGGGACAGTGTAGAGGAATCTGTGTCTAACCCCATGATGTACCTTTGCTGGTCGTGTTTGACGGAATTTCAAAATCTCAAATAAATGTCTTCTATTAGTTTCTCCATCTCTCTGTTTCTGCTTCTCTCTCTGTCTGCCTGGGAATATTGTCAAAACAAAATCCACGATCAGCAGTCAGCCATTTTAAGTTACTTAATGGTGGCCATTTTAGGTGAGCACAGCACAGTCATTTCTGACATTTGTACACATTGGTATAACAAAATACTGATGGAAAGTGTCTGATTTAAACAGTGATTTGTTGGGGAATGTGGATATAGAAAGGGAGCTGGTTGTCCTTGTACACCAGTCACTGAAAGTGGAGAGGGGGGTGCAGCAAGCAGTTAAGAAGGCCAATGATATGTTGGCCTTCATTGAAAGAGGGATTTGAGTTCATAAGTGGAGATGTCTTACTGCAGTTACACAAGGCCTTGGTGAGAGCATACCTGGAGTATTGCGTACAGTTTCGGTCGCCCTAACTAAGAAAGGATATAGTTGCCAGAGAGGGAGTGCAGCGGAGGGTCAATCGGCTGATAGGGAGGTTGCCGGACTGTCCTACAAGGAGAGATTGGTTTGACTGTGGCACAGTGGTTAGCACTGCTGCCTCACAGTGACCCGGGTTAAATTCCGGCCTTGTGTGACTGATTATGTGGAGTTGGCAGTTTCTCCCCGTGTGTGCGTGGGTTTCCTCCGGGTGCTCCGGTTTCCTTCCACAGTCCAAAGATGTGCAGGCCAGGTGGAATGGTCCTGCTAAATTACCCCTTAGTGTCCAAGAAAGATTGTTTAGATTAGGTTAAGGAGTTATTGGGATAGGGCGGGTGACTGAGTTTACATAGAATGCTGTGTCAGAGGGTTGGTGTAGATTCGATGGGCAGAATGGCCTCCCTCTGCATTGTAGGGATTCTATGATTGTGCCTGTATTCACTAGAGCCGAGAAGGATGAGAGGAGATGTTGGCCGTGCTAAATTGCCCCTTAGTGACCCAAAGGTTAGGTGGTGTTACTGGGGTTATTTGGAGAGGCTGGAGGCGTGGGCTTGGGTAGGGTGCTCTCTCCGAGGGCCAGTGCAGACTCGATGGGCCAAATGGCCTACTCCTGCAATGTATATTCTATGATTCTGTGAGCTCTGATTGAAATGTATTACATTCCGACAGCGCTGTTCAGACTATACACAGGGATGGTGATTTCCACGTTGTACTGCCTCTGCCATGTCTTGGGAGTGATCATGGAGACAGTGTAGAGGAAACTTTACCCAGTATCTAACCCCGTGTTGTACCTGTACTGGGAGTGTTTGATGGGGACAGTGTAGAGGGAGCTTTACTCTGTATACATCATCGTACTGTAGCTGCCCTGGGAATGGGGACAGTGTAGAGGGATGTGTAATCTGTATCTAACCCCATGATGTACTTTTGCTAACAGTGTTTGATGGAGATTCTGAATCTTGAATTAATGTATTCTGTATTCTCCCCATCTTCTCTGTCTCTGCATCTCTCTATCTCTCTCTCTGGGAATCTGTCTAAACAAATCCACGATCAGCAGTCAGCCATTTTAAGTTACTTAATGGTGGCCATTTTATGTGAGCACAACACTGAGACAATTCGGACAGTTGTCCAAGTTAGTGTCAAACAAAAACTGAAGGAAAGAGTCAAATTTAAATGGTGATATGTTGGGCAATGTGGATGTACAAAGGGAGCTTGTACACCAGTCACTGAAAGTGGAGAGGGGGGTGCAGCGGAGGGTCAATTGGCTGATAGTGAGATTGCCGGACTGTCCTAGGAGGAGAGATTGGTTCAATAGGGCCTGAACGAGCCCTGTTTCTCCAACCTAACCCTGGAGATCAAATCCCACATTCCTGGTGATTTCTCCACTCTCAAAGATGGAAAGATATTGACCAAGTTTAAAGCAGAGATTGACTGATTTCTAAATCCCAAGACATAAAGGGACATGGGGATAGTGTTGGGGAAAAGACATTGAAGTGAAGATATTTCACAGCTGGATTCACAGAATAGAGACAGCAAAGTATCTTAAATGTTGGAAGAGCCACAAATGTCAAACGTTTGGGAAATGATTGGAAACAGTTTGGACTGAGATCTCCTCAGTGACCTGTGTGCAGACCCTACCCCCGACTTTCTGTCAGGAATGTCCCCCTCGGTGTGGTTCCTGTGTCTGCTAAGGAAGACACTTGTCCTGTCTATGGTTATGTTAATTCAGCAGTCAACAAGAGATTCAGCAATGTCCTGTCATTATTTCTGTCTTTGTTTGACAAATGTTTCCCTCTGAGTTTCTGACATGTTTGGAATGACCATTCGTCTGTCGCCTTAGGAAGGCTTTCCATAGAATGAGTAAAAACCAGCAAGAAATCACAGAATGTGAGTTAAACACAACTTCATTTCTGCCTCCATTTTACGAGAAGATTCCTTTTAAAAAAAAATACATTTTACTAAAGTTTTTCGATCAAAAAGAATTTTCCATTTTTACAACTTAGTAACAAAATGTACATTGACCGTTATTTAAACAATATATTAAACTAACAACAAGTGCAGAAAAAGAACAAGAAAAAAGCAATAATAATACTGAAAAAATAAATATAAACAACTAGCATAGAAAGAAAAAAACAAAAAACCCCAAATACAGAATACACCCCCCCCCCCCTCCACCCTGGGTTGCTGCTGCTGTCTTTCCTGTTTTCCCTTATCGCATTGCGAGATAGTCAAGGAACGGTTGCCACCGCCTGGTGAACCCCTGAGCCGAACCTCTTGGTGCGTATTTGATTCGCTCCAATTTTATAAACCCTGCTATGTCGTTTATCCAGGCCTCCACGCCCGGGGGTTTAGCTTCTTTCCACATAAGTAGAATCCTTCGCCGGACTACTCGGGACGCAAAGGCCAAAACATCGGCCTCTCTCGCCTCCTGCACTCCCGGCTCTTCTGCAACCCCAAATATAGCTAACCCCCAGCTTGGTTCGACCCGGACCCCCACCACCTTTGAGATCACTCTTGCCACACCCACCCAGAACCCATGCAATACCGGGCATGACCAAAACATGTGGGTGTGGTTCGCCGGGCTTCCCGCGCACCTATCCTCCACTCCAAAAAATCTACTCAGCCTTGCTCCCGTCATATGCGCCCTGTGTAGAACCTTGAATTGGATCAGGCTAAGCCTGGCACACGAGGACGAGGAATTTACCCTGCTTAGGGCATCTGCCCACAGCCCCTCCTCAATCTCTTCCCCCAGCTCTTCCTCCCATTTACCCTTCAGCTCCTCTACCATCGTCTCCCCCTCGTCTCTCATTTCCCTGTATATATCGGTGCCTTTACCTTCACCGACCCATGCTCCCGAAATCACTCTGGCCTTGGTCCCTTCCGCCGGGAGCTGCGGAAATTCCCTCACCTGTTGCCTCGCAAATGCCCTCACTTGCATATATCGGAAGGCATTCCCAGGTGGCAACTCGTATTTTTCTACCAATGCTCCCAGACTCGCGAATGTCCCGTCTAAGAACAAGTCCTTCAACTTCCCAATTCCTGCTCGCTGCCAAGATTGAAATCCCCCATTTTTCCTCCCCGGGACGAACCTGTGATTGTTCCTTATCGGGGACCACACCGAGGCACCCGTCACTCCCCTATGTCGTCTCCACTGCCCCCAAATCTTCAAAGTCGCCACCACCAATGGGTTTGTGGTGTATTTTTTCGGGGAGAACGGTAACGGCGCCGTCGCCAGTGCTTTTAAACTTGTTCCCTTACAGGACGCCATCTCCAGCCTTTTCCACGCCGTCCCTTCTTCTTCCCTCATCCACTTACATATCATAGACACGTTGGCGGCCCAATAATAGTCACTCAGACTCGGCAGTGCCAATCCCCCTCTGTCCCTACTGCGCTGCAGGAACCCCCTCTTTACCCTCGGGGGCTTTCCAGCCCACACAAAGCTCATAATGCTCCTGTCCACTTTCTTGAAAAAGGCCTTTGTAATCAGTATGGGGAGGCACTGAAACACGAAAAGAAACCTCGGGAGGACCACCATTTTAACCGCCTGTACTCTACCCGCCAATGACAGGGGCACCATGTCCCACCTCTTAAAGTCCTCCTCCATCTGCTCTACCAGTCGCGTCAAGTTAAGTTTATGCAAGGTTCCCCAGTTCCTGGCCACCTGGATCCCTAGATATCGAAAATCCTTTGCTACTCTCCTCAGTGGCAGATCGTCTATCCCCCTGCCCTGTTCCCCGGGGTGCATCAGAAAAAGTTCACTCTTTCCCATATTCAATTTGTATCCCGAGAACTCCCCAAACTCCCTGAGTGTCTGCATTACCTCTGGCATCCCCTCCACTGGGTCCGCCACATGTAGCAGCAAATCGTCCGCATATAATGACACCCGATGTTCCTCTCCTCCTCTGAGCACCCCCCTCCACTTCTTAGAGCCCCTCAGCGCTATGGCCAATGGCTCGATTGCCAACGTGAACAGTAACGGGGACAGGGGGCACCCCTGTCTTGTGCCCCTATGTAATCGGAAATAGTCGGATCGTTGCCTATTTGTAACCACGCTTGCCACCGGGGCCCCGTACAGGAGCTGAACCCATCTGATGAACCCCTCTCCAAATCCAAATCTCTTCAGTACCTCCCACAGGTAGTCCCACTCCACTCTATCAAATGCCTTCTCTGCATCCATCGCCACCACTATCTCCGCCTCCCCCTCCGGTGGGGGCATCATCATCACCCCCAGCAACCTTCGTATATTGGCATTCAATTGCCTCCCTTTAACAAATCCTGTCTGGTCGTCATGTACTACCCCTGGGACACAGTCCTCTATCCTTGTCGCCATCACTTTGGCCAGTAACTTGGCATCTACATTTAGGAGGGAGATGGGCCTGTATGACCCGCACTGCAGCGGATCTTTGTCTTGTTTCAGGATCAACGATATTGTCGCCTCCGACATTGTCGGGGGTAGTGTCCCCCTTTCCTTAGCCTCATTGAAGGTTCTCGTCAGGAGTGGGGCCAGTAGGTCCACATATTTCCTGTAAAATTCCACCGGGAACCCATCTGGTCCCGGGGCCTTTCCTGCCTGCATGTTCCCGATTCCTTTAACCACCTCCTCCACCTCAATCTGCGCTCCCAGACCTGCCACCTCCTGCTCCTCAACCCTCGGGAACTCCAGCTGGTCCAGGAAGTGTATCATTCCCTCTTTCCCCTCCGGGGGTTGGGACTTATACAGCCTCTCATAAAATGACTTAAACACCCCGTTCACCCTCACCGCTCTCTGCTCCATCCTTCCCTCCCCGTCCCTAACACCTCCGATCTCTCTCGCCGCCCCCCTCTTCCTAAGTTGTTGGGCCAACAATCGGCTCGCCTTTTCCCCATATTCGTGTTGTATTCCCTGTGCCTTCCTCCACTGCGTCTCCGCCTTACCCGTGGTCAGCAGGTCAAACTCCGTCTGTAGTCTCCGTCTTTCCCTGTATAGCTCTTCATCCGGGGCCTCCGCATACTGCCTATCCACCCTCAGAATCTCCCCAATCAGTCTCTCCCTTTCTTTACCCTCTTGTTTCCCCTTGTGGGCTCTTATGGAAATCAGCTCCCCCCTAACCACTGCCTTCAGCGCCTCCCATACTACTCCCACCTGGACCTCTCCATCATCATTGACCTCTAGGTATCTTTCAATACATCCCCTCACCCTTCCACATAGCCCCTCGTCCTCCAACAGTCCCATGTCGAATCTCCAAAGTGGGCGCTGCTCCTTCTCCTCTCCTAGATCCAGATCCACCCAATGTGGGGCGTGATCTGAAACGGCTATAGCCGAGTATTCCGTTCCTGCCACTTTCGGGATCAGCGCCCTTCCTAGGACAAAAAGGTCTATCCGGGAGTATACTTTATGGACGTGGGGGAAGAAGGAAAACTCTTTACTCCTCGGTCTAGCAAATCTCCAGGGATCCACTCCTCCCATCTGCTCCATAAATCCCTTAAGCACTTTGGCCGCTGCCGGCCTTCTCACGGTCCTTGATCTGGACCGGTCCAGCTCTGGGTCCAGCACCGTGTTGAAGTGCCCCCCCCATTACCAAATTACCATCTCTAGGTCCGGGATGCGCCCCAACATACGCTTCATAAAACCCGCGTCATCCCAGTTCGGGGCATATACGTTCACCAGCACCACCGCCTCACCTTGCAATCTGCCACTCACCATCACGTACCTGCCCCCACTGTCCACCACTATGGTCTTAGCCTCAAACGATACCCGTTTCCCCACCAGTATTGCCACCCCTCTATTTTTCGCATCTAAGCCTGAGTGGAATATGTGTCCCACCCATCCTTTCCTTAATCTGACCTGATCCGCCAATTTCAGGTGCGTCTCCTGAAGCATAACCACATCCGCCTTCAGTCTCTTTAGGTGCACAAACACCCTTGCCCTCTTAATCGGCCCGTTCAACCCTCTCACGTTCCACGTGATCAATCGCGTTGGGGGGCCCTTCACCCCCCGCCCCCCCCCATCGTCAACTAGCCATCCCCTTTTTAAACCAGCTCCTCACCCGGGTCCCACGCACCCGTTTGTCCCCCAGACGGCGCCCTCCCGCCCCGACCAGAAACTGAGGTAAATACAAGACTGTGCGATATTGTGTTCATAATAACTGAATATCTGCATTGTAATGTTATTAATAGTATCAGTCATGTTAGTAATAAACTCTGTGTATATACCCTGATTGCTGTTATTTCTCTCTCTGACCCCCAGCCTATGGAATGCAGGTCTCACAGATTCTTGTGTCGAGGATCTTGCCTCTGCTCTCAGTAAAAACCGGTCACTGAAAGATCTGAACCTGGGATTAAACTCATTCACAGACCAATGTGCTCTTGCTCTTCACCACCTCACACTGACCTGCAAGAGTCTGGAGCGGATCTTGTAAGTGTTTGTATTAATGTAATACATAAAACATAAAATGGATCAAGTAATGTTTATGGTTAATATTTGTCATTCCTGTTATTTACACTTATGGTCACTCTATTTCATTCCTATTAAATCTTTAATCTGTTTCAGGCTTCTGGAGAATCTGTTCAGTCCAACCACAAAGAGGCACCTGAAGGCACTGCGGGAATCCAGATCCAGACTGAGTGTAATAATGTGAATATTTTAATTTATAAACATCCCAGCTTTCATTCTCTGGACATTTTTCTCTGATTCCCTGTTTCTCCCCTTTAACCGGCCGGGCTCCAGGTTGAAATCTGTTTCCAGTTGGAGCTGAGTGAGGGTCATCTCCCATTGTGACATCAGGGGCCCAGCAACAGGGTCACCAGACTCCGCCTCCCGGCCCCACAGCGCTGCTTCTGCAGGAGATCCGGGGCTGAATGATCCCCAATGGGGCACTAGGGAAATGTACAGACAGGAAGGACCCAAGGTGGAACTCAGTCTGGACTGCAGTGGGACACTGATAATTGCACTCTTTATTCCTGGGTTGTTACTCCATATCTGTGCCCAGTGGCCCTTTTGTCAAGGGAAGCAGTGGTGTTCAAGATGGGGACAAGGTCTTTACAAGTTGATAGATCCAACCATCCAATGGGGCCCACAGTTAAGTCTCTGGAGTCACTCAGAGAGACTCCAGAGACAAAGTTCTAGAGGTTGGTGCACCAGGATGGATGACACACCGAAAGAAGAAGTGGGGAAAGTGTCAGTGGACATTCTGCTGTTTATGAGCTTTTGCAGTGTTTACTGACTCTAAATTATCCCTCTTTCTGACACCAACATGGGGACATGTCTGGTGTCACTGTGGAAATTAAACATTAAGTAGATACTGTGGACACAATTTTTAAAACAAAACCAGTGGAGAATGCAAATCTTGCGATTGAAATTGCAGAGGGACCAGTGACTGGCCTTGTTCTTACCTGTAGTTCGTGTGGCTTTGTATAATGACCTACACTTGGAAATGTTCATGACTTTGTGACACTGAACCTCTATTGTTGCCTCCTGGGAAGGGAACTCAGAATTGTTCTTGTGCAAAGTTGAACTATATCTTAAACATGTAAAACGCAGGGCTTCTTACCCACTTAAAATTGGAAAATAGTTTGTGAGTGATTTTAGTCAGAAGACCTCTCAGCAGTGCCTTCCCAGATAAAACTGTGGATTATAATCATAATAATCTTTATTCGTGTCACAAGTAGACTTACATTAACACAGCAATGTAGTTACTGTGAAAATCCCCTGGTCGCCACACTCTGGCGCCTGTTTGGGTACAGAGGGAGAATTCCGAATGTCCAAATCACCTAACGGCACGTGTTTCGGGACTTGTGGAGGAAACCAGCACCCGTAGAAAACCAACGCAGACACGTGGAGAACATGCAGACTCCGCACAGTGATCAAGCCGGGAATCGAACCTGGGTCCCTGGCTCTGTGCAACAGTGTTAACTGTGCCACCGTGCCGCCCTACATTAAAAGCAGTTCCTCCAAGTAAAAGTGAGCCCGGTTACCAAAGCATTGCCATTTGAGAAAGGTGAGGGGGGGGGGGGGGGGGGGGGGGGGGGGGGGGGGGGGGGGGGGGGAAATCTGATCAGTTTCTGATCGGAAATCAGTCAGTTAGCCTAAACATCTTTTAATCTGAATGACTAGATTCCAAAATTTGGGATTTGGTCAGGAAGCAGCTTGGAATTTTTCAGCTGATCAGATAGAACCAGCATCGATTTGTAAAGAATCGGCGGTGCCTGACTATCCGGTTTGATTTTCTTTTCAAGAGGTGTCTGAAGTAATGGACAAGGGAATGTTTCTGCATGTTCATCATAGAAGACATTTGTTACAAGATCCAAACATAGCACGGAGGGGCTGGGAAATCCAGTCCTTATCCAGTCCTCACATGGAGAGTTGTTGTGCCATGTGGGTCGGGAGTGCATGGTGCACGCATAATCTGTCATTTTATATTTCTTTGGGCTGGGGGTCAGGCCCAGTCTGCTTGTATAAAAATTTAAATATGATGTGAAAATCATAATCATTGTCCCCAGCAGCATGCCATAATTGACATGAGTGCCAGACATTGGGTGGGGAAAGAGGACAGGAAGAAGTCCAAGTTCAGAAGAAAGAGAGGAAGAGAGAGAGGCTCCGAGCAGAAAAAGGACAGCGGTTGGCAAACGATAAGAAGTGATGGTTCTGATAATCATAATCTTTATAATTATCACAAGACTTACATACATTGCAATGAAGTTGCTGTGAAGCTCCCCTAGTCATCACAATTCAGCTTGTCCAATTCACTTAGCACGTATTTCGGAACTTGTGGGAGGAAACCAGAGCACCCGGAGGAAACCCACAGACACGGGAGAATGTGTCGACTCTGCACAGACAGTGACCCAAGCTGGAAATCGAACGTGGGACCCTGGTTCTACAAGCAAGAGTGCTAACCACTGTGCTACCCTGCCGTTCAAGGTAGAAGCCCAGGAGATTGAAGAAAGTAGCAGAAGGTTGGTGACTCTGTGCTGCAGAGCAGAGTTTGAAGCGATACTGTTCTGATCAGTTCAGCTAGGGTGCTAAAGTCATGCCTGTGAATTGGTGCTGGAATGCAGGTTTGGGAATCCAGGAGATCAGAGTCTCCAGAGGAGAAAATAAAACCCTACGAGCTGAGTAGCTATTGAAGCAACCCTATTCAGAGAGAATTCCAAATTTGATCTTCAAAGCTGGACACTGGAATCATTCTTGAGAGCGACAGAGTTTTAGTGAGATTAGTGACTGTGTTTACTGGAACGTCTGGATTGTTTGCTTAGAAATTCATGGGATTGGTTTTGGTCACGTCTGCTATTAAATGCATAATGTGGGTGTTAGACCACAGTTTGCCTGTTAATTCATATTTGCCTCATGTTAACCCTGAACATTGGAGTTCAAGATAGATGTTGTAAATTGTTGTATCTTTATGAACTTGTATAGTAAAGTTTAGATTGTTTGTTGAAAAACTTTGGAATCTTATAGCTTTATTCTCTTAGGAAATATCTTGAATCTAAAACTTTAATGTCTACTTGAAACAAAAATCAACTGAATCACACCAAGAACGTGCAGGTGGGGAGGGGCCTGGTCCAGTATCAAAGCATGTAATTGTCTGAAATTTTTGAAGGATACAAATCCAAAATGTGTATGGAAATGATTCTAATGTTAAGGTAAATCAATGGACAGGATCCTGAAAAGATCAACTGGAGCACAGGTTTTATATTTTGCCCATTTTCTTTCCCATAATGTGGAGTAAAATCCGACGGTTGTAAAATGTGCCTTATTCTCATTTTCCAGCAGGAAGTGTTAGATTAATATTGCTTTTATCTCTTTGATAATCATTATTGCTCCACTTCTACTTCAAAGATTTCCAGTTTTATTTTGGATTTCAATAAATTGCTTTTTAGATTCAATTTAATATCACATTTTATTTACAATGAACTTTAGAAAATACATTTCAGACTGTCATAGTGGGTCTAAACAACAATAATTTCCTTGAGCCTGTGATCAAACAAAAATTCGTAGTCCAGCCCTTGATTCTCTCAGTGATCTGAGCTGCTTTTGTCAATCTGAACTGAACTTGTTCCTCCATCAGCGGAGACAGAGATAAATAACTGAATAGACAACTAATTCATAGCCCAAATTGACAAAGCCATGTGTAACATTGCAAAGAAAAAGCAATGTTATATTTTCCTAATGAAACTCAATCTAAAGGGCTATAGGAAAACAGCAGACGGGGATCAAACTGATTTAAACTTCTGCCTTCTAATCAGTGCTGTCAGAACCTCATAGGTCGACATTCACGGACTCACATTCATGGATGGGTGTACAATATGAAGGCATGGTAGTAATCTCACTGAGTAGTAATCCAGAGGCCAAGAATTCAGATCCCACAATACAGTGGAACTTAAATTACATTAATTAATAAATCTGGAATGTAAAGATAGTCTCAGAAATGATGACCACAAAGCCATCCTTGATTGTCATAAAAAATCTGATTCACAAATGTCCTATTTGGAAGAAAAGCTGCCAATCTTACCCAGTCTGACCTCTAAGTGACTCCAGAACCTGATATCTAGTTGACTCTGATCTGTCATCTTGTGCTCCATGCAGAGTCCAAATGGACTGTGTATCTGCAAGTCCTCCTTACTAACATCCAGGGATTTGTGCTAAATTTGGAAGAACTGTCATTCAGGTAGTCAAATTAGCAGGGTCATATTCACCTTGGTCCACTCAAAGTGCGGGGGGGAAGGGGGAGGAAAGACAGAAAATCTCCATTGGTTGTTGTGATACCGAGCACAAAGCATGATAGTTGTGCTTGTTTGCGTCCAACTATCTAAGCTGCATGCATTTATTAGGGTAGTATCCTTATCAACCATGTTCAGGTGCATCATCAATGACCTTCCCTCCATCGCAGATCAGGAGCCTGAATTTTCACTGATGATTGCATTATGTTCAGTTCCATTCTCAACTCCTCAGAAACTGAAGCCCTCTGTGCCATTCTCAGCAGCACCTGGACAATATTCAGGTTTGGGCTGATAAGTAGCATTCATGCTAAACAAATGCCAGTCATCTCCAACCAAATAAAATCTAACCATCCCCCTTGACAGTTAACAACTTAACCATCACTGAAGTGTCCAAAATATGGATCCCGAGAGTCACCATAAACCAGAAAACGTAGCTGGACTAGTTTTATAAGTTCTATCGCTACAAGCGCTATTCAGAGGCTGGAAATTTTGTGGCGAGTAATTCATGTCCTGACTCCACAAAATCTTTCCTTGATCTACAAAGCATCATGCAGCAGTGCGATAGCACAGTCTCCACTCGTCTGGATGAGTGCCGATGTAGCAACATGTATGAACACAGTAGCCCATTTGATTGGCATCCAATGCTGCACTTCAAGAATTCATTTCCCCCACCCCCACCGCCGGCTCAAAGTGGCAGAGCAGCATTGTGTGATGTATACAAGCAACTCCCCGAGCTTTATTTGATAATACCTTCCAAATATGTGACCGCTACCACTGGGAGGCCAAGGGCAGCAAAACGCATAGGAACAACACCACCTGGAAGCTCCACTCCAAGTCACACAGGTAAAGTTGCCATCGTTCCTCATGACCATAGGCTGTTTTCCCCATTGAGGGGGAGAGTTGACTGTTGGTGATTTAACCTGAGGATCACCATGCCTCAGGCGATGGGCAAGGTTGAGAAGGCATTCATGTATAACCATGAGGGCCTTCATGTATAACCAAGTCACACAAGATCCTAATTCAGAACTATATTGCGTCCCTTCACTGCCACTGGATCTCATGTCTTGAACTCCCTTCTCACAGAATTTCTCACAGAAATTTGGGTGTATATACACCAGATGGACTTTTCAAGGAAGGCGGTTCTACACAATCTGAAAAATGAGATGAAATGAAAATGAAAATCGCTTATTGTCACAAGTAGGCTTCAAATGAAGTTACTGTGAAAAGCCCCTAGTCGCCACATTCCGGCGCCTGTTCGGGGAGGCTGTTACGGGAATTGAACCGTGCTGCTGGCCTGCCTTCGGTCTGCTTTCAAAGCCAGCGATTTAGCCCTGTGCTAAACAGCCCCTAAATGGGTCAATCTAAATGGGAATTAACGAAGGGCCAATCTAAATGGGAACAAAGTCAACACAAATTAACTTGCCAGCAGTGCCCACAAGCCATGAAATCATTGATAAAGGTACAATGGCGCCAATGAGATGCTCCACCCGAAATTCAGTTCCACTGTCAGCAAAATTAACTGTACAATCGGTGTAATTAAAGGCAATGTTGATTTGATATCCAACGCAAGTTTAGATGTTGCTTTTGGTGGAGAGCAATATTAGATGTGGCGGTATGTTTCATTTATTCATTGGATATGCAGCCAGTGTATTATGTTAACATTGTTCTGTGTAAATCAATAGGATCTGAATATCGCGCAAGAGGAATACACAGGCACTAGGTGCAACATATCATCCTATTGGCGAAGCACCGCAGAAGAATGTGTTGTTCATATTAATTCCTAACATTGTCCATAACAGGGTCGCTGTCCATAACACGATCGCTATATTTAGTAACTGAACACTAACAGCTGTACTCACTGAAACAGCTCCCTGTTTTTGCTGCTCATTAAGAGATGTCGCAAACCAGGAACACAATAGCCTGTGAATTTATTTCTGTCCAGGTAGAGTATTGTCAAATACGAAGATAAAAGCAAATTACTGCGGATCCTGGAATCTGAAACAAAAACAGAAAATGCTGGAAAATCTGGTCTGACAGCATCTGTAGAAAGAAAAAAGATTAGTTCACACTGAATGCCGACCTCAATGCAAGCAGGTGTCAGATTGCTGTCCTGCAAACTGATGGTAAATATTTCAATTCAGAATTTAGTCAAAAAAGTAGTAATGTTTTGCATCAGGAAGAAAATAATGAATACATAGATATAAAAAGGACTTGGGCCCTTCCGCTGCTTTTGTCATTCAACTTGACAAGGAATAATCTACCTTGGCTCCATCAACATGTGTTCATTCCTTAACCTGGGTGATAGCCTATCTCTATCTTTTTTATATAATCTTTATTGTCACAAGTAGGCTTACATTAACACTGCAATGAAGTTACTGTGAAACGCCCCTAGTCGCCACATTCCGGCGCCTGTTTGGGTGCACTGAGGAATTCAATGTCCAATTCACCTAATCTAGAATGTACCAATCTCTATTTTAAATAGCCAATTGACCCCTAGTCTCAACAGCTTTTGTGGTTGACAATTCCCATATTTGCAATACTCTGGTGTGAAGATGTGTTTTCTGAAATCGCCACTGAATGAATGGATGACCTTTATCTTTACAATTATGTTATATACCAAAGGGACCCTGTGTAAAGAGCATAGGTTTTGGACAAATGACATAAGCGAAAGATGAGACGAGGAGTTTTTAAAATATATTTTATACAGCAAGTTGTTATGATCGAGGATTAACAGGCTGAAAGACTGTTGGAAGCAAATTCAATCTCAACTTTCAAGAGAATTGGGTAAACACCTGAAGGACAAACACGTGGGGAGAGGTGGGGAGACGGTAAAATTGAATAGGCACTCAAAAGAGCCAGTACCGTCTCAATTGGCCGAATGACCTCATTATGTGCAGCTTAATTCTATGACTTGATGAATAAAAATGTTGGTTTAAGGTAAAACATGGAACCAGACACACACTAAAAAGCAACTTTCCGACCAGTTTTATTCCACTAAAGTCAATGATGAATATAATCGGTGAGGTGGGAAACCAATGGTTGATTATAATCTACCATTACCCCAGGGCTAAAATTATTCCAGGCAGCACGGTAGCACAGTAGTTAGCACAGTTGCTTCACAACTCCAGGATCCCAGGTTCGATTCCCAGCTTGGGTCACTGTCTGTACAGAGTCTGCACGTTCTCCCCGTGTGGTGTAGGTTTGCTCCGGGTGCTCCGGTTTCCTCCCACAGTCCAAAGATGTGCAGGTTAGGTGTATTGTCCATGCTAAATTGCCCTTAATTGTCCAAAAAGGTTGGGTGGAGTTACTGTGTTGCGGGGATGGGGTGGCGGTGTGGGCTTAAGTGGGGTGCTCTTTCCAAGGGTTGGTGCAGACTCGATGGGCCGAATGGCCTCTTTCTGCACTGTAAATTCTATGATTACATAAATTCCTGTCATTCTGATCTAGTTTCACAAGCTGTGCATTCAAGTACAAAGCATCATGGGTTATACATTTCTCTTCAACAGCAGTGCAAAATGAGCTCAATTTCCACACTTCTGAACTGTAACACAAATTTTGAGGTACCGTGTGTGGTACATATATGTCTGTTGGAAGTCTTGTTCAAAAATATTTATTGCCATCCCTCTACCCAGTTTGAATAATGATTGTGAGGCATGAGCGGCAGCATCACTGAGTCAAGGCAGAGTCAGCCTACAGGTCAATATACAGCATTCACATACAGGGTAAAAAGTTCCCAGATTAACTTTGATGTCAGGCATATATTGTTCGGCATATATTGCTGGGATTAAATTAGGTCTGCTGCAACACAATATTGGTGATGTTAATTGTGTCGCCCGTTTGGTACTCCACCTGACAGCCAGTTCCACTCCCAAAGTGACTGAGCATCTTGTAGATTTATGAAGGCGATTCATGATCTATTGGAAGTTTGCTTAGAGTTTGCTGTGTGCGAGTGGAATTATATCCAAGATTTAATAGACTGCTGAGAACTATTGTAATATGTGACATGCAAACCATGTTCCTAAACTGTGGGCTCAAATCAGTGTCTTTTTAATGAATTTGCATGAAATCCCGCTAGTCTGTCAATTATCTGTAATTTCTTGTTTATAAAGGGAAAACTTTGCATTTGTACCAACTTCCACAGATGAAATTAGTGAACAGCATTGCTACGGTGCTGAGTCTGTGACTCCTTGCTCTATGTGAGGAATTGGCCTTACAGTGGGCGAGAGCCGTGAACTCTGTCAGTATTGACCGCATGTGTAGAGCTTGGCACAAAGCCAGATGAGAACCGTTAACTTAATGAAATATGACTGGAGATTGAATAAAGCTCCTTTCTGCAATGTCCATATGGGAATCAATGCACAAGTTGGTGGGGTCAGCTAACTCCGAATACGTTAGGAACTGAAGATCGATACTTCCTGAAATGCTGAAATGTGTGTTGTGTTTGTTGGAGGGGGTGTGGTCATACACCAGTTGAGTTAATGTAACTCAGGTTCACCAATGGGCCATCACATATTTTGCATCCCACTGAAGATCGAACAGATTGGAACTATAGCCCAATCTGAAGAAGGAGACATTATCTATATTGGAAAGTATAAAATCCCAAGGGGATTTGACTGGGTGGCTACCAAGAAGATAATTGGCTCGGCATTTACTCAATTCAACAAGGGTCACAATATTTCATTCTTGACTCAGTAATTGCATCGTCAGATGTCCTTCGATTCCAAGATTGACCTCTATTCAGGTTAATGTTTTTCTGCCATGGTCCTCTATGTGACTGACTTGGCTCTCCTCGATCCGCAGATACTTGAAGAACATATTAGTTTATTTTTGATGTATTTCTCTGCTGCTGTTCTGCCTCAGCAGGAAGACATTGAGACCTAAAGCTTCAGGCAGATTGATGGACAATTTGTATTATTCTGAACAATTGGCATCAAGCTCCTGCCATTTATTGATCTCAATGCTGCCGAGCTTCAAAGAGAGAACTTCAGAGTTACTTTGAAGCATATCCTTCACCTCACCTGGGACATTGATTATTTGAGATTTCAGATAAGGACCTGGACAGTTTCCAACCATGTGCACAAGTTGCTTCATCCATTGAAGTTGATTTTATCGGATGGAGGTTGTCTGAATTCGTGTCCAGTTTACCGTTTGACCATCTGGTTTGACCATCTGATATCCTGGAGGTTTTGAATTTTAGTCTCAAGAACATCGACATCCGAGCTTTCAGCTGACTTGGCCTAAAATTCCCTTATCTATCACTGCCTCTTCCCTTTAAGATGACCATTTAAAACTTTGTCTTTGACCAAGCTTTTGTCGTAATAACGCTTTCCATGGGGCAGAGCCAACATTTTAACACCATTTTCCATTGATAACGTTCACGGGAAGAACCTTGGGATAGTTTAAAGGCACTATACACGCAAGTTGTTCTTGTGAAGAATAATTCCAGTTATGAGATAAATCTAATTCATGGTTGAATGTGAGCTACAGTAAAGTCCATATCCAGCACATTAAATAAACAATTTCTGCTGCTTCCATGTTGTTTTTTGCTGGTTTGATTTTGCCATTTTTTTATTCCTTCATGTTACATTGGGACGGTTGGACACATCCTTTGTTTATTTACTATAAACATTCTAACAAGAGACAGCACGGTGGCACCGTGGTTAGCACTGCAGCCTCACAGCGCCAGGGACCTGCGTTCAATTCCGGCCTTGGGGAACTGTCTGTGTGGAGTTTGCAAATTTCTTCCTGTGTCTGCGTGGGTTTCCTCCGGGCTCTCCGGTTTCATCCCACAGTCCAAAGATGTGCAGCTTAGATGGATAATCCATTCTAAATTACCCCCAAGTCCCCAAAGGTTAGGTAGAGTTACTGGATAGGGCAGGGGAGTGGGCCTAGATAGGGTGCTCTTTCAAAGTGTCCGTGCAGCCTCGATGGGCCAAATGGCCTCCTGCAGTGTGGGAATTTGATAGTTTGGAATTTGTATAATTAAACCTACTCTTATTCCCTCCTCACTTACAAATGTCCAGCTTTTGCACATCCTGCTCCCTGCTTCACTCCACTGGTTTAAAACCTGTTATATTTCTATCTTTCTTCAATTCAGATGCAACCCCATGGGTCTGAATTCTTCATTCTGTTTGTCTCCCCAGATTTTGCTGACCTTCTGAGAATTTCCAGCATTTCTTTCCCTTCCAGTATTCACGTTGTTTTACTTTTCAATCTGACAGGGTGGTACAATCAAATTCCACAGGAGCTTAAAGAGAATTTATTTACAGGGCGGTGGAGGAAGTTGGACTGTGGAATAAAACTGACAGCTCTTTCCACGAGACAGCACAGATTTCAAAGAGTCAATCGTTCTCCAGATCATTTAAATGTTGATAACCTTCACGGGAAGAACCTTGGGGCAGTTTAAAGGCACTATACACGCAAGTTGTTCTTGTGAAGAATAATTCCAGTTATGATATAAATCTAATTCATGGTTGAATGTGAGCTACAGTAAATTCCATATCCAGCACATTAAATAACCAATTTCTGTTTGAAACTGAACAAACTATAAAAATGAGTTTTCACCGAATGCAGCAAACATAGCTTGAAACTGTTTTTGAATAACTGGCAAATGTTTTGCAACAAAACATGTTGTGCGTTAACTCGATTGGATCATATTTATCTGTAAAATGACAACAGCAGTGTATCAGGATCCTACCCGCTGTGTACGGGGTTTCACACTGTATCATGATCCTAATAGGTTTAATAAATAAGTTGCCTTTAACTGATGGTTGCAGCTACAGTATTCAGACAGCTGGTCAAGTTTCTGCTTAATGGTAACTCCCCATAATAATAATGGTCAATGACTCAGAAATGTTGTTGTTCTTGAATGTTAAGGGAAAGTATTTTGACTCTTTCTTCTTAAAGATGGTCTTCTATTTGTGTCCAGTAAGAAGTTTTACAACACCAGGTTAAAGTCCAACAGGTTTGTTTCGATGTCACTAGTTTTCGGAGCGCTGCTCCTTCCTCAGGTGAATGACATTCTATTTGTGTGGCATGAATGTTAGTTGTCATTTATCAGTTCAAGTCAACCTCCCCTTGAACTGATGAGAAAAGAGGACGTGGCAGGGAGACACTTTTTGCTCATTAGCAGGTTCATCAAAGGTAACGTTGCAGGGGATTTTCCAGAGTGTTTGTGTTACTGTCCCCAAGGAAGGCACTGAAATGTTTGGTCTTCCCACTGATGCTGGGGCGTGCAATTCGAAACGTTATTGATGGAGTTTCCCTTGTATTCTTATGAGCCACCGGAATGAAACATCAAATGATGACCATCAAACCACTGTGTAAAAATCTATCTGGTTAGTTCATGTCCTTTAGGGAAGGAAATCTGTCATCCTGCAGGTGACTCCAGATCCACAGCAATGTGGTTGACTGAAATGGCCAAGCGAACCAGTCAGTTCAAGGGTCACTCAGGGATGGACAATAAATCCTGCACCAGCCAGAGAGTCATCAAGACTGAATTTTAAAAAGTGACAGAAAGACTTCGTTTTTTAAAAATGCAACAGTCTCCCTTGAAATAAAATCAATATTCAGTGTCCTTCCGAACCGCTTACTGTACCTGTGTGTTAACTGGGTGTGAATCATGCCTCGGGACACCAGATCCCTCTGCACTGCAGCACGCGGCAGCCTCTCGGCGCACGTCACTCCGATTCTGCTTCGCGCGCCTCGGCCGTTGAACCGCTCGGGCGCGCGGCGGACGGCGCCAGAGAGAAGTCGCAGCCCTGCACTGCGCGTGTGCACAATTTCACCAGCACCTCAGGTCGAAGAGGAGCGCCTGCTCCCAGTGCGCACGCGCCGGGCTGAATTCTGAGCGCGCGCGGATTCAGTTTGGAATGTTCTGGTGCGTCCTCGACGGTGAGAAATAATTTAAATGTTGACCATTATAATCGTGACAGAGAAACAGTTTGTAACCCGGGGGAGATGGAGCCGGTCAAGACAGTGAGGGAAACACTGCAGCAACATATAACAGATTGTAACCCGGGGGAGATGGAGCCGGTCAAGACAGTGAGGGAAACACTGCAGCAACATATAACAGATTGTAACCCGGGGGAGATGGAGCCGGTGGGATCGGACAGTGAGCAGACGCGCATTTAGACGCAGATTTTACTGCGACGTTAGCATTGAATTGATTTCATGAAAGCTGATCGTTTTAAACAAGTTCTGCTCCATTTGAGTATCTGAACATCGCACAAGGTTTATCTGAAGTACAAGAGGAAATGGAGATTTCGAAACATTTTCCAGGAACAGGCCTGAGAATCAAAAAGGTTTGGATGTTTGTGTTTTACTTAAGTTCTCAGAATCTGTCAATCAGAAAGTCAAAGAACACTGCAAAAGGAATGAATGTTGTTTGAATTTGCCCAAATCTGTCAATTATTCTGCCTGGATTCAAGTTACAATTCATATAATTTCTCACACTTTTTGTAAATGTGCAGATGTTATGTTATTTCACCTTCTCCAGCTGCTGACCCGAACAACTGTGAAGTCTTCAATCTGACAGCATTCGGGTGAACTGGAAACCCGTGCACACCTGGTACAAACACAATCCTGTTTAAATCTCGAATCAACCACTTGTTGAGCAGTCGGGCGCTTGACCCACACACAAATAAACTGGTTGGAACAGGAAGGCTTTATATAAACATTGCATTGGCTAATGAGAAGGACTGCACTGTATCTGTCGCTGGCACACAGAAAAACAACATTCTGAACAAGTGTTATCTTGTCCTGCCAGGTGGGTGGAGGAGAACCACTGGAATTCCTGACTGAGGTGGAGACTGAAATGGTGCCAAAGAGCACGCAACACTGAGTGTTTATTAATTTAGCAATAAGATTATTTTATCTTGTGGAAGGGATTTGTGTTTGAATTCCAGAATCCTGGACACATCGGTTCAGCTTCTGGATAGGTGATAAATCAACAATTTCAGTATCTTTGTCATTAAAATCTTGAAATATAACACCTATTATTCAGAGCTTTTAACCAACTGAATAAAAACCATTGTTCCTTTTGAGCTTTGCCGTTTAACTTGACTAAACAGAGGACGGTGCATTTGGTGTGCTTTTACTAAACTATATTTTTCAAAGTTTCCTCTCCCTAACCCATTATCTGATCTTCATAGCCCTGGAATTCTGTGAACTTCACAAAAGATACCATTCAGCCTTAATTGAAAAAGATCCGTGATGTCCAGTTAAAGGGGATGTTTAAAACTTCCTGCACTGAAGTCACCACTGCTACCTCACGGCGCCAAGGACCCAGGTTTGGTCCTGGCCCTGGGTCCCTTTCCGTGTAGAGTTTGCACATTCTCCCTGTGTCTGTGTGGGTCTCACCCCCACAACCCAAAGATGTGCAAGATAGGTGGATTGGCTGTGCTAAAATGCCCCTTAATTGGAAAAAAATAATTGCGTATTCTAAATTTCTAAAAAAAATAAAGAAAGATAATTTTAAATATAACATTTAAAAAAACTCTCCTGTACTGAAGTGATTGCTCAGAAACCCTGGTTAGCTTTAGAATTAACAAATGTTTCAGTTCATTATTCAGGCCATGTTTAAATGCGGGACTGTGGGAACACAAGGTGGACATTCAACCCCTTGAGCCCATTTATCCATTTAATTCAATTATGCTTGGTATCTATCTTAACTCCATCTATCATAGCCCCAAAATAGAAAGGAAAATGATTGGCATCCTATAATGGTTCAGAGCAAATGCAGTGTTGTCAAAAATGGGTTTGAAGTTAATTTACATAAATAAAGGGAATGTTGTGAAGCTGTTGGTGAGCTGCATACAAAGGTTGCCACACGCTGGGACTGTTAGATACTGCAAATAATAGAGAGCTAACTGAAGGGGAGAATTAGGAACATAACATTTCTGGCCACAAGATATTCATAAAAGTGAGTCGAAGAGAAAACAAGACCTAGGAGCGGCACTATTGATTGAGTAACTATTTACAGCTGCATAGAGGGCTGATGTTGAGATCTAAAAGGTTAGAATTAAGGAACAATATGGAGCTGCTACACTAGACAGTGGGTACAATAGGTCATCAAATTGTGGGGAGGAGCAAAGTCAGTAATTATAAGCAGACGCATGAACAGCAGAGTAGTGATCATGGTGGACTTCAATTATCTGAATATAAACTTAATAGCAACAGTGTAAAGCCAAAGAGTGAGAGGAATTCCTGCGATGTGAGCCAGAAAACTTTATTGGTCAGTGTATTTCTGTTCCAATGGTGAAGGAAGCTGTACTGTAACAGGTTCTGGAGGATGAAATACCGGATGTTTCAGTAAGAGAACATTTGGGAAGAGTGATCAGAATATCATTAGGTTTGAATAGTTGTACTCCGTTTTGAATCCACCAACACCTTTAAATTGAAACTCAGTCAGAATTAAATCCTTTCTGGATATCATTCCTCCTAGTTTGAGTAATCTCTAGATTAACAATTCCCCAACACCAAGCTATCTTTGTTCCTCCAACTCTGGCATGATGTTTATTTCAGTCTCCTTACCGTTATTGCTCTGCTCTGCAGTTCCCCAACCAACTCACCCACACGCCCTCTACCCTTCACAACCTCCAAAGTTCTTTGACCTACTTTTGAATCACCCTTCCTTCCTGATTCCTTTATTCAACACCAATCTTTACCTGATTCTGCTTCTCTGAAGCCCATTTCAATGTCTTCAGTGTCAAAGTGTGCCCTTAATTCAGAATGTCCAATTCACCAAACAAGCACGTCTTTCAGCTCCAGGGTCCCGGATTCAATTCCGGCCTCGGGTGACTGTGCGGAGTCTGCACGTTCTCCCCTTGTCTGCGTGGGTTTCCTCCGGGTGCTCCGGTTTCCTCCCACATTGGGATACTTTATTTTATATACAGAAGGGCTCACTTTATCCGCAATGGAGTACGGACCCAGTAATTTTGGTGACAGGAATGTGCTGGGGTTATATACAGAAAGCATCACTTGCTGTCCGATACTGTACTCAGTCGCAAGCACTGTCTTGTCGAAACATTCCCCACTAAGTGGAGATTGGTAAAGGTGTGTGTTTGATTCAGACATTCCCCACTCGGTGGAGATTGGTAAAGGTGTGTGTGTGATTCAGACATTCCCCACTAGGTGGAGATTGGTAAAGGTGTGTGTGTGATTCAGACATTCCCCACTAGGTGGAGATTGGTAAAGGTGTGTGTGTGATTCAGACATTCCCCACTAGGTGGAGATTGGTAAAGGTGTGTGTGTGATTCAGACATTCCCCACTAGGTGGAGATTGGTAAAGGTGTGTGTGTGATTCAGACATTCCCCACTAGGTGGAGATTGGTAAAGGTGTGTGTGTGATTCAGACATTCCCCACTAGGTGGAGATTGGTAAAGGTGTGTGTGTGATTCAGACATTCCCCACTAGGTGGAGATTGGTAAAGGTGTGTGTGTGATTCAGATATTCCCCACTAGGTGGAGATTGGTAACGGTGTGTGTGATTCAGACATTCCCCACTAGGTGGAGATTGGTAAAGGTGTGTGTGTGATTCAGACATTCCCCACTAGGTGGAGATTGGTAAAGGTGTGTGTGTGATTCAGACATTCCCCACCAGAGGGTCTCTCTCTCACTGCCTCTGCAGAGCTGCTTGTCAGAGGCAGAAAAATGCAGCATTTGATCTTCTGAATCTCTTGCCACCGAGTTGTTTATGATTCTGAAATGTGTAAAGGTTCCTGCCGGTAATGTCTGTGGACAGACGAAACATGTAACCCAGACACACTCTCGCCCCCACACACAACAAATAGGTCAGCTTGCAAATGTCAGCTCCATTTGTAAAAGCAATCAGAACTTTTGGAAGAAATTGATTCAAGTTAAAGTCAGCTTTAATGTAATAGTAATCAGCAAATGTGGGTAAGGTACGTGAGCATGTGTGTGTGTGAGTCTGTGTGTGAGAGCTTGTGTGTGAAGATTTATGTGAGTGTGTGTAAGTGTGTGTGTGAGAGCTTGTGTCCATCTGCTTATGTGAGGATAGGACTGCTTGTGTGTGTGAATATGTATGTGTCTGGCCAGCATGTCAGTGCACGTGAGCATATGTTTGTGTATGTGAGTGTTTGTGTGTGTGTGTGTGTGTGAATATGTATGTGTCTGGCCAGCATGTCAGGGCACGTGAGCATATGTTTGTGTGTGTGTGTGTGGCTGTGTGTGTGAATATGTTTGTGTGACTGTGTCGTTGAAGATCTGTGAGTGTGTGTGATATTCTAACCATAGCCAGCAGCAAATAGGGATGGATTATAAAATGCTGTCCCTGTCCCAAACAGAGGGGCCTGCAACCAGTGGAGAAATGAATAATAAAAAGCAGCCATGATGTGGAGATGCCGGTTTTGGAATGGCCTGGGCTCAGTGAGAAGTCTAACAACACCAGGTTAAAGTCCAACAGGTTTGTTTTGATTCACTAGCTTTCGGATCACTGCTCCTTCCTCAGGTGAATGAAGAGGTGTTGTAAGACTTCTTACAATAAAAAGCAGGTTAGAGTCCTGTCTCCTGCTGCTGTGTCTGTTGAGTATATTGAGGCTGTGTGTGACCAGCCCAGCTCCTGAGCAGAGGGCTGAAGACTCTGTTTCTACTGAGTTATGTTCGCAGCAGCATGTTTCAATGGAAATGAGTGAGGATGACTCTCCCACCGGGGGAGTCCAGCAGAGTGACTTTGCTACAGTGACAGGGGTCCACACATATCCGAGCTGTCAGCACACAGTCTGGGAGGCAGGGAAGTGAGGGATATAAAATTTTCAAATTAAACTCCAAAGACACCCGAAGCTGAGTGGAGCTGACACTCGTTCACTCGCTGCCAAAGTCTCCGGGAGGTGGCTGCAAGTTGCTGTGGATGGAGAGCTGTCAGTATGATGTGTGTCACACAACACACATGGGAGAATGTTGGGTAGTAAATGAAGATTGTTAACGTAACCAATGGGTCAGTGTATTGGAGTCCCTTGCAGTGCCACACACACTGTATTCACATGGGAGTCAACTTTTGGGGTAATGTGATCGTCATGGAATAAAGCCTCACAGATTTCAGGGCTAAATCGCTGGCTTTGAATGCAGACCAAGGCAGGCCAGCAGCACGGTTCAATTCCCGTACCTGCATCCCCAAACGGGCTTTTCACAGTAACGTCATTTGAAGCCGACTTGTGACAATAAGCGATTTTCATTTAAATTTTTCAAATGAGTCACCTGGATTGCGAGTGACACAGGACCTGTTGTGTAGCTGAGTGTGTGTGGGGTACAGTTTACAGAGAGCTGAGCCTGGAATGCCTGTGACACAGGAGTTGTTGTGTAGCTGAGTGTGTGTGTGGGGTACAGTTTACAGAGAGCTGGGCCTGGAATGCCTGTGACACAGGAGCTGAGTGTGTGTGAGGTACAGGTTACAGAGAGCTGAGCCTCCTGTATCTCTCTGAGGCTACTTGTCAAAGGCACATTTGCAGCATCAGATCTCTCCCCGTTGCTCAGCGAGTGCTAAGATTCTGAAATGTGTCACGTTTTCCAGCTCTAAACTGTAGCGACTGCCTAAATGTGAATGTCCAGGCAGACACGAAGAGACACACACAGGCACAGGGACACACACACACACAGGCACAGGGACACACACACACAGGCACAGGGACACACACACACAGGCACACACACAGGGACAGACACAGACTCACACACACACACACACAGGGACACAAACACACACACACACACAGGGACACACACAGACTCACACACACACAGACACAGGGACACAAACACACACACAGGGACACACACACAGGCACGTTAAACAAAGAGGTCAGTTTCTAAGCGTGAGCCCCCACTGTAAAAACAGCAAGAATGTTTGGAAGAAATGTGGAAACTTAACATAAAGCAGCAAATCAGGAGTGGCTCTACCTTCTGTAGTCGGAGATGATCAAGCTGCAATGGCCAGTTGTAGATGGTGTTCATTGGGATCTGCGTTGTGGCCGAGGTGTGGATTGGGGCAAGAGAGAGAGAGAGACACAGCCCTGGGATAATCCTTCGAGCAGGGGTCGACAAGCCACCCCCCCAATCTCTGAGGTTTCTCTTGGTCTGGCCCAGACCTGGAGGAGGTGTGTTCAGGTGAGGATAACCGTGAGCTGGTTGGGTATCATTAGTGGGGAGGTGGGGATTCTTTTTGTGACTCATTGGGGGTATTTAAAGAGTAGGAATCCATCTTCTCTCTCTTTACCATGTGGACCTCGTAAGTATAAGTGTCTGAGCTCTGTGTGTGAATGTGTGTGTGTGAGCATGGAGTCGCAGCTCTGATATTTTGCACCCCACAGTACAATTCTGACCTGGGATCTCTCTCCCCAACACCGAGGCTGAGCTGAGGGTGAATCAAGCCCTGGAGATATGTGGAACGGTGAGTATGAAACTCCAATTTCTGTCTCTTTGATTCCTGCCTCATTCTGCTACTGACTGTCTCTTTTCAATCCACTCTCTCTCTCTCTCTCTTTCTTACTGCATTCCACCCAATCTCTCTCTCCCTGTCTTTTCCCTATCTCAATCTCTGTCTTTCATTCCATAACGATGTATGATCTAGCTTTTCTCCACGTTGACTTTCTCACTGTCTCCATCTCTCTCTCTGTCTTTCTCTCTCTCTCTTTCTGTCTTTCTCTGTCCTTCTTTCTCTCTCTGACTCTCTGTCCTTCTTTCTCTCGCTATCTTTCTCTCTGTCCTTCTCTTTCTCTCTGACTTTCTTTCTCTCTGACCTTTCTCTCTGTCCTTCTTTGTCTCTGTCTTTCTCTGTCTCTCTCTCTCTCTCTCTGTCCTTCTTTCTCTCTGTCTTCTCTCTGTCCTTTCTCTCTCTGTCCTTCTTTCTCTCTGTCTTTCTCTCTGTCCTTCTTTCTCTCTGTCCTTCTTTCTCTCTCTCTTTCTGTCCTTCTCTGTCTCCCTCTCTCTGTCTCCCTCTCTCTGTCTCCCTCTCTGTGTCTCCCTCTCTGTGTCTCCCTCTCTGTGTCTCCCTCTCTGTGTCTCCCTCTCTGTGTCTCCCTCTCTGTGTCTCCCTCTCTGTGTCTCCCTCTCTGTGTCTCCCTCTCTGTGTCTCCCTCTCTGTGTCTCCCTCTCTGTGTCTCCCTCTCTGTGTCTCCCTCTCTGTGTCTCCCTCTCTGTGTCTCCCTCTCTGTGTCTCCCTCTCTGTGTCTCCCTCTCTGTGTCTCCCTCTCTGTGTCTCCCTCTCTGTGTCTCCCTCTCTGTGTCTCCCTCTCTGTGTCTCCCTCTCTGTGTCTCCCTCTCTGTGTCTCCCTCTCTCTGTCTTTCCCTCTCTCTGTCTTTCCCTCTCTCTGTCTTTCCCTCTCTCTGTCTTTCCCTCTCTCTGTCTTTCCCTCTCTCTGTCTTTCCCTCTCTCTGTCTTTCCCTCTCTCTGTCTTTCCCTCTCTCTGTCTTTCCCTCTCTCTGTCTTTCCCTCTCTCTGTCTTTCCCTCTCTCTGTCTTTCCCTCTCTCTGTCTTTCCCTCTCTCTGTCTTTCCCTCTCTCTGTCTTTCCCTCTCTCTGTCTTTCCCTCTCTCTGTCTTTCCCTCTCTCTGTCTTTCCCTCTCTCTGTCTTTCCCTCTCTCTGTCTTTCCCTCTCTCTGTCTTTCCCTCTCTCTGTCTTTCCCTCTCTCTGTCTTTCCCTCTCTCTGTCTTTCCCTCTCTCTGTCTTTCCCTCTCTCTGTCTTTCCCTCTCTCTGTCTTTCCCTCTCTCTGTCTTTCCCTCTCTCTGTCTTTCCCTCTCTCTGTCTTTCCCTCTCTCTGTCTTTCCCTCTCTCTGTCTTTCCCTCTCTCTGTCTTTCCCTCTCTCTGTCTTTCCCTCTCTCTGTCTTTCCCTCTCTCTGTCTTTCCCTCTCTCTGTCTTTCCCTCTCTCTGTCTTTCCCTCTCTCTGTCTTTCCCTCTCTCTGTCTTTCCCTCTCTCTGTCTTTCCCTCTCTCTGTCTTTCCCTCTCTCTGTCTTTCCCTCTCTCTGTCTTTCCCTCTCTCTGTCTTTCCCTCTCTCTGTCTTTCCCTCTCTCTGTCTTTCCCTCTCTCTGTCTTTCCCTCTCTCTGTCTTTCCCTCTCTCTGTCTTTCCCTCTCTCTGTCTTTCCCTCTCTCTGTCTTTCCCTCTCTCTGTCTTTCCCTCTCTCTGTCTTTCCCTCTCTCTGTCTTTCCCTCTCTCTGTCTTTCCCTCTCTCTGTCTTTCCCTCTCTCTGTCTTTCCCTCTCTCTGTCTTTCCCTCTCTCTGTCTTTCCCTCTCTCTGTCTTTCCCTCTCTCTGTCTTTCCCTCTCTCTGTCTTTCCCTCTCTCTGTCTTTCCCTCTCTCTGTCTTTCCCTCTCTCTGTCTTTCCCTCTCTCTGTCTTTCCCTCTCTCTGTCTTTCCCTCTCTCTGTCTTTCCCTCTCTCTGTCTTTCCCTCTCTCTGTCTTTCCCTCTCTCTGTCTTTCCCTCTCTCTGTCTTTCCCTCTCTCTGTCTTTCCCTCTCTCTGTCTTTCCCTCTCTCTGTCTTTCCCTCTCTCTGTCTTTCCCTCTCTCTGTCTTTCCCTCTCTCTGTCTTTCCCTCTCTCTGTCTTTCCCTCTCTCTGTCTTTCCCTCTCTCTGTCTTTCCCTCTCTCTGTCTTTCCCTCTCTCTGTCTTTCCCTCTCTCTGTCTTTCCCTCTCTCTGTCTTTCCCTCTCTCTGTCTTTCCCTCTCTCTGTCTTTCCCTCTCTCTGTCTTTCCCTCTCTCTGTCTTTCCCTCTCTCTGTCTTTCCCTCTCTCTGTCTTTCCCTCTCTCTGTCTTTCCCTCTCTCTGTCTTTCCCTCTCTCTGTCTTTCCCTCTCTCTGTCTTTCCCTCTCTCTGTCTTTCCCTCTCTCTGTCTTTCCCTCTCTCTGTCTTTCCCTCTCTCTGTCTTTCCCTCTCTCTGTCTTTCCCTCTCTCTGTCTTTCCCTCTCTCTGTCTTTCCCTCTCTCTGTCTTTCCCTCTCTCTGTCTTTCCCTCTCTCTGTCTTTCCCTCTCTCTGTCTTTCCCTCTCTCTGTCTTTCCCTCTCTCTGTCTTTCCCTCTCTCTGTCTTTCCCTCTCTCTGTCTTTCCCTCTCTCTGTCTTTCCCTCTCTCTGTCTTTCCCTCTCTCTGTCTTTCCCTCTCTCTGTCTTTCCCTCTCTCTGTCTTTCCCTCTCTCTGTCTTTCCCTCTCTCTGTCTTTCCCTCTCTCTGTCTTTCCCTCTCTCTGTCTTTCCCTCTCTCTGTCTTTCCCTCTCTCTGTCTTTCCCTCTCTCTGTCTTTCCCTCTCTCTGTCTTTCCCTCTCTCTGTCTTTCCCTCTCTCTGTCTTTCCCTCTCTCTGTCTTTCCCTCTCTCTGTCTTTCCCTCTCTCTGTCTTTCCCTCTCTCTGTCTTTCCCTCTCTCTGTCTTTCCCTCTCTCTGTCTTTCCCTCTCTCTGTCTTTCCCTCTCTCTGTCTTTCCCTCTCTCTGTCTTTCCCTCTCTCTGTCTTTCCCTCTCTCTGTCTTTCCCTCTCTCTGTCTTTCCCTCTCTCTGTCTTTCCCTCTCTCTGTCTTTCCCTCTCTCTGTCTTTCCCCCTTTCTGTGTCTTTTCCCACTTTCTCTCCGTCTTTCTGTCCTTCTTTCTCTCTGTCCTTTCTCTCTCTTTCTGTCTTTCTCTGTGTCATTCTCTCTGTGTCTGTCCCCCCCCCCCCCCCGTGTCTGTCCCCCCCCCCCCCGTGTCTGTCCCCCCCCCCCCCGTGTCTGTCCCCCCCCCCCCCGTGTCTGTCCCCCCCCCCCCCGTGTCTGTCCCCCCCCCCCCCGTGTCTGTCCCCCCCCCCACTGTGTCCCCCCCCCCACTGTGTCCCCCCCCCCACTGTGTCCCCCCCCCCACTGTGTCCCCCCCCCCACTGTGTCCCCCCCCCCACTGTGTCCCCCCCCCCACTGTGTCCCCCCCCCCACTGTGTCCCCCCCCCACTGTGTCCCCCCCCCACTGTGTCCCCCCCCCACTGTGTCCCCCCCCCACTGTGTCCCCCCCCCCACTGTGTCCCCCCCCCCACTGTGTCCCCCCCCCCACTGTGTCCCCCCCCCCACTGTGTCCCCCCCCCCACTGTGTCCCCCCCCCCACTGTGTCCCCCCCCCCACTGTGTCCCCCCCCCCACTGTGTCCCCCCCCCCACTGTGTCCCCCCCCCCACTGTGTCCCCCCCCCCACTGTGTCCCCCCCCCCACTGTGTCCCCCCCCCCACTGTGTCCCCCCCCCCACTGTGTCCCCCCCCCCACTGTGTCCCCCCCCCCACTGTGTCCCCCCCCCCACTGTGTCCCCCCCCCCACTGTGTCCCCCCCCCCACTGTGTCCCCCCCCCCACTGTGTCCCCCCCCCCACTGTGTCCCCCCCCCCACTGTGTCCCCCCCCCCACTGTGTCCCCCCCCCCACTGTGTCCCCCCCCCCACTGTGTCCCCCCCCCCACTGTGTCCCCCCCCCCACTGTGTCCCCCCCCCCCACTGTGTCCCCCCCCCCACTGTGTCCCCCCCCCCACTGTGTCCCCCCCCCCACTGTGTCCCCCCCCCCACTGTGTCCCCCCCCCCCACTGTGTCCCCCCCCCCCACTGTGTCCCCCCCCCCCACTGTGTCCCCCCCCCCCACTGTGTCCCCCCCCCCCACTGTGTCCCCCCCCCCACTGTGTCCCCCCCCCCACTGTGTCCCCCCCCCCACTGTGTCCCCCCCCCCACTGTGTCCCCCCCCCCACTGTGTCCCCCCCCCCACTGTGTCCCCCCCCCCACTGTGTCCCCCCCCCCCACTGTGTCCCCCCCCCCCACTGTGTCCCCCCCCCCCACTGTGTCCCCCCCCCCCACTGTGTCCCCCCCCCCCACTGTGTCCCCCCCCCCCACTGTGTCCCCCCCCCCCACTGTGTCCCCCCCCCCCACTGTGTCCCCCCCCCCCACTGTGTCCCCCCCCCCCACTGTGTCCCCCCCCCCCACTGTGTCCCCCCCCCCCACTGTGTCCCCCCCCCCCACTGTGTCCCCCCCCCCCACTGTGTCCCCCCCCCCCACTGTGTCCCCCCCCCCCACTGTGTCCCCCCCCCCCACTGTGTCCCCCCCCCCCACTGTGTCCCCCCCCCCCACTGTGTCCCCCCCCCCACTGTGTCCCCCCCCCCACTGTGTCCCCCCCCCCCACTGTGTCCCCCCCCCCACTGTGTCCCCCCCCCCACTGTGTCCCCCCCCCCACTGTGTCCCCCCCCCCACTGTGTCCCCCCCCCCACTGTGTCCCCCCCCCCACTGTGTCCCCCCCCCCACTGTGTCCCCCCCCCCACTGTGTCCCCCCCCCCACTGTGTCCCCCCCCCCACTGTGTCCCCCCCCCCACTGTGTCCCCCCCCCCACTGTGTCCCCCCCCCCACTGTGTCCCCCCCCCCACTGTGTCCCCCCCCCCACTGTGTCCCCCCCCCCACTGTGTCCCCCCCCCCACTGTGTCCCCCCCCCCACTGTGTCCCCCCCCCCACTGTGTCCCCCCCCCCACTGTGTCCCCCCCCCCACTGTGTCCCCCCCCCCACTGTGTCCCCCCCCCCACTGTGTCCCCCCCCCCACTGTGTCCCCCCCCCCACTGTGTCCCCCCCCCCACTGTGTCCCCCCCCCCACTGTGTCCCCCCCCCACTGTGTCCCCCCCCCCACTGTGTCCCCCCCCCCACTGTGTCCCCCCCCCCACTGTGTCCCCCCCCCCACTGTGTCCCCCCCCCCCAACTGTTTCCCCTCCCCCCCCAACTGTTTCCCCTCCCCCCCCAACTGTTTCCCCTCCCCCCCAACTGTTTCCCCTCCCCCCCCAACTGTTTCCCCTCCCCCCCCAACTGTTTTCCCCCCCTCAACTGTTTTCCCCCCCCCAACTGTTTTCCCCCCCTCTATTTGCCCCCCCCCGCCAACTATTCCCACCCCCCCTCAAATTTTTTTACAACCCAAAAACGTTTTCCTGCAATTATTTCCCCCCCTCCAAATATTTTCCCCCCCAAATATAATCCCCCTGGGAAAAAAAACAATCCTCAGGTCAGGTTGGTTGTTTACACATTTTATTGCCAATGTGGATACAGAGCTGGGTGGGGGGGGGGGGGGGGTTGGAGGGGTGGGGGGGGGTTGGGTTGGGGGGGGGGGCGGTTGGGTTGGGGGGGGGGGGGTTGGGCCCCCCAAAACCCTGACCAACACGGGGAGAGTTCAAATGAAATGAAGGTGCAAATCCACTATTTAATTTATTAAAACACATCAGACCCCTCCTGCGTTCCCTCCTGCTCCCACACTCACCTCCTTAATCCCCTCCTGAGGCTGCGTTCCCTCCTGCTCCCAACCTCCACCTCCTTAATCCCCTCCTGAGGCTGCGTTCCCTCCTGCTCCCACTCTCCACCTCCTTAATCCTCTCCTGAGGCTGCGTTCCCTCCTGCTCCCACTCTCCACCTCCTTAATCCCCTCCTGAGGCTGCGTTCCCTCCTGCTCCCACTCTCCACCTCCTTAATCCCCTCCTGAGGCTGCGTTCCCTCCTGCTCCCACTCTCCACCTCCTTAATCCTCTCCTGAGGCTGCGTTCCCTCCTGCTCCCACTCTCCACCTCCTGAATCCTCTCCTGAGGCTGCGTTCCCTCCTGCTCCCACACTCCACCTCCTTAATCCTCTCCTGAGGCTACGTTCCCTCCTGCTCCCAAACTCCACCTCCTTAATCACCTCCTGAGGCTGCGTTCCCTCCTGCTCCCAACCTCCACCTCCTTAATCCCCTCCTGAGGCTGCGTTCCCTCCTGCTCCCACACTCCACCTCCTTAATCCTCTCCTGAGGCTGCGTTCCCTCCTGCTCCCACTCTCCACTTCCTTAATCCCCTCCTGAGGCTGCGTTCCCTCCTGCTCCCACTCTCCACCTCCTTAATCCCCACCTGAGGCTGCGTTCCCTCCTGCTCCCAACCTCCACCTCCTTAATCCCCTCCTGAGGCTGCGTTCCCTCCTGCTCCCACACTCCACCTCCTTAATCACCTCCTGAGGCTGCGTTCCCTCCCGCTCCCACACTCCACCTCCTTAATCCCCTCCTGAGGCTGCGTTCTCTCCTGCTCCCACTCTCCACCTCCTTAATCCCCTCCTGCGGCTGCGTTCCCTCCTGCTCCCACACTCCACCTCCTTAATCCCCTCCTGAGGATGCGTTCCCTCCCGCTCCCACACTCCTCCTCCTTAATCCCCTCCTGAGGATGCGTTCCCTCCTGCTCCCAACCTCCACCTCCTTAATCCCCTCCTGAGGCTGCGTTCCCTCCTGCTCCCACACTCCACCTCCTTAATCACCTCCTGAGGCTGCGTTCCCTCCTGCTCCCACACTCCACCTCCTTAATCCCCTCCTGAGGCTGCGTTCTCTCCTGCTCCCACACTCCACCTCCTTAATCACCTCCTGCGGCTGCGTTCCCTCCTGCTCCCACACTCCACCTCCTTAATCCCCTCCTGAGGATGCGTTCCCTCCCGCTCCCACACTCCACCTCCTTAATCCCCTCCTGAGGATGCGTTCCCTCCAGCTCCCACACTCCACCTCCTTAATCCCCTCCTGAGGATGCGTTCCCTCCTGCTCCCACACTCCACCTCCTTAATCACCTCCTGAGGCTGCGTTCCCTCCTGCTCCCACACTCCACCTCCTTAATCACCTGAGGCTGCGTTCCCTCCAGCTCCCACACTCCACCTCCTTAATCCCCACCTGAGGCTGCGTTCCCTCCAGCTCCCACACTCCACCTCCTTAATCCCCTCCTGAGGCTGCGTTCCCTCCAGCTCCCACACGACATCTTGTTCACTGGAATAACTCACCCAACCCTTGGTGTGCAAATGTCACCGGTCTCCCACTCCCCCCAGAGACACTGACTCCTGCCTCTTCTTCCCCCCCCCCCCACTCACCCCCAGAGACACTGAGACTCCAGCCCACACCTCCCAAAAAAACAAAATCGAGCCCAACGCTTGAGTGCCGATTAGAATAATGAAACCCCAATAATGCCGGACAAACACACATTGACATTTATTCTGTTTCTCTCAGGTTAGAACTCCTGTCTGAGGATTGCTCACCGAGGAAAGATTCTCTTTGCGTCGTCCAAGCTTCAAAATCAACTTTCCTCGGGGAGAGAAAGCTGGAAATTGATTAAAGCCAAGCGTTATTGAAATAATAAAGGCACAGCAACATTCTGGGACTGCCCTCAATCTGTTTAATAAAACCCATTTTATAAACACGGCCAGACGATGCTACAATTTAGTTGTTTTAAAAAACATTTTATTGAAGTACTTGCATAATTTTTATAACAATAACAAAAGCAATTATAACATAACCATCAACATGGTAGACTAGACATTTCCCACCCAACCCCTTCTGTACATCCCTTAACCATATTGCACCTCTCCTCCCCCTCTTCACAATGCTGCTTCTGCTGACATTAATTTTCCCCGAGAAACTCGACGAACGGCTGCCTCCTCCGAGAGAACCCCAGCATTGACCCCCTCAAGGCAAACTTTATTTTCTCCAGCTGGAGAAACCCAGCCATGTCACTGAGCCAAGTCTCCACACTCGGGGGAGCTCCGAGTCCCTCCACGTTAAAAGGATCCATCTACGGCCTACCAGGGAGGCAAAGGCCAGAACGTCGGCCTCCTTCACTCCCTGAACTCCCGGGTCTTCTGACACTCCAAAGATCGCTGCCTCTGCATTCGTCACCACCCACGTGTCTAGCACCCTGGACATTGCTTCAGCAAAACCCTCTGAGCTTCGGACATGCCCAAAACATGTGGACGTGGTTTGCTGGGCTTCCTGCACACCTCGCACATCTATCTACTACCCCAAAAAACTTGCTCATCCTCGCCGCTGCCATGTGTGCCCGGTGTACCACTTTAAACTGGATTAGGCTGAGCCTGGCACATGGTGAGGAGGAATTAACCCTGCTTAGGGTGTCTGCCCGCAGACCCGCCTCTAACTCTCCACCTAACTCCTCCTCCCACTTGCCCTTCAGTTCCTCCACCTCCAACTAATCCTGATAAATATCTGACACTTTCCCTTCCCCCACTCTCCCTGCTCACTCCAGGACTGGTGTTTAGTCTCTGTCTCTCCCCCGCCTCCCACATCTGCCCCTCTGTCTCTCCCCCCCACCCTCTCCCCCTCTGTCTCCCCCTCTGTCTTCCTTTGCCTCCAACAAATCCTGATAAATATCTGACACTTTCCCCTCCCCCACTCTCCCTGCTCACTCCAGGACTGGTGTTTAGTCTCTGTCTCTCCCCCGCCTCCCACATCTGCCCCTCTGTCTCCCCCCCCCCCCCCCCCCTCTCCCCCTCTGTCTTCCTTTGCCTCCAACAAATCCTGATAAATATCTGACACTTTCCCCTCCCCCACTCTCCCTGCTCACTTCAGGACTGGTGTTTAGTCTCTGTCTCTCCCCCGCCCCCCACCCTCTCCCCCTCTGTCTCCCCCCACCCTCTCCCCCTCTGTCTCCCCCCACCCTCTGTCTTCCTCTCCCCCACCCTCTCCCCCTCTGTCTCCCCCCACCCTCTCCCCCTCTGTCTCCCCCCACCCTCTCCCCCTCTGTCTCCCCCCACCCTCTCCCCCTCTGTCTCCCCCCACCCTCTCCCCCTCTGTCTCCCCCCACCCTCTCCCCCTCTGTCTCCCCCCTCTCTCCCCCACCCTCTCCCCCTCTGTCTCCCCCCCCACCCTCTCCCCCTCTGTCTCCCCCACCCTCTCCCCCCACCCTCTCCCCCTCTGTCTCCCCCCCCCACCCCCTCCCCCTCTGTCTCCCCCCATCCTCTCCCCCTCTGTCTCCCCCACCCTCTCCCCCCACCCTCTCCCCCTCTGTCTCCCCCCCCCACCCCCTCCCCCTCTGTCTCCCCCCATCCTCTCCCCCTCAGACTCCCCCCCCCCCCCCCCCCCACCCTCTTCCCCTCTGTCTCCCCCCCCACCCACTCCCCCTCAGGCTCCTCCCACCCACTCCCCCTCAGACTCCTCCCACCCTCTCCCCCTCAGACTCCCCCTACCCTCTTGCACACTCACTCTTTCCCTCACCCCCAACCTTGACCGAGACTATATTATGAAAATTAAAATCCCCCAGTGTGACCACCCTATTACTCCTGCAAGTTTCCCCAATCTCCCTGCACATTTCATCTTCTAATTCCTGTTGACTATTTGGGTACAATCCCACTGAGGTCACCATCCCATCCTTAGTTCCACCCACAAAACATTGCTGGATGATTCCTCGGTTATTTCATCTCTTGACTACTGCCGTGGCGTTGCCCTTAATCAAAAAGGCAACTCCCCTTTCCTGCACCTCTGTCCCTCCTGAAGCAGCTGTACCTATCGTGTCTATCCAGCTCCCTGCCGTTGCTGAGGACTGCGACCCTTTCAGCCCCACTGCTTTGCAATTACAACACTGAGGGAGCACCCAATACCCAATTACAACACTGACGGAGCACCCTATAGTCAATTACAACACTGAGGGAGAACCCGATACCCAATTACAACACTGAGGGAGCACCCAATACCCAATTACAACACTGAGGGAGCACCCGATACCCAATTACAACACTGACGGAGCACCCGATAGTCAATTACAACACTAAGAGAGCGCCCGATACCCAATTACAACACTGAGGGAAGCACCCGAAAACCAATTACAACGCTCGGGGAGCACCCAATTACAACACTGACGGAGCACCCGATAGTCAATTACAACACTGAGGGAGAACCCGATACCCAATTACAACACTGAGGGAGCACCCAATACCCAATTACAACACTGAGGGAGCACCCAATAACCCAATTACAACACTGACTGAGCACCCGATAGTCAATTACAACACTGAGGGAAACCGGATACCCAATTACAACACTGAGGGAGAACCCGATAACCAGTTACAACACTGAGGGAGCACCCGATAACCAGTTACAACACTGAGGGAGCACCCGATAAACAATTACAACACTGACGGAGCACCCGATAAACAATTACAACACTGACGGAGCACCCGATAAACAATTACAACACTGACGGAGCACCCGATAAACAATTACAACACTGACGGAGCACCCGATAAACAATTACAACACTGATGGAGCACCCGATAACCAATTACAACACTGAGAGAGCACCCGATAACCAATTACAACACTGAGGGAGCACCCGATAACCAATTACAACACTGAGGGAGCACCCGATAACCAATTACAACACTGAGGGAGCACCCGATAAACAATTACAACACTGATGGTGCACCCGATAAACAATTACAACACTGAGGGTGCACCCGATAAACAATTACAACACTGAGGGAGCACCCGATAAACAATTAGAACACTGAGAGAGCACCCGATAAACAATTACAACACTGACGGAGCACCCGATAAACAATTACAACACTGGTGGAGCACCCGATAAACAATTACAACACTGGTGGAGCACCCGATAAACAATTACAACACTGAGGGAGCACCCGATAAACAATTACAACACTGATGGAGCACCCGATAAACAATTACAACACTGAGGGAGCACCCGATAAACAATTACAACACTGACGGAGCACCCGATAACCAATTACAACACTGAGAGAGCACCCGATAACCAATTACAACACTGAGAGAGCACCTGATAACCAGTTACAACACTGAGGGAGCACCCGATAAACAATTACAACACTGACGGAGCACCCAATACCCAATTACAACACTGAGGGAGCACCCGATAAACAATTACAACACTGAGGGAGCACCCGATAAACAATTAGAACACAGAGAGCACCCGATAAACAATTATAACACTGACGGAGCACCCGATAAACAATTACAACACTGGTGGAGCACCCGATAAACAATTACAACACAGAGAGCACCCGATAACCAGTTACAACACTGATGGAGCACCCGATTACCAATTACAACACTGAGGGAGCACCCGATAAACAATTACAACACTGATGGTGCACCCGATAAACAATTACAACACTGAGGGTGCACCCGATAAACAATTACAACACTGAGGGAGCACCCGATAAACAATTACAACACTGAGGGAGCACCCGATAAACAATTACAACACTGAGAGAGCACCCGATAAACAATTACAACACTGACGGAGCACCCGATAAACAATTACAACACTGGTGGAGCACCCGATAAACAATTACAACACTGAGGGAGCACCCGATAAACAATTACAACACTGATGGAGCACCCGATAAACAATTACAACACTGAGGGAGCACCCGATAAACAATTACAACACTGACGGAGCACCCGATAACCAATTACAACACTGAGAGAGCACCCGATAACCAATTACAACACTGAGAGAGCACCTGATAACCAGTTACAACACTGAGGGAGCACCCGATAAACAATTACAACACTGACGGAGCACCCAATACCCAATTACAACACTGACGGAGCACCCGATAAACAATTACAACACTGACGGAGCACCCGATAACCAATTACAACACTGAGAGAGCACCCGATAACCAGTTACAACACTGAGGGAGCACCCGATAAACAATTACAACACTGACGGAGCACCCGGTAAACAATTACAACACTGATGGAGCACCCGATAAACAATTACAACACTGAGGTAGCACCCGATAAACAATTACAACACTGAGGGAGCACACGATAAACAATTACAACACTGACGGAGCACCCGATAACCAATTACAACAATGAGAGAGCACCCGATAACCAATTACAACACTGAGAGAGCACCCGATAACCAGTTACAACACTGATGGAGCACCCGATAACCAATTACAACACTGAGAGAGCACCCGATAACCAATTACAACACTGAGAGAGCACCCGATAACCAATTACAACACTGACGGAGCACCCGATAATCAATTACAACACTGACGGAGCACCCGATAACCAGTTACAATATTGACGGAGCACCCGATAGTCAATTACAAACTGAGGGAGCACCCGAAAACCAATTACAACGCTCGGGGAGCAAACGATAACCCAATTACAACACTGACGGAGCACCCGATAGTCAATTACAACACTGAGGGAGCACCGGATACCCAATTACAACACTGAGGGAGCACCCGATAACCAATTACAACACTAAGGGAGCACCCGATAACCAATTACAGCACTGACGGAGCACCCGATAACCAATTACAACACTGACGGAGCACCCGATAACCAATTACAAAACTGTGGGAGCACCGGATAACCAATTACAACACTGACGGAGCACCCGATAAACTATTACAACACTGACGGAGCACCCGACACCCAATTACAACACTGACGGAGCACCCGATAAACTATTACAACACTGACGGAGCACCCGATACCCAATTACAACACTGACGGAGCACCCGATACCCAATTACAACACTGACGGAGCACCCGATACCCAATTACAACACTGACGGAGCACCCGATAGTCAATTACAACACTGACGGAGCACCCGATACCCAATTACAACACTGACGGAGCACCCGATAAACAATTACAACACTGACGGAGCACCCGATAAACAATTACAACACTGAGGGAGCACCCGATAAACAATTACAACACTGAGGGAGCACCCGATAGTCAATTACAACACTGAGGGAGCACCTGATAAACAATTACAACACTGAGGAAGCACCCGATAAACAATTACGACACTGACGGAGCACCCGATAACCAATTACAACACTGAGGGAGCACCCGATACCCAATTACAACACTGAGGGAGCACCCGATAAACAATTACAACACTGACGGAGCACCCGATACCCAATTACAACACTGAGGAGCACCCGATAAACAATTACAACACTGACGGAGCACCCGGTAAACAATTACAACACTGAGGGAGCACCTGGTAAACAATTACAACACTGACGGAGCACCCGGTAAACAATTACAACACTGAGGGAGCACCCGATAAACAATTACAACACTGAGGGAGCACCCGATAAACAATTACAACACTGACGGAGCACCCGATAAACAATTACAACACTGAGGGAGCACCCGGTAAACAATTACAACACTGAGGGAGCACCCGATAACCCAATTACAACACTGAGGGAGCACCCGTTAACCAATTACAACACTGACGGAGCACCCGATAACCAATTACAACACTGAGGGAGCACCCGTTAACCAATTACAACACTGACAGAGAACCTGATACCCAATTACAACACTGATACTGAGGGAGTACCCGATAAACAATTACAACACTGAGCGAGCACAATTATTAATTACAGCACTGATGGGGCACCTGCTAACCAATTACAACACCGATGTAGCACCTGCTACTCAATTACTGCACAGATGGAGCATCTTTACTTCATTACAACAATGTGGGACGAGAGAATTTTACTGTCAAAATCATTAAGGTCAAAGATAATGTCTCCCGAGCCAGTGCTCCAGGATTGCTGCTGTTTCCTCATTCAGTATTAATACTGACGCTTCCCCTTCCATCAGTCGCCTCTCCCTCTCTCACAAACACTTGGAAGTCAGTATATTCCATGGTACAGTGGCAGTGCACAGTCCAATCCCACAAACACCCGAGAACATTTACCCCTCTCCAAACAAACTACCCCCTCTTACTCCACTTCAATATGTCCCTCACCCTCGCACAGCAGGATCCCACACACACACTGCAATGTGGTATCGGCCGGATTTGATAAAAAAGGGTTTGAGGTGAGAAGTGCCGCAGTTGTTAGGTGAGGAATGTGGGGCGGGGTCTAGGGGGGCAGGAACCCTCCCATCCATGGGCAGGGTGGGTACAGAGGGATATGGGCCAAATGCGGGCAAGTGGGAATAGCTTAGTGATAGAAACAGGGCAGCATGGACACGCTGGGCCGAAGGGCCAGTTTCCATGCTGTAAACATCTTTAACTTTATGACTGGGCTGGTTTAGCACAGGGCTAAATTGCTGGCTTTGAAAACAGACCAAGGCAGGCCAGAAGCATGGTTCAATTCCCGTACCAGCCTCCCCGAACAGGCACCGGAATGTGGCGACTAGGGGCTTTTCACAGTAACTTCATTTCAAGCCTACTTGTGACAATAAGCGATTTTCATTTTCGACAGGCGTCCAGTCACACAAACAGGCTTCTCCCACCACCCTCTGTCTCTTATCACTAACTCAGTTCTGCTTCCAAGTTACCCGATCTCCCATGTGCATTTAACTTCTTTATCAGTCTCCCATGTGGGACCTTGTCAGAGGCTTGGCTGCAATCCAGATAAACTACATCAACTGCACCACCCTCATCTGGTCACCTCCTCAAATAATTCAGTCCCATTGGTTCAGCACGGCCTCCCTCTGCCACGCTGACTATTCCTGATCAAAGCTCGCCTCTCCCAAGTGGTCCCACCGCCCCACGTCAATATTTCCCTCAGCCTCACACAGCAAGATCCCACACTGGAGACCGTCAGATTCTGTGTCTTTATCCCCCCCTCCCTTGAACCACCAACCAATGTCCACCTCTGCTTTGCTGTCTCTGGATAGCCCCTCCCACCCCATCGCCTCATTGGCTCTCTTTCACCCACACAGCCCCCAACATCCCCCACCCCCCAGTGTGGACATTGTCGCCGTGCGAGGAATATGGGGTGGGTTGAGTGGGCGCAAGGGGGGGGGGGGGGCGCTGGACCCTGACTCTACACCAGGAACCCCCATCCATGACTCTTGTCTCTCTTTCCTCTCCCTCTGGCTTTGCACTCTCCCCTATCTCCGTCCTAATTGCACAATCAGATCCAATCACCCCTCCAGTCAGTGTACATGAGCAATGAAGGCAATTCTACACAGCAAGATCCCACTGGCAGTACCACGATGGTGCAGGACACCCCTCTCACACTCTCTATCTCTCTCCCCCACCCCTCCAGATCCCCTTCACATCCCCAGCCTTCAACTTCCATCACTTACCTCTGCCTCCATCTCTCTCTTTCTCTCCCATTTCATTTCTCTCTCATTTCATTTCTCTCCCTCCCTCCCTCTCATTTCATTTCTCTCCCTCCCTCTCATTTCATTTCTCTCCCTCTCTCTCGTTTCATTTCTCTCTCTCCCTATCCCTCTCTGAGCCAGATCTCCACAGAATCAGACCGTACAGAACAGGCCCTTCCACCCACCAAGCCTGGAGAGACAAGTGTAAATACTCTAATCTGCTCTCATCCCTCTGCCCAGCACTAGGCCCAGAGCCTTGAATGTCACCACACGTTGGGTGTCGCAACCGCCCAATTCTCTCCAACAGAGAGAAATCTGGAAGAGACAGAGACAAGAACATTCTGCACTCAGAAACTCAGTAAAGTGAATTAAAATGGTCCCTGGCCTTTTCCATGTAAATGTGACATTACTAACGTTCTGATTGGCAATTTAAGCCCGCTTCCAGTCACCGCCTTTTACATTCCAGGCCCTTGTCAACGCTCGATCGAAATGTCCTTCGAAATGTTCATGTCTTATCATCCTGTACCAGCCTCCCTGAACAGGCGCCGGAATGTGGTGACTAGGGGCTTTTCACAGTAACTTCATTGAAGCCGACTTGTGACAATAAGCGATTTTCATAAAGTCCCGCTACACTGGACATGTTTTAATGTTTAACATTCCACAATCACATCCCAAACCCTCTCCAGTCAATGAATCGATTACAGCCGCAATGAAGGCAGTTCCGCACAGCAAGATCCCAGTAACAGTCCCACGGCAGAGGTGGACATCCCCCCCTCCTTACACTCTGTCTCTTTCCACTACCCTTCCTGAGCCCCTCACACACCCCCTCCCAGCCCCTCCCTGTTCAGCTGCCCTTCCCTCCCTCCATTTCCCTATCTATCTCTCTCTGTGTCTGCCTCTCCTTCTCCCAGCCTCCCTCTATCCCTCAATCTTTTACATTTACAGTGAGCTCGCGGGTGTTTGTAAGTAATAGGGAGCCAGACCAGGCGAGTACACAGCACGATTCCACACACACACACAACCTGCTCACGGACAGGGGAACAATTTAAACACGGAAACCAGGAGCAGGCCATTCGGCCCTTCCAACCTGCTCTGCCATTCATTATCACGGCTGACCATCCAACTCAGTAACCTGTCCGTCCCCCCCCCCACATCCTTTGATCCTCCCCAGAGCTGTATCCTTCTTTAAAACAAGCTGGACAGCAACATTATCCAGGGTGGATCTGTATAAACACAAAATTCACAGATGGTCCAAAATGTGGACAGGCAGACAGAGAGAGAGAAATCCAGTCAACACCTCAATAAACTCAAAATGCTTCCTGCACATTGCACTGAATCCCTCAATTCATCCCCGTATGGGGAAAACTGGCAGCAGAATTATCCAGGAATAAAACTTCACCGTAAACAACTTTCAATTCCCGTCCCTCTCCCACCAGCTTCACAAGTGGAGGATGGATTTAAAACCCAGCGGCTGCTTCTTTAGGGAGGCACTTTCCGGGAGGTCATCTCTGCCCAGCAAGACTCCAAGGCACCGTTACCAATCTCCGTCCCCTTCTCTCTCTCCCTCCCCCTTTACCATATTCTCTCCTTTTCCTTTCTCTCTCTCCTTTTCCTTTCTCTCTCTCCTTTCCCATTCTCTCTCTCCTTTCCCATTCTCTCTCTCTCCTTTCCCATCACACTGGACATGTTTAATTTTCATGATTACAGAACTAAAACCCAAAACCTTCCTCCCCCCACCCCCCACCCCCACCAGTCAATGTACTAATGACTAAAGTTACAATGAAGACCATTCTGCACAGCAGGATCCCACGGGCAGCCCCACAACGGAGGAGGACTCAACCGCTCCAAGATCCAGCATCGATTTCCCCCACTGAGTCCCCAATGTTCCCCACCCCCTCTCAGTTTGGTTCTCCCTCACCCTGTTTCTCCCCCCGCCCTTTCCCTCCGTCTATTTAGGTTTACAGTGTGGACACCATGGCGGGGTGAGGAATATGGGGGGGGAGGTGGGGGTCTGCCCTGGCTGTGCAGCAGAGACCCTCATCCAAAAATCTCCTCTTCCCGCTCCCTGCCCCTCTGGCTTCTCTCTCTCTCTCTGTCTCTCTCTCTGACTCTCTCTGTGTCTCTCTCTCTCTCTCTGTCTCTCTGTGTGTCTCTCTCTCTGTCTCTCTCTCTCTGTCTCTCTCTCTGACTCTCTGTCTCTCTGATTCTGTCTCTCTCTCTCTGTCTCTCTCTCTGTCTCTCTCTCTGACTCTCTCTCTGACTCTCTGTCTCTCTGTCTCTCTCTCTGTCTCTCTCTCTGTCTCTGACTCTGTCTCTCTGACTCTGTCTCTCTCTGTCTCTCTCTCTGTCTCTGACTCTCTCTCTCTCTCTGACTCTCTCTCTCTGACTCTCTCTCTCTGTCTCCGTCTCTCTCTCTCTGTCTCTCTCTGATACTTCACAAGCTGAAGACAAAGATGGGAGGGAGAGAGAGAAACAGACAGAGACAGAAACACACAGAGAGAAGGGAAAAATGCAAAGTCAGTACATCACTAAAACTCAAATCCAAATATTTCCTGTGCATTTAACTCGAACCTGGATTTATTGCAATGTCAGCTGTGTTGAGCACTTTAAACCATGAGACAGACAGAAAGAGAAAGAGAGTGACACAACGACACACAGACAGGCAGGCAGAGACAGAGGGAGTGAGAGAGAAGTGAGAGAGACAGGTAGTCAAAGAGAGGTGGAGACAGACCGACAGGGAGAGAGAGACAGACAGAGGCAGAAGATAGAGGCAGAGAGAGAGAGACAGAGTCAGGCAGTCAGAGAGAGGTAGAGACAGACCGACAGGGAGAGAGAGACAGACAGAGGCAGAAGATAGAGGCAGAGAGAGAGAGACAGACAGAGTCAGGCAGTCAGAGAGAGGTAGAGACAGACCGACAGGGGGAGAGAGAGACAGACAGACAGAAGATAGAGGCAGAGAGAGAGAGACAGAGTCAGGCAGTCAGAGAGAGGTAGAGACAGACCGACAGGGGGAGAGAGAGAGACAGAAGATAGAGGCAGAGAGAGAGAGACAGAGTCAGGCAGTCAGAGAGAGGTAGAGACAGACCGACAGGGGGAGAGAGAGAGACAGAAGATAGAGGCAGAGAGACAGACAGACAGAGTCAGGCAGTCAGAGAGAGGTAGAGACAGACCGACAGGGAGAGAGAGACAGACAGAAGATAGAGGCGGAGAGAGAGAGACAGAGTCAGGCAGTCAGAGAGAGGTAGAGACAGACCGACAGGGAGAGAGAGACAGACAGACAGAAGATAGAGGCAGAGAGAGACAGACAGAGTCAGGCAGTCAGAGAGAGGTAGAGACAGACCGACAGGGGGAGAGAGAGAGAGACAGAAGATAGAGGCAGAGAGAGAGAGACAGACAGAGTCAGGCAGTCAGAGAGAGGTAGAGACAGACCGACAGGGAGAGAGAGACAGACAGAGGCAGAAGATAGAGGCAGAGAGAGAGAGACAGAGTCAGGCAGTCAGAGAGAGGTAGAGACAGACCGACGGGGGGAGAGAGAGAGACAGAAGATAGAGGCAGAGAGAGAGAGACAGAGTCAGGCAGTCAGAGAGAGGTAGAGACAGACCGACGGGGGGAGAGAGAGAGACAGAAGATAGAGGCAGAGAGAGACAGACAGACAGAGTCAGGCAGTCAGAGAGAGGTAGAGACAGACCGACAGGGAGAGAGAGAGACAGACAGACAGAAGATAGAGGCAGAGAGAGAGAGACAGAGTCAGGCAGTCAGAGAGAGGTAGAGACAGACCGACAGGGAGAGAGAGAGACAGACAGACAGAAGATAGAGGCAGAGAGAGAGAGACAGAGTCAGGCAGTCAGAGAGAGGTAGAGACAGACCGACAGGGAGAGAGAGAGACAGACAGACAGAAGATAGAGGCAGAGAGAGACAGACAGAGTCAGGCAGTCAGAGAGAGGTAGAGACAGACCGACGGGGAGAGAGAGAGACAGACAGAAGATAGAGGCAGAGAGAGAGAGACAGACAGAGTCAGGCAGTCAGAGAGAGGTAGAGACAGACCGACAGGGAGAGAGAGACAGACAGAAGATAGAGGCAGAGAGAGAGAGACAGACAGAGTCAGGCAGTCAGAGAGAGGTAGAGACAGACCGACAGGGAGAGAGAGACAGACAGAAGATAGAGGCAGAGAGAGAGAGACAGACAGAGTCAGGCAGTCAGAGAGAGGTAGAGACAGACCGACAGGGAGAGAGAGACAGACAGAAGATAGAGGCAGAGAGAGAGAGACAGACAGAGTCAGGCAGTCAGAGAGAGACAGAATGAGAAACTGGCACAGAGACAGAGGGAGAGAGAGAGGTAAAGAGAGAGACAGAGTTAGGCAGTCAGAGAGGTATCGACAGAACGAGAAAATGACGCAGACACAGAGCGACAGAGAGAGCGACAGACACAGAGACAAATGCAAAGTCATCACGTCACTGCCCTCTTTACACTGGGGGAATCAGCCGCCAATTCCTTTAGGAGACTTTTTAAAATCGCCCCCCCAGAATTTATTTCTATTCCCAAATCAGGGAATCCCCACAGGGTGTGACAGAGCCCCCCCCCCACCCCCACCCCCATGCCTGGGACTGGGAGCTGGGCACTGACTTCACACTGGAGACCCCCAGATACTGTCTCTCTAACCCCCCGCCACACACCTCCCTCGGCCCACCCACCAAACTCCACCTCTATTCTGCCGTCTAGTCCTGTTTCCCTCGCTCTCCCCTTTTTCTCTCTCTCTCTCTCTCTCTCTTTAACAATTTATCTCATTCTGGGAGAACGATGGAGACTGTGAGAGACTGAGAATGTGACAAGCAGAAACTCAGTAAAAGTCGATTCAAACGGTCCCCTGGGCTTTCACAAGGAACCGTGACATTAATCACAGTACAACACGGGCACTGTGCGATTGGGAAATTGTCTGATTAAATAGAAGCCCCTCTTTAAAACTGACAGTGGGGCCGGGGGGGGGGGGAGGTGAGTGGGGGGAAGCCTGGAAACTTTGGAGAACTCAGTAAGCTGAATTAACCCCCCCTCCTCTCTCCCCACATCACCCCCCCCTCCCCATCACCAACACTTTACTAATCTGTCCTTCTTCAGCACAGGAGATATTCTGGGATCAGAAACAATCCCTTACACAGCCTCACATTTACAAATTCAATTCCAGCACCTCGGCAACATTATGAAAGTCGATGCGTTCATGTTTACATGTTGCAGTGTGCACAGCAGGATCCCACAGAAAATAAACATGATGGATACAGGAGCCCAGTCCATATCCTGCATCTTTCTTAACAACCTCCCACTCAACCGCCCCCCTCCACACCCCCCACCCACACACACACACATTCCCCACCCCCACCAGCCTCCCCATTCAAATAACGACAAATCACATCGGTGTTTTTATCATTTTATTGGAAGAGGAAATATAGAGGGAAATAGCTGGAGAGAGAGGCTCGGTGAGGGGAGGGGGATGCGGTGGGGAAGAGTGAGACAGGCAATTTCTCCCACCCCCCCTCTCTTTCTCTCTCAGGGCTTCTTTCCCTCTGGAGGCATTTTCAAATCGACTCGTCTCAGGACAGGACAGGGCTGTCTCGGGACATATTCAAATCGACTGTCTCAGGACAGGACAGGGCTGTCTCGGGACATATTCAAATCGACTGTCTCAGGACAGGACAGGGCTGTCTCGGGACATTTTCAAATCGACTGTCTCAGAACAGGACAGGGCTGTCTCGGGACATTTTCAAATCGACTGTCTCAGGACAGGACAGGGCTGTCTCAGGGCATTTTCAAATCGACTGTCTCAGGACAGGACAGGGCTGTCTCGGGACATTTTCAAATCGACTGTCTCAGAACAGGACAGGGCTGTCTCAGGACATTTTCAAATCGACTGTCTCAGGGCAGGACAGGGCTGTCTCGGGACATTTTCAAATCGACTTGTCTCAGAACAGGACAGGGCTGTCTCGGGACATTTTCAAATCGACTGTCTCAGGACAGGACAGGGCTGTCTCAGGACATTTTCAAATCGACTGTCTCAGGACAGGACAGGGCTGTCTCGGGACATTTTCAAATCGACTGTCTCAGAACAGGACAGGGCTGTCTCGGGACATTTTCAAATCGACTCGTCTCAGAACAGGACAGGGCTGTCTCGGGACATTTTCAAATCGACTGTCTCAGAACAGGACAGGGCTGTCTCGGGACATTTTCAAATCGACTGTCTCAGGAAAGGACAGGGCTGTCTCAAGGCATTTTCAAATCGACCGTCTCAGGACAGGACAGGGCTGTCTCAGGACATTTTCAAATCGACTGTCTCAGGACAGGACAGGGCTGTCTCAGGACATTTTCAAATTGACTGTCTCAGGACAGGACAGGGCTGTCTCAGGGCATTTACACATCGACTGTCTCAGGATTGTGTAAAATCGCACTTCTAAAAGATACTGTAACTGGGCCGTGACTGTGCACAGCAGAACCCCCACCCCCAGACCCTGTGCCTGATCACCCCCTCACCCCACCCCACATCTCTCCCTCCATTCTCTCTCTCTTTCTCTCTCCCCCCCTCTCTTTTTCACCCTCTCTCTCCCTCCACTCTCTCTAATCTCTCGACAAATCACATTGGGGTTCTCTATTACATTTAGTACAAGATGAAATGTAGAAAGAAATGGCTGCAAAGTGGGAGAGAGAGAGAGGGAGAGATAGAAAGCTGGAGTGACTGAGGCAGGGACATTTAACCCCAAACCCCCTCAGAAATCCTTCCTATCCCACCGCCCTGTCTAAAACACAAACACCACCATTGAGGACAAACCTGTACCCAGGCTGCGGCCTATTCATTTCAGACCCACTCCCTCGCCCCCTCCCGACTGCTTCACACTCAGTGAGCCAGTTTAATTTTAAATTGTGCGTGGTCACTAAGTTGACAGTTCAGGAAAGGCTGCAGGCCACTGACGCACAGCAGGATCCCACAACCAGCAATGTGATCCTGGCAGGGTGGGCCAGGCAGGAGGTGATGGGGGGAGGGACATATTCCTTCCCTTGCCTGCTATATTCTATCTTCCATCCCCTACCCCCCAAATACCCCCACCCCTGAACACCACGGGTATTCGGAGTCTGGAAACACATCCACTGTCCCCAGAAAGAGTTACACTTCCCTCTTTAAACTGGGAAACCAGCTGCCGGGTCCGTCAGGAGACTTTTTACAATCACCCTCCCAGCATTTATTTCTGTTTATTTCCCAAATCAGGGTCTCCCCAGAAAGAAGTGATGAGACTCCCCATTGCAGTTTGTGGGAAGGTTTCATTGATGAAAGGTTTAAAGAGACACTAAAAAGCTGGAGAGATGGACAGATAGTGGCAGAACGCTGGGAAAACAGAGACAGAGAGAGAGGCAAGAATGGAAAGGCAGAAAGGGAGAGAAAGCCTCTCTTTTTCACTATCTCCCTCTCCCTCCAACCTCTCTCTCTCACATCTCCCTCTTACCCCCCCTCCCCCACCCCTGCCCCCCACGCCCCCACTCTTTCTCTACTCTCTCTCTCATCACAGTAGTTGGGAAGAAGAGAGAGAGAGAGAGGGTCACACACAGGAATCCAACAATCACGACCACAGCAAACTGAATTCAAATGGCCCCCTGTCAATTTCATTTCACCCTCACATTTAAGTCTCGGCCTAAAACACAGGTTTTATTCCAGAATTATACCCGCTTCAAGTTAAGGGACTATAATTCGAGATTACTTTACAGTCGATGGATTCACTATTAAAGTGACCCCACTGTTGGTTCATTTCAAGAATTCTGCAGGCAACTTGTGCACGGGGAGATCCCAAAAATGGTGACACTTTCCAAATTGAGTTCAGAGTTTCTGATGGTGGATTTCTCTCTCAGCAGCGATGAGATCATGGCTGAATATCCCGTCAGTGCATGCAGAAAGGGTTCATTAACTCCCTCGTTCCCAATCCCTCAAGTTTAAGACTTTAAAATTCGAGACCTTCGAACCCACTTTGCAGTCCGTGAGCTATTTCATTGTTTGTTTAAAGAAGTAGGTACTCTTTATTTATTTATTTATTTTTATAAATTTACAGTACCTAATTCATTTTTTCCAATTAAGGGAGAATTTCACGTGGCCAATCCACCTAGCCTGCACATCTTTGGGTTGTGGGGACGAAACCCACGCAAACACTGGGAGAGAGCTATTTTATTTTAAGAGTTGTGGTCACTGTTGCTGCGCGGGCAAAGGCCACAGGCCTGTGAGTGAACAGCAAGATCCCACAGCAGCAGCAATCTGGACGTAACCAGATGGGACACTGTCCTTCCTCCCCCCACCCCTCCCCCCTCACTCCTGCTGGGAGCCCCATTCCCCACTGCACCTAACAACCCCACCCCCACTGCCGTGTCATGTGTGGATTGGAACATCCCTGGAGAAGTCCCTTCAGTTTCTGAAAGAGTAAAACAGCCTCTGAAAACGAAGAAAAACCTTTTTAATATGAAATCCATTGGCGCACAGAAAGATCCCAGAAGGTGCAGTCGGCAGTGTTGAGTGTCGTTCACATTTGCTACCAGGTTGCAGAGAGTGGCTGAGACAGTGAAATCCCCCCCCCCCCCCCCCCCCCCCCACCCCCCCCCACCACCACACATACCCGGGACGCTCAGAATTAATATAACCCCTGTTATTTTGGAACAAAATTAGACAGCTTCATATTCCAGATTTGTATTTTACTTTTTGTCACCCACCAAAGGGTTAATGTGTTTGTGTCGAAGTGCAAGGCCGGGGCAGCAATAAAGAGACAACTCACGTGAGCGCAGCCTGTGGAGTAGGCCTCAGTCCATCCACTTGTCCTCTGGAGAATAGCCTTTGTCCAAAGATTCCTGGTCGCATAGCAGTCTTCAAAGTTCAAATTCCTGGGGAAAAGAGGGAGGAAATTAACTAAAACGCAGGAAAATGTTTAAACTTGTCGCACAGCAAGAGGCCAAGATTCCCCCTCTCAGTTACACACACTCTCAGCAACATCCACCTACAATAATCTCAGTTATAAACCACAGAATAAAAAAGATTGAGAGACAGTTCCCGCTTCCCTTGTGTTTCTCTTTCTCTCTCTCTCGCTATCTCATTCGGTCTCTATCCCTCTCATTCATATTTCTGTCTCCCTCGTTATCCCTCATCACCTTCCCAGCATTTATTTCTATTTATTTCCCTAATCAGGGTCTCCCCAGAAAGATGTGATGAGACTCCCCGTTGCAGTTTGTGGGGTGGTTTTCTGAGATTAACGGTTTAAAGAGACACTAAAAAGCTGGAGAGAAATGGACAGATAGCGGCAGAAAGCTGGGGAGACAGAGAGAGAGAGAGAGAGGCAAGTATGGAAAGAAGACAGAAAGGGAGAGAAAGCCTCTCTTTTTCACGACCTCCCTCTCCCTCCACCCTCTGTCTTTCTCCTCTCCCTCTCTCTAATCTCCATTACCCCCCAAGCCCCACACTCTTTCTGTACTTCTCGCTCTCTCTCTCTATCATTCTAATAGTTGGGAAGGAGAAAGAGAGAGAGACAGGGTCACACACAGGAATCCAACATTCACAACCACAGGAAACTGAATTCAAATGACCTCCTGCGAATTTAATTTCACCCTGATAGTTGGCCAAAAACACAGGCTTCATTCCAGAATTATACCCGCTTCAAGTTAAGGGACTTCAATTCCAGGCAATCGAGATTACTTTACAGTCAATGGATTCATTTTAAAAGTGACCCCACTATCGTTAATTTTGTGAATTCTGCAGGCAACCTGGGCACAGGGAGAGCCCAACAAATGATGACCACTTTCAAAATTGAGTTCAGAGTTTCTGATCTGAGATTTCTCTCTCTCTCTCTCTCTACCAGACTGCAGAGTGGCTGAAACAGTGAAATGTCCCCCCCCCCCCACCCCTGGGACGCTCAGAATTAATATAACCCCTGTTATTTTGGAACAAAATTAGACAGCTTCATATTCCAGATTTGTATTTTACTCTTTGCCGCCCACCAAAGGTTTAATGTGTTTGTGTCTAAGTGCAAGGCCGGGGCGGCAATAAAGAGACAACTCACATGAGTGCGGCCTGTGGAGTCGGCCTCAGTCCATCCACTTGTCCTCTGGAGAACATCCCTTGTCCAAAGATTCCTGTCGCATTGCAGTCTTCAAAATTCAAATTCCTGGGGAAAAGGGGGAGAAAATTTACTGAACCACAGGAAAAGATTGAAACTATTTAATACAGCGAGAGCCCAGGGTGCCCTTTTCAGTTTTACAACCCCTCAGCAACATCCAAATACAAATAAGTCACAGCTTTCAACCAGAGGTTAAAAACGATTGAGAGACAATTAATACTCAAAATCTTTTTATTGTCACAATTAGGCTTACATTAATACTGCAATGAAGTTACTGTGAAAATCCCCTTCTCTTGTATTTCTCGCTGTCTCTCTATCCCTCTTATACATATTTATGTCTCCCTCCCTCCCTCTCTTTGATCCCTCCAATATTAAAATTAAACCTCAGTCAGGGTAATAACCCGGGTGAAGCCTGCGGAACAGGCCTCAGCCAGCGCTCCCTCGGGAAGAATTCACACTCCCTCGTCCTCCTCACTGGATTCCTAACCTCCTTCCAGTTTTCCAAATAAAAATGCCTCTGGAGAAAAAAAGGAGATAAAATTGATTATAAAGGTAATAACAGGGACATTTTAATAATATATACAAAACAGCACAACAGGAGTCCAACATTTCCAATCTCGAGTCAATCAGTAACATGTCAACACCCAAAATGCACAGCTCAAAACAGACAGATTGACACACCCAGCGACACACACACACACACTGAAGCAGAGGGGTAATGTTTTCAGTGTAGTGGGTTTTTGGTTTGTGAACTGAAGTCCCTCAGACACAGATATATCCTCAGTGAGCTGTGAGCAGACTCCACCCCTAGTCTCTGCCATGTGTGGAATGTGTGTCTCAGAGGACAGCTCTCTATTGACATGTAAATGACTGACAAGAGATACTGATCTCCTTGCTGCTCAGACCCACACACACAGAATGTGACTTCAGACAAACCTTGGCCTTCCCCACACCAGTGTTGTTCGCTGAGCAGGCCTGAAAAAATTGGATTAAATTAATTATTAGACAGGGACTTTGTTATTTTTTCTACCCAAGTGGATAACCTCACATTTATCCACGTTATACTGCATCTGCCATACCTCACTCACTCACTCCCCTCCGATAGGATTGAATCCTAATTTAAAATAGTATTGGAAATGATTGGAAACAGTTTGGACTGAGATCTCCTCAGTGACCTGTGTGCAGACCCCACCCCCGACGTTCTGTCAGGAATGTCCCCCTCGGTGTGGTTCCTGTGTCTGCTAAGGAAGACACTTGTCCTGTCTATGGTTATGTTAATTCAGCAGTCAACAAGAGATTCAGCAATGTCCTGTCATTATTTCTGTCTTTGGTTTAACATTTGTTTCCCTCTGAATTTCTGAAATGTTTGGAATGACCATTCGTCTGTCGCCTTAGGAAGGCTTTCCATAGAATGAGCAAAAACCAGCAAGAAATCACAGAATGTGCGTTAAACACAACTTCATTTCTGCCTCCATTTTAAGAGAAGATTCCTGGCCACAAAAACAAAGCTCATTGCAAAGTTTCACTTCATATTTTACATGTTGTTCACAGACAGATTTCTTCAATGAGCTGCTCTATAAATTTGGATTCAATTTGATTTTTTCCTCACTGTGAGATGTAAAGTTTATTCCTGAATCAATACACGGTCACCGGCAACAACATCATTTTATTAGACAAGGAGGTTCAATGGGATTTTTCACTGAAATCCTCTGAAGTCAATTCCTGAGATTAGAATTTATAATGAAACAATCTGGATTCAATGAAAACGGTCAGTTTGATAACCCCAATGTCTTGACTGCCTCACGTCCTGGCACCATCACACCCTCATGTCCCCTAACCCTCACATCCTGACCCGCTGTGTACCTCTTTCTCTGTGTGTGTCCGTCACTCTCTCTGTGTGCCCGCCTCTCTCTGTCCCTCTCTGTATCCCTCTCTCCCTCTGTGTCCCTGTCTCTCTCTGTGTCCTTTTATCTCACTCTATCCCTCTCTTTCACTGCGTACCTCTTTCTATCTGTGTCACTCTCTCTGGGTCCCTCTCCGTGTCCCCCTCTCACTGTCTCTCTCGCTGTGTCCCTCTCTCTCGTGCTGTGTCCCTCTCTCTCGTGCTGTGTCCCTCTCTCTCGTGCTGTGTCCCTCTCTCTCGCGCTGTGTCCCTCTCTCTCGCGCTGTGTCCCTCTTCTCGCGCTGTATCCCTCTTCTCGCGCTGTGTCCCTCTCTCTAGCGCTGTGTCCCTCTCTCTAGCGCTGTGTCCCTCTCTCTTGCGCTGTGTCCCTCTCTCTTGCGCTGTGTCCCTCTCTCTCGCGCTGTGTCCCTCTCTCTCGCGCTGTGTCCCTCTCTTCGCGCTGTGTCCCTCTCTTCGCGCTGTGTCCCTCTCTTCGCGCTGTGTCCCTCTCTCTAGCGCTGTGTCCCTCTCTCTAGCGCTGTGTCACTCTCGAGCTGTGTCCCTCACTCTCGAGCTGTGTCCCTCTCTCTCGCGCTGTGTCCCCCTCTCTCTCGCTGTGTCCCCCTCTCTCTCGCTGTGTCCCTCGCTCTCTGTGTCCCTCGCTCTCTGTGTCCCTCGCTCTCTGTGTCCCTCGCTCTCGCTGTGTTGCTTGCTCTCGCTGTGTTCCTCGCTCTCGCTGTGTCCCTCGCTCTCGCTGTGTCCCTCGCTCTCGCCGTGTCCCTCGATCTCCGTGTCCCTCGCTCTCGATGTGTCCCTCGCTCTCGATGTGTCCCTCGCTCTCGATGTGTCCCTCGCTCTCTGGCTCTTTCGCTGCGTCCCTCTATCTTTCGCTGCGTCCCACTCTCTCTCGCTGCGCCCCTCTCTCGCTGTGTCCCTCTCTCTCTCGCTGCGTCCCTCTCTCTCTCGGTGTCCCTCTCTCTCGCTGTGTCCCTCTCTCTCTCGCTGTGACCCTCTCTCTCTCGCTGTGTCCCTCTCTCTCGCGCTGTGACCCTCTCTCTCTCGCTGTGTCCCTCTCTCTCTCTCGCTGTGTCCCTCGCTCTCTCGCTGTGTCCCTCGCTCTCTGTGCGTCCCTCGCTCTCTGTGCGTACCTCGCTCCCTTTGCGTCCCTCGCTCTCTGTGAGTCCCTCGCTCTCTCTGTCCCTTGCGCTCTTTGTCCCTCGCTCTCTCTGTGTCCCTGGCTCTCTCTGTGTCCCTCGCTCTCGCTGTGTCCCTCGCTCTCTGTGTCCCTCGCTCTCTGTGTCCCTCGCTCTCGCTGTGTCCCTCGCTCTCGCTGTGTCCCTCGCTCTCGCTGTGTCCCTCGCTCTCGCTGTGTCCCTCGCTCTCGCTGTGTCCCTCGCTCTCTGTGTCCCTCGCGCTCTCTGTGTCCCTCGCTCTCGCTGTGTTCCTCGCTCTCACTGTGTCCCTCGCTCTCTGTGTCTCTCACTCTCTGTGTCCCTCGATCTCTGTGTCCCTCGCTGTCTGTGTCCCTCGCTCTCTGTGTCTCTCGCTCTCTGTGTCCCTCGCTCTCTGTGTCGCTCGCTCTCTGTGTCCCTCGCTCTCGCTGTGTTCCTCGCTCTCGCTGTGTCCCTCGCTCTCGCCGTGTCCCTCGATCTCCGTGTCCCTCGCACTCGATGTGTCCCTCGCTCTCGATGTGTCCCTCGCTCTCGCTGTGTCCCTCGCTCTGTGTCCCTCGCTCTGTGTCCCTCGCTCTGTGTCCCTCGCTCTCTGTGTCCCTCGCTCTCTGTGTCCCTCGCTCTCTGTGTCCCTCGCTCTCTGTGTCCCCCGCTCTCTGTGTCCCTCGCTCTCTGTGTCCCTCGCTCTCTGTGTCCCTCGCTCTCTGTGTCCCTCGCTCTCTGTGTCCCTCGCTCTCTGTGTCCCTCGCTCTCTGTGTCCCTCGCTCTCTGTGTCCCTCGCTCTCGCTGTGTTCCTTGCTCTCGCTGTGTTCCTCGCTCTCGCTGTGTCCCTCGCTCTCGCTGTGTCCCTCGCTCTCGCCGTGTCCCTCGATCTCCGTGTCCCTCGCTCTCGATGTGTCCCTCGCTCTCGCCGTGTCCCTCGCTCTCGATGTGTCCCTCGCTCTCGATGTGTCCCTCGCTCTCGATGTGTCCCTCGCTCTCTGGCTCTTTCGCTGCGTCCCTCTATCTTTCGCTGCGTCCCACTCTCTCTCGCTGCGCCCCTCTCTCGCTGTGTCCCTCTCTCTCGCTGTGTCCCTCTCTCTCTCGGTGTGTCCCTCTCTCTCTCGCTGTGTCCCTCTCTCTCGCTGCGCCCCTCTCTCGCTGTGTCCCTCTCTCTCTCGCTGCGTCCCTCTCTCTCTCGGTGTCCCTCTCTCTCGCTGTGTCCCTCTCTCTCTCGCTGTGACCCTCTCTCTCTCGCTGTGTCCCTCTCTCTCGCGCTGTGACCCTCTCTCTCTCGCTGTGTCCCTCTCTCTCTCTCGCTGTGTCCCTCGCTCTCTCGCTGTGTCCCTCGCTCTCTGTGCGTACCTCGCTCTCTGTGCGTACCTCGCTCCCTTTGCGTCCCTCGCTCTCTGTGAGTCCCTCGCTCTCTCTGTCCCTTGCGCTCTGTGTCCCTCGCTCTCGCTGTGTCCCTCGCTCTCGCTGTGTCCCTCGCTCTCGCTGTGTCCCTCGCTCTCGCTGTGTCCCTCGCTCTCGCTGTGTCCCTCGCTCTCTGTGTCCCTCGCTCTCTGTGTCGCTCGCTCTCTGTGTCCCTCGCTCTCGCTGTGTTCCTCGCTCTCGCTGTGTCCCTCGCTCTCGCCGTGTCCCTCGATCTCCGTGTCCCTCGCACTCGATGTGTCCCTCGCTCTCGATGTGTCCCTCGCTCTCGCTGTGTCCCTCGCTCTGTGTCCCTCGCTCTGTGTCCCTCGCTCTCTGTGTCCCCCGCTCTCTGTGTCCCTCGCTCTCTGTGTCCCTCGCTCTCTGTGTCCCTCGCTCTCTGTGTCCCTCGCTCTCTGTGTTCCTCGCTCTCGCTGTGTTGCTTGCTCTCGCTGTGTTCCTCGCTCTCGCTGTGTCCCTCGCTCTCGCTGTGTCCCTCGCTCTCGCCGTGTCCCTCGCTCTCGCCGTGTCCCTCGATCTCCATGTCCCTCGCTCTCGATGTGTCCCTCGCTCTCGATGTGTCCCTCGCTCTCTGGCTCTTTCGCTGCGTCCCTCTATCTTTCGCTGCGTCCCACTCTCTCTCGCTGCGCCCCTCTCTCGCTGTGTCCCTCTCTCTCTCGCTGTGTCCCTCTCTCTCTCGGTGTCCCTCTCTCTCGCTGTGTCCCTCTCTCTCTCGCTGTGACCCTCTCTCTCTCGCTGTGTCCCTCTCTCTCGCGCTGTGACCCTCTCTCTCTCGCTGTGTCCCTCTCTCTCTCTCGCTGTGTCCCTCTCTCTCTCTCGCTGTGTCCCTCGCTCTCTCGCTGTGTCCCTCGCTCTCTGTGCGTCCCTCGCTCTCTGTGTGTACCTCGCTCCCTTTGCGTCCCTCGCTCTCTGTGAGTCCCTCGCTCTCTCTGTCCCTTGCGCTCTGTGTCCCTCGCTCTCGCTGTGTCCCTCGCTCTCGCTGTGTCCCTCGCTCTCGCTGTGTCCCTCGCTCTCGCTGTGTCCCTCGCTCTCGCTGTGTCCCTCGCTCTCGCTGTGTCCCTCGCTCTCGCTGTGTCCCTCGCTCTGTGTGCGTCCCTCGCTCTCACTGTCCCTCGCGCTCTGTGTCCCTCGCTCCCACTGTGTCCCTCGCTCCCGCTGTGTCCCTCGCTCCCGCTCTGTCCCTCGCTCTCGCTGTGTCCCTCGCTCTCGCTGTGTCCCTCGCTATCGCTGTGTCCCTCGCTCTCTGTGCGTCCCTCTCTCTGTGTCGCTCTCTCTGTGTCGCTCTCTCTGTGTCGCTCTCTGTGTCCCTCGCTCTCTGTGTCCCTCGCTCTCTGTGTCCCTCGCTCTCTGTGCCCCTCACTCTCTGTGTCCCTCTCTCTGTGTCGCTCTCTCTGTGTCGCTCTCTCTGTGTCGCTCTCTGTGTCCCTCGCTCTCTGTGTCCCTCGCTCTCTGTGTCCCTCGCTCTCTGTGCCCCTCGCTCTCTGTGTCCCTCGCTCTCTGTGTCCCTCGCTCTCTGTGTCCTTCGCTCTCTGTGTCCCTCGCTCTCTGTGTCCCTCGCTCTCTGTGTCCCTCTCTCTCTGTGTCCCTCTCTCTCTGTGTCCCTCTCTCTCTGTGTCCCTCGCTCTGTGTCCCTCGCTCTGTGTCCCTCGCTCTGTGTCCCTCGCTCTGTGTCCCTCTCTCTGTGTCCCTCTCTCTGTGTCGCTCTCTCTGTGTCGCTCTCTCAGTGTCGCTCTCTCTGTGTCGCTCTCTCTGTGTCGCTCTCTGTGTCCCTCGCTCTCTGTGTCCCTCGCTCTCTGTGTCCCTCGCTCCCTCTGTGTCCCTCGCTCCCTCTGTGTCCCTCGCTCCCTCTGTGTCCCTCGCTCCCTCTGTGTCCCTCGCTCCCTCTGTGTCCCTCGCTCCCTCTGTGTCCCTCGCTCCCTCTGTGTCCCTCGCTCCCTCTGTGTCCCTCGCTCCCGCTGTGTCCCTCGCTCCCGCTGTGTCCCTCGCTCTCGCTGTGTCCCTTGCTCTCGCTGTGTCCCTCGCTCTCGCTGTGTCCCTCGCTCTCGCTGTGTCCCTCGCTCTCGCTGTGTCCCTCGCTCTCGCTGTGACCCTCGCTCTCGCTGTGTCCCTCGCTCTCGCTGTCTCCCTCGCTCTGTGTGTCCCTCTCTCTGTGTGTCCCTCGCTCTGTGTTTCCCTCGCTCTGTGTGTCCCTCGCTCTGTGTGTCCCTCGCTCTGTGTGTCCCTCGCTCTGTGTGTCCCTCGCTCTGTGTGTCCCTCGCTCTGTGTGTCCCTCGCTCTGTGTGTCCCTCGCTCTCGCCCTGTCCCTCGCTCTCGCCCTGTCCCTCGCTCTCGCCCTGTCCCTCGCTCTCGCCCTGTCCCTCGCTCTCGCCCTGTCCCTCGCTCTCGCCCTGTCCCTCGCTCTCGCCCTGTCCCTCGCTCTCGCCCTGTCCCTCGCTCTCGCCCTGTCCCTCGCTCTCGCCCTGTCCCTCGCTCTCGCCCTGTCCCTCGCTCTCGCCCTGTCCCTCGCTCTCGCCCTGTCCCTCGCTCTCGCCCTGTCCCTCGCTCTCGCCCTGTCCCTCGCTCTCGCCCTGTCCCTCGCTCTCGCCCTGTCCCTCGCTCTGTGTGTCCCTCGCTCTCGCCCTGTCCCTCGCTCTCGCCCTGTCCCTCGCTTTGTGTGTCCCTCGCTCTCGCCCTGTCCCTCGCTCTCGCCGTGTCCCTCGATCTCCGTGTCCCTCGCTCTCGATGTGTCCCTCGCTCTCTGGCTCTCTCGCTGCGTCCCTCGCTCTGCACGCCTCCCTCGCTCTGTGCACCTCCCTCACTCTGTGAGTGAATGTGTAAAGCAGTGAATGAGTGTGTCATAGAGTAAGTGTAAGAGTGAGAACGAGTGTGTGTGAGTGTAAGAGTGAGAGTGAGTGAGTACGAGTGAGTGTGTGAACAGTGTGTTTGTATAAGAGTGACTGAGTGTGTAAGACTGAGCGTGTGAGTGAATGTGAATGAGTGTGAGTCTGTGGGAGTGAGTGTGGGAGTGTGTATGTGAGTGTGAGTGATTGCAAGTGTGGGTGAGTGTGCAACAGTGAGTGAGTTAATGTGTAAAAGTGAGTGAGTGTGTGTGTAAGAGTGTGTGCGTATGTAAGAATGTGTGAGTAATAGTGAGTGTGAGTGAGGGTGTGAGTATGTAAGTGTGAGTGTGTCAGATCATGTGTGTGAGTCAGTGTGTAAGAATGAGTGAGTGTTTGTGTAAGTGTGAGTGTAAGAGGAGTGTGTAAGCGTGAGTGAGTGAGTAATTGTGTGTAAATGAGTGTGAATGATTGTGTCTGTCTGAGAGAGAGTGATTGAGCGTGTAAGAGTGAGTTAGCGTGTGAATGTGTAAGAGTGAGTGAGCGTGTGAGTGTGTGAGTGAGGAAGTGAGTGTCTGAGTATGTGTGAGTGAGTGTGAGTGAGAGAGTGTGTAAGAGTGAGTGAGTGTGAGTGAGAGAGTGTGTAAGAGTGAGTGAGTAATTGTGTGTAAGTTAGTGTGTAAGAGTGAGTGTGTGTGAATGTGTAAGAGTGAGTGTGTGTGAATGTGTAAGAGTGAGTGAGCGTGTGAGTGTATGAGTGAGGATGTGAGTGTCTGAGTATGTGTGAGTGAGAGAGTGTGTAAGAGTGAGTGAGTGTGAGTGAGAGAGTGTGTAAGAGTGAGTGAGTAATTGTGTGTAAGTGAGTGTGAATGAGTGAGTCAGTCTGTGTGTGAGTGAGAGTGAGTGAATTCAAACTGAATTCAAATGACCTCCTGCGAATTTAATTTCACCCTCCATATTTATGTCTTGGCCTAAAACACAGGCTTCATTCCAGAATTAAACCCGCTTCAAGTTAAGGGACTTTAATTCTGGGCAATCGAGATTACTTTACAGTCAATGGATTCATTTTAAAAGTGACCACACTATCGTTATTTCGTGAATTCTGCATTGAGTGTGTAAGAATGAGTTAAATCTAACCCCTCGATAAGATTGCACATTGTATCGCACTGCAGTGTATCTGTAAACGGCGAGTGTGTGTAAGGGTGAGTGTGTCTAAGAGTGAGCGAGTCAGTGTGTGAGTATGTCAATGTGAGTGACTGTGTAAGTGAGTTTGAGTGTGTGAGCGAGTTAGTGTGTAAGAATGAGTGAGTAGGTGAGTGAGTGTGCAAGTGTGTGTGCAAGAGTGGGTGTGAGTGATTTTGTAAGAGTGAGTGAGTGTGTGAGGGAGTGTGAGTGCGAGTGTAGGAGTGTGTGTGAGTGAATGTATAAGAATAAGTGTGCACGTGAGTGAGTGTGTAAGAGGGCGAGTGTGTGTGTGATTGAATGTGTAAGAGTGAGTGCAGGAGTGTGAGTGAGTGTGCGAGTGATGTTTAAGTGTGAGAGTGAGTGTTTAATAATGAGTGAGTGTGTAGGAATAAGTGAGTTTCAGTGTGTAAATGAGTGTGTATGAGTGAGTAACTGTATAATAGTGAGCGAGTGTGAGTCAGGGTCAGTTAGTTAGTAAGTGAGTGAGAGTGTGTTAGTGAGTGATTGTGTAAGAGTGTGAATGAGTGATTAAGTCTGTGTGAGTGTAAGAGTGTGTGTGGAAGAGTAAGTGATTTAGTGTGTGGTTGAGTATGTGAGTGGGTAAGAGAGTGAGTTTGTAAGAGGGAGACGGTGTGCATGAATGAGTGTGTGCCATTGAGTGTGTGATTGAGTGAGCATGAGGTAGTGAGTGTTCGAGTTAGTGCATGAGTGTGAGTGAATGAGTTAGTGAGTGTGTGTAAGGATGTGTGTGACAGAGTCAGTGTGTAATTGAGTGAGTGTAAGAGTGAGATTTAGTGAGTACGAGTGTGCGAGTGAGTATGTGTGTCCAAAAGTGAGAGTAGGTGAGTGTAAGAGTGAGAGTGAATGTGTGAAAATGTGTGCGTAAGAGTGAGTATAAGAGTGACTGAGTGTGGAAGTGTGTAAGTGTGAGTGTGAATTATAGTGAGTATGTGTTAGTGTGAGTGTGTGTGGAAGAGTGAGTTTGAATCAGTGAGTGAGCCTGAGTGAGTGTGTAAGAGTGAGCGAGTTAGTGTGTGAGTGGGCATGTAAGTGTGAGTAACTGAATGTGTAAGTGAGTGAGTGAATATCTGAGAGTGAGTGTGTGTTAGCGTATGGGAGTGAGTGTATCAGAGTGAGTGAATGAGTGTGTGAGTGACAGTGCATGTGAGTGAGTGTGAAGGTGAGTAAGAGTATGTAAGAGTGAGTGTGTGTGAGCGAATGTGTAAGAGTGAGTGTTTAAGTGTGAGTGAGTGTGGAAGAGTGTGAGTGAGTGGGAGACTGAGGGAGTGTAGGAATGAGTGAGTGCCTGTGTACGAGTGAGTTTCTGTGTACAGGTGAGTGTGTAAGAGTGAATGAGGGTGTGTAAGTGTGAGTGAGTGTGTGTGAGTGAGTGATTGTGTAAGAGTGAGTGAGTGCGTAAGAGTATATTTGTAAGAGTGTGAGTGAGTGTGTATGAGTGAGTTAAATCTAACCCCTCGATTAGATTCCAGTCTGTAACTCACTCCCGGGTATCTGTTATTCTATATATAAACCATCCTGAACCCCTCGATTAGATTCCAGTCTGTAACTCACTCCCGGGTATCTGTTATTCTATATATAAACCATCCTGAACACCTCGATTAGATTCCAGTCTGTAACTCACTCCCGGGTATCTGTTATTCTATATATAAACCATCCTGAACCCCTCGATTAGATTCCAGTCTGTAACTCACTCCCGGGTATCTGTTATTCTATATATAAACAATCCTGAACCCCTCAATTAGATTCCAGTCTGTTACTCACTCCCGGGTATCTGTTATTCTATATATAAACCATCCTGAACCCCTCGATTAGATTCCAGTCTGTAACTCACTCCCGGGTATCTGTTATTCTATATATAAACTATCCTGAACCCCTCGATTAGATTCCAGTCTGTAACTCACTCCCGGGTATCTGTTATTCTATATATAAACTATCCTGAATCCCTCGATTAGATTCCAGTCTGTAACTCACTCTTGGGTATCTGTTACTCTGTATATAATCTATCCCGAAGCCCTCCATTAGATTCCAGTCTGTAACTCACTCCCGGGTATCTGTTATTCTATATATAAACCATCCTGAACCCCTCGATTAGATTCCAGTCTGTAACTCACTCCCGGGTATCTGTTATTCTATATATAAACTATCCTGAACCCCTCGATTAGATTCCAGTCTGTAACTCACTCCTGGGTATCTGTTATTCTATATATAAACCATCCTGAACCCCTCGATTAGATTCCAGTCTGTAACTCACTCCCGGGTATCTGTTATTCTATATATAAACTATCCTGAACCCCTCGATTAGATTCCAGTCTGTAACTCACTCCTGGGTATCTGTTATTCTATATATAAACCATCCTGAACCCCTCGATTAGATTCCAGTCTGTAACTCACTCCCGGGTATCTGTTATTCTATATATAAACTATCCTGAACCCCTCGATTAGATTCCAGTCTGTAACTCACTCCTGGGTATCTGTTATTCTATATATAAACTATCCTGAACCCCTCGATTAGATTGCAATCTGTAACTCACTCCTGGGTATCTCTTATTCTGTATATAATCTATCCCGAAGCCCTCCATTAGATTGCAGTCTGTAATTCATTCCCAGATATAATTTAATCTGTGTATTCACCAACGATATGCCGGACTGAGATGAGGAGGAATTTTGTCACTCAGATGGTGGTGAATCCTGGGAATTCTCTATCCCAGAGGGATGTGGAGACTCCGTCATTGAACCGGCTCTAGACTGCGATTGATGGGTCAGTAAGAGGCACGGGGATAGGGCAGGAACACGGTGTTGAAATGGAAGAAGCTCCATGATCATATTGACTGGTGGAGCGAGCTGGAAGGGCTGAATGGTTCAGGCCTGCTCCTCTTCCTTGTGGTCTGTTATTGCTAATTATTTCTATGTTTATCTATTTAAGATTATCCGGAAAAGTGGGATGCGAATGAATTCTGCATCGTTTTTGATTTGGATATTGGAATAATCATCATTTGGGGTAAGTTCTGTTATGTTGATAATTCCCTATCTTCTTTAAAAATAAAACCCTTCCTTTGGAAACATTGCCTCATTCCCTCTACTTGCTGTAAATATCCTGGCAGCTTCTGTTGTGGAAATTGTAGAGGAACATTTATTCCATTTGTAACCCCACGCTGTACCTGTCCTGGGAGTGTTTGATAGGGACAGTGTAGAGGGAGCTTTACTCTGTATCTAACCCCGTGCTGTACCTGTCCTGGGAGTGTTTGATGGGGACAGTGTAGAGGGAGCTTTACTCTGTATCTCGCCCCGTGCTGTACCTGTCCTGGGAGTGTTTGATGGGGACAGTGTAGAGGGAGCTTTACTCTGTATCTAACTCCTTATTCATGGGTCACTAAACGCTAGCGTGTGGGTCCATTAAGCAATCAGGAAGGCCAATGGTACGTTAACTTTCATCGCTCGGGGTTATTAGTACAGGGTTTAAGATGACTTGCTGCAATTGTACAGAGCCTTGGTCACAACACACCTGGACCATTGTGTAGAGTTTTGTTCTCCATATCTAAGGAAGGATATACTTGCTGTAGAAGGAGTGTAACGGAGATTCACCAGACGAATCCCTGGGATGGTGAAGTTGTCTGATGAGGAGAGATTGAGGAAAATGTACCTGTGTTCCCGAGAGTGCCGAAAAATGAGAGGTGATCTTGAAACATACACAATTCACACGGGGCATCACAAGATAGATGTCGGTTGGATGATCTCCGACTGGTGAGATTAGAACCAGGGGGAGGGGGCACAGTCTCAAACCATAAGACCATAAACATAGAAGCAGAATTAGGCCACTCGGCCCATCGAGTCTGCTCCGCCATTCAATCATGGCTGATATGCCAGAATTAGGGCAGCACGGTAGCCTTGTGGATAGCACAAATGCTTCACAGCTCCAGGGTCCCAGGTTCGATTCCGGCTTGGGTCACTGTCTGTGCGGAGTCTGCACATCCTCCCGTGTGTGCGTGGGTTTCCTCCGGGTGCTCCGGTTTCCTCCCACAGTCCAAAGATGTGCAGGTTAGGTGGATTGACCATGATAAATTGCCCTTAGTGTTCAAAATTGCCCTTAGTGTTGGGTGGGGTTACTGGGTTATGGGGATAGGGTGGAGGTGTTGACCTTGGGTGTGGTGCTCTTTCCAGGAGCTGGTGCAGACTCGATGGGCCGGGTGGCCTCCTTCTGCACTGTAAATTCTATGAAATATTTTTCTAATTCCCATTCTCCTGTCTTCTCTCCATAACCCCATATCCCCTTATTGATCAAGAACCTATCTATCTCTGTCTTTGAGATACTCAGTGATTTGGCCTCCACACCCTTCTGCGGCAAAGAGTTCCACAGATTCACCATCCTCTGGCTGAAGAAATTCCTCCTCATCTCTGTTTTAAAGGATCGTCCCTTTACTCTGAGATGGTGTCCTCTGCTTCTAGTTTTTCCTACTAGTGGAAACATCCTCTCCATGTCCACTCTATCCAGGCCTTGCAGTATCCTGTAAGTTTCAATAAGATCCCCCCCTCATCCTTCTTAACTCCAACGAGTACAGACCCAGTGTCCTCAACCATTCCTCATACGACAAGTTCTTCATTCCAGGGATCATTCTTGTGAACCTCCTCTGGACCCTTTCCAAGGCCAGCACATCCTTCCTTAGATACCGGGCCCAAAACTGCTCACAATACTCCAAATGGGGTCTGACCAGAGCCTTATACAGCCTCAGAAGTACATCCCCGGTCTTGTATTGTCACCCTCTTGACGCGAATGCTCAGAATCAGGAGTGGACCATTGCAGACTGAGATGAGGGGGAATTTCTTAATTCAGAGGGTGGAGAATCTTTGGAATTCTCTGATCCAGAGGGTTGTGGAAGCTCAATCGTTGAGCATGTTCCAGACACAACTCGACTGTGTATAATAAAATAGGAATGTGTGTGTGAGTGTGCGTGCGTCTGTGCGTGCCAGGATCTGTTTGAATGGTGGAGCAGACTCGATGGGCCAAATCGCCTACACCTGCTCATATTTTCCTTTGAGACTTAAATGCGTACACAGACACAAGTTCACAGATACACACACACATGCGCGTGCACACACTGACTGATACATACACGGCAACAGATACATACACACACACACACACATGCGTGCATAGACACATATATATTAGCCATTTAAGACAATTTGATAGAATGCTACACATCCTAGTTTGCCGATGACACCAAACATTAGACAGCGTTGTAAACAGCACAGCTGGAAACATCAAATTGCAGGGAAATATTATCGTTTTGGCAGTTGACTGAACTGTGGACGTGTTTCTGTGTCGGGAAATGTAAGATGATGTATTTTAGACTTAAAAAGAATAGAACCGTGATCTTTATAAATGATGAGAAGACAGAAACAGTGGAAGTTTAAACTGGACAGATATTTCACAGCTGGATTCACACAATACAGACAGCAATGTGTCGTAGATTTTGGAAGTGCCACAAATGTTGTCCAGTGCAGTGCAAGGCGTACCTCAATGTTTCAGTCTTACTGAGAAACTGTCAGCCCACAGGACAACATTTCTGTATAATAGGATTGAAGCATAAGTTCAAATAGTTTTGTTTCAAAGTTTAAAATAACCTGTCATTTTTCTGTGCAGCTTTTGGAATCTGTCAGTGGAATTTAGGTTATACAGGCAAGTGTTAACAAGAGTATTGGGAACTGATTAGAAGTTTTGATGGAGATAATCCTGCATTATGGAAATGTGTGAGGTCTATTTAGGGTTGGGGAATGGATTGATGATCAAAGCATGTCGTTTTTTGTTATCTTCATCAGACTGACAGCCTTGAAGATTCACAACTTCCATGTGCTGAGAAAAAGGATTGATTAACCAAGGCCTATTATTCAAATACTTCAGTCAAGTAACAAAACAACAGTAACAGAGAATATACAAACAGAGACAAGCAGACACCTGTAATCGGAGCTTAAACTTCATGTTTAAATGTGAAGGGCTGAAATAAACATGAGTCCACCCTGGGATTCGGTGCAATTTGAGTTCTGTTTTTCCAAAAAATAAAAATAACTATCTGCAATGAAAAATTCCTTGGACAGGACAGAGGGATTTTGACTCTGTATTTAAGCCCAGACAGTATTTGGGTTGTGAGTGTTTGATGGACAGTATAGAAGAAGCTTCACTCTGAAACACTGGAATTTAGTTTAAGGGGTGATTTAATCACATGCTTCAGAACAATAATTGATATTGTACGTCTCGTGTGTGTCTCAGTGTCAGCTGTGAAACATGCACAGCACAATCTCATCCTGTTTCTGTGTGTCTCTCTCTCTCTGAAATTAGCTGGTCCATTTCCTAAATAACCACTGACTAGATTTCAAAAGGGTTCCATTGCCTGTGTAGCAGTTTGTGATACCCAAAGGTTATGAAAAGTGCTTTAGAAAAGTCTGTCCGCAAGCTGTTGTGAGGATGTTCAGAGTCAGCGTGTGACTTGGGTCACACACAGGCCAGATACACCTCTCCAAGTTAAAGGTGGAGAATGGATCTCGCTCCATTTCATAGATCATCATCGAATTTGAAAAATGAAAATGAAAAAATGAAATGAAAATCACTTATTGTCACAAGTAGGCTTCAAATGAAGTTACTGTGAAAAGCCCCTAGTCGCCACATTCCGGCGCCTGTTCGGGGAGGCTGTTACCGTGCAGAAGGAGGCCATTCGGCCCATTAAGTTGCACCGGCTCTTGGAAAGAGCACCCTACCCAAGGTCAACACCTCCACCCTATCCCCATAACCCAGTAACCCCACCCAACACCAAGGGCAATTTTGAACACTAAGGGCAATTTATCATGGCCAATCCACCTAACCCGCACATCTTTGGACTGTGGGACGAAACCGGAGCACCTAGAGGAAACCCATGCAGACACGGGGAGGATGTGCAGACTCCGCACAGACAGTGACCCAAGCCGGAATCGAACCTGGGACCCTGGAGCTGTGAAGCAATTGTGCTATCCACAATGCTACCGTGCTGCCCTGAAAGATGTATTTGAAAGATGTATTGACCCAGCCTGTCTGAGTTTGTGTCTGTGTGTGAGTTTGTGTTTGTCTGTATACGTGTTTGTGTGTCTGGGGTGGGGGGGGGGTTGTTTGTGTGACTCTTTGTGCGGCACGATAGCACAGTGGGTAGCACTGTGGCTTCGCAGCTCCAGGGTCCCGGGTTCGATTCCTGGCACGTTCTCCCTGTGTCTGCGTGGGTTTCCTCCGGGAGCTCCGGTTTGCTCCCACAAGTCTGAACGACGTGCTGTTGGGTAATTTGGGCATTCTGAATTCTCCCTCCGTGTACCCGAACAGGCGGCGGAATGTGGCGACTAGGGGCTTTTCACAGTAACCTCATTGCAGTGTTAATGTAAGCCTACTTGTGACAATAAAGCTTATTATACATGGTAGTCCCACAGGCTCTTACCCTGGCTACATGGTAGTCAGCTCTCCAAAAGGGTTAATTGTAGTGTCCACAGCAGTATGGTGTAATGTAGTATTAACTGGGACAAGAGCTTATAGTATAAACAGTGACTGGGTTAACTGCAGTGATCACTGGGAAAGGAGCTAATGTGTTTAAATAGAGATGAGAACGGTTATATATTACAAGATAATATTCACAATGACATTCTCTAATGCAATAATATTTCAGACATAGTGTAGAGCAGCATTTACAGCAACTGATGCTGCCAGGAAATAAATTGATCCAGGGCTTTGTATCGGATTATTAAAATAGGTTATTGATTAAGGTGGTCTAGTCGCTAAGGCAGGCTCGATCAGCTGAATGGCCCATTACTGTTCCTATGTACCTCTCCTGGGAGTGGTTGATGGGGCAGTGTAGAGGGAGCTTTACTCTGTATCTAACCCCGTGCTGTACCTGTCCTGGGAGTGTTTGATGGGGAGAGTATACAGGGAGCTTTACTCTGTATCTAACCCTGTGCTGTACCTGTCCTGGGAGTGTTTGCCAGGGACAGTGTAGAGGAATCTGTGTCTAACCCCATGATGTACCTTTGCTGGTCGTGTTTGACGGAATTTCAAAATCTCAAATAAATGTCTTCTATTAGTTTCTCCATCTCTCTGTTTCTGCTTCTCTCTCTGTCTGCCTGGGAATATTGTCAAAACAAAATCCACGATCAGCAGTCAGCCATTTTAAGTTACTTAATGGTGGCCATTTTAGGTGAGCACAGCACAGTCATTTCTGACATTTGTACACATTGGTATAACAAAATACTGATGGAAAGTGTCTGATTTAAACAGTGATTTGTTGGGGAATGTGGATATAGAAAGGGAGCTGGTTGTCCTTGTACACCAGTCACTGAAAGTGGAGAGGGGGGTGCAGCAAGCAGTTAAGAAGGCCAATGATATGTTGGCCTTCATTGAAAGAGGGATTTGAGTTCATAAGTGGAGATGTCTTACTGCAGTTACACAAGGCCTTGGTGAGAGCATACCTGGAGTATTGCGTACAGTTTCGGTCGCCCTAACTAAGAAAGGATATAGTTGCCAGAGAGGGAGTGCAGCGGAGGGTCAATCGGCTGATAGGGAGGTTGCCGGACTGTCCTACAAGGAGAGATTGGTTTGACTGTGGCACAGTGGTTAGCACTGCTGCCTCACAGTGACCCGGGTTAAATTCCGGCCTTGTGTGACTGATTATGTGGAGTTGGCAGTTTCTCCCCGTGTGTGCGTGGGTTTCCTCCGGGTGCTCCGGTTTCCTTCCACAGTCCAAAGATGTGCAGGCCAGGTGGAATGGTCCTGCTAAATTACCCCTTAGTGTCCAAGAAAGATTGTTTAGATTAGGTTAAGGAGTTATTGGGATAGGGCGGGTGACTGAGTTTACATAGAATGCTGTGTCAGAGGGTTGGTGTAGATTCGATGGGCAGAATGGCCTCCCTCTGCATTGTAGGGATTCTATGATTGTGCCTGTATTCACTAGAGCCGAGAAGGATGAGAGGAGATGTTGGCCGTGCTAAATTGCCCCTTAGTGACCCAAAGGTTAGGTGGTGTTACTGGGGTTATTTGGAGAGGCTGGAGGCGTGGGCTTGGGTAGGGTGCTCTCTCCGAGGGCCAGTGCAGACTCGATGGGCCAAATGGCCTACTCCTGCAATGTATATTCTATGATTCTGTGAGCTCTGATTGAAATGTATTACATTCCGACAGCGCTGTTCAGACTATACACAGGGATGGTGATTTCCACGTTGTACTGCCTCTGCCATGTCTTGGGAGTGATCATGGAGACAGTGTAGAGGAAACTTTACCCAGTATCTAACCCCGTGTTGTACCTGTACTGGGAGTGTTTGATGGGGACAGTGTAGAGGGAGCTTTACTCTGTATACATCATCGTACTGTAGCTGCCCTGGGAATGGGGACAGTGTAGAGGGATGTGTAATCTGTATCTAACCCCATGATGTACTTTTGCTAACAGTGTTTGATGGAGATTCTGAATCTTGAATTAATGTATTCTGTATTCTCCCCATCTTCTCTGTCTCTGCATCTCTCTATCTCTCTCTCTGGGAATCTGTCTAAACAAATCCACGATCAGCAGTCAGCCATTTTAAGTTACTTAATGGTGGCCATTTTATGTGAGCACAACACTGAGACAATTCGGACAGTTGTCCAAGTTAGTGTCAAACAAAAACTGAAGGAAAGAGTCAAATTTAAATGGTGATATGTTGGGCAATGTGGATGTACAAAGGGAGCTTGTACACCAGTCACTGAAAGTGGAGAGGGGGGTGCAGCGGAGGGTCAATTGGCTGATAGTGAGATTGCCGGACTGTCCTAGGAGGAGAGATTGGTTCAATAGGGCCTGAACGAGCCCTGTTTCTCCAACCTAACCCTGGAGATCAAATCCCACATTCCTGGTGATTTCTCCACTCTCAAAGATGGAAAGATATTGACCAAGTTTAAAGCAGAGATTGACTGATTTCTAAATCCCAAGACATAAAGGGACATGGGGATAGTGTTGGGGAAAAGACATTGAAGTGAAGATATTTCACAGCTGGATTCACAGAATAGAGACAGCAAAGTATCTTAAATGTTGGAAGAGCCACAAATGTCAAACGTTTGGGAAATGATTGGAAACAGTTTGGACTGAGATCTCCTCAGTGACCTGTGTGCAGACCCTACCCCCGACTTTCTGTCAGGAATGTCCCCCTCGGTGTGGTTCCTGTGTCTGCTAAGGAAGACACTTGTCCTGTCTATGGTTATGTTAATTCAGCAGTCAACAAGAGATTCAGCAATGTCCTGTCATTATTTCTGTCTTTGTTTGACAAATGTTTCCCTCTGAGTTTCTGACATGTTTGGAATGACCATTCGTCTGTCGCCTTAGGAAGGCTTTCCATAGAATGAGTAAAAACCAGCAAGAAATCACAGAATGTGAGTTAAACACAACTTCATTTCTGCCTCCATTTTACGAGAAGATTCCTTTTAAAAAAAAATACATTTTACTAAAGTTTTTCGATCAAAAAGAATTTTCCATTTTTACAACTTAGTAACAAAATGTACATTGACCGTTATTTAAACAATATATTAAACTAACAACAAGTGCAGAAAAAGAACAAGAAAAAAGCAATAATAATACTGAAAAAATAAATATAAACAACTAGCATAGAAAGAAAAAAACAAAAAACCCCAAATACAGAATACACCCCCCCCCCCCTCCACCCTGGGTTGCTGCTGCTGTCTTTCCTGTTTTCCCTTATCGCATTGCGAGATAGTCAAGGAACGGTTGCCACCGCCTGGTGAACCCCTGAGCCGAACCTCTTGGTGCGTATTTGATTCGCTCCAATTTTATAAACCCTGCTATGTCGTTTATCCAGGCCTCCACGCCCGGGGGTTTAGCTTCTTTCCACATAAGTAGAATCCTTCGCCGGACTACTCGGGACGCAAAGGCCAAAACATCGGCCTCTCTCGCCTCCTGCACTCCCGGCTCTTCTGCAACCCCAAATATAGCTAACCCCCAGCTTGGTTCGACCCGGACCCCCACCACCTTTGAGATCACTCTTGCCACACCCACCCAGAACCCATGCAATACCGGGCATGACCAAAACATGTGGGTGTGGTTCGCCGGGCTTCCCGCGCACCTATCCTCCACTCCAAAAAATCTACTCAGCCTTGCTCCCGTCATATGCGCCCTGTGTAGAACCTTGAATTGGATCAGGCTAAGCCTGGCACACGAGGACGAGGAATTTACCCTGCTTAGGGCATCTGCCCACAGCCCCTCCTCAATCTCTTCCCCCAGCTCTTCCTCCCATTTACCCTTCAGCTCCTCTACCATCGTCTCCCCCTCGTCTCTCATTTCCCTGTATATATCGGTGCCTTTACCTTCACCGACCCATGCTCCCGAAATCACTCTGGCCTTGGTCCCTTCCGCCGGGAGCTGCGGAAATTCCCTCACCTGTTGCCTCGCAAATGCCCTCACTTGCATATATCGGAAGGCATTCCCAGGTGGCAACTCGTATTTTTCTACCAATGCTCCCAGACTCGCGAATGTCCCGTCTAAGAACAAGTCCTTCAACTTCCCAATTCCTGCTCGCTGCCAAGATTGAAATCCCCTATTTTTCCTCCCCGGGACGAACCTGTGATTGTTCCTTATCGGGGACCACACCGAGGCACCCGTCACTCCCCTATGTCGTCTCCACTGCCCCCAAATCTTCAAAGTCGCCACCACCAATGGGTTTGTGGTGTATTTTTTCGGGGAGAACGGTAACGGCGCCGTCGCCAGTGCTTTTAAACTTGTTCCCTTACAGGACGCCATCTCCAGCCTTTTCCACGCCGTCCCTTCTTCTTCCCTCATCCACTTACATATCATAGACACGTTGGCGGCCCAATAATAGTCACTCAGACTCGGCAGTGCCAATCCCCCTCTGTCCCTACTGCGCTGCAGGAACCCCCTCTTTACCCTCGGGGGCTTTCCAGCCCACACAAAGCTCATAATGCTCCTGTCCACTTTCTTGAAAAAGGCCTTTGTAATCAGTATGGGGAGGCACTGAAACACGAAAAGAAACCTCGGGAGGACCACCATTTTAACCGCCTGTACTCTACCCGCCAATGACAGGGGCACCATGTCCCACCTCTTAAAGTCCTCCTCCATCTGCTCTACCAGTCGCGTCAAGTTAAGTTTATGCAAGGTTCCCCAGTTCCTGGCCACCTGGATCCCTAGATATCGAAAATCCTTTGCTACTCTCCTCAGTGGCAGATCGTCTATCCCCCTGCCCTGTTCCCCGGGGTGCATCAGAAAAAGTTCACTCTTTCCCATATTCAATTTGTATCCCGAGAACTCCCCAAACTCCCTGAGTGTCTGCATTACCTCTGGCATCCCCTCCACTGGGTCCGCCACATGTAGCAGCAAATCGTCCGCATATAATGACACCCGATGTTCCTCTCCTCCTCTGAGCACCCCCCTCCACTTCTTAGAGCCCCTCAGCGCTATGGCCAATGGCTCGATTGCCAACGTGAACAGTAACGGGGACAGGGGGCACCCCTGTCTTGTGCCCCTATGTAATCGGAAATAGTCGGATCGTTGCCTATTTGTAACCACGCTTGCCACCGGGGCCCCGTACAGGAGCTGAACCCATCTGATGAACCCCTCTCCAAATCCAAATCTCTTCAGTACCTCCCACAGGTAGTCCCACTCCACTCTATCAAATGCCTTCTCTGCATCCATCGCCACCACTATCTCCGCCTCCCCCTCCGGTGGGGGCATCATCATCACCCCCAGCAACCTTCGTATATTGGCATTCAATTGCCTCCCTTTAACAAATCCTGTCTGGTCGTCATGTACTACCCCTGGGACACAGTCCTCTATCCTTGTCGCCATCACTTTGGCCAGTAACTTGGCATCTACATTTAGGAGGGAGATGGGCCTGTATGACCCGCACTGCAGCGGATCTTTGTCTTGTTTCAGGATCAACGATATTGTCGCCTCCGACATTGTCGGGGGTAGTGTCCCCCTTTCCTTAGCCTCATTGAAGGTTCTCGTCAGGAGTGGGGCCAGTAGGTCCACATATTTCCTGTAAAATTCCACCGGGAACCCATCTGGTCCCGGGGCCTTTCCTGCCTGCATGTTCCCGATTCCTTTAACCACCTCCTCCACCTCAATCTGCGCTCCCAGACCTGCCACCTCCTGCTCCTCAACCCTCGGGAACTCCAGCTGGTCCAGGAAGTGTATCATTCCCTCTTTCCCCTCCGGGGGTTGGGACTTATACAGCCTCTCATAAAATGACTTAAACACCCCGTTCACCCTCACCGCTCTCTGCTCCATCCTTCCCTCCCCGTCCCTAACACCTCCGATCTCTCTCGCCGCCCCCCTCTTCCTAAGTTGTTGGGCCAACAATCGGCTCGCCTTTTCCCCATATTCGTGTTGTATTCCCTGTGCCTTCCTCCACTGCGTCTCCGCCTTACCCGTGGTCAGCAGGTCAAACTCCGTCTGTAGTCTCCGTCTTTCCCTGTATAGCTCTTCATCCGGGGCCTCCGCATACTGCCTATCCACCCTCAGAATCTCCCCAATCAGTCTCTCCCTTTCTTTACCCTCTTGTTTCCCCTTGTGGGCTCTTATGGAAATCAGCTCCCCCCTAACCACTGCCTTCAGCGCCTCCCATACTACTCCCACCTGGACCTCTCCATCATCATTGACCTCTAGGTATCTTTCAATACATCCCCTCACCCTTCCACATAGCCCCTCGTCCTCCAACAGTCCCATGTCGAATCTCCAAAGTGGGCGCTGCTCCTTCTCCTCTCCTAGATCCAGATCCACCCAATGTGGGGCGTGATCTGAAACGGCTATAGCCGAGTATTCCGTTCCTGCCACTTTCGGGATCAGCGCCCTTCCTAGGACAAAAAGGTCTATCCGGGAGTATACTTTATGGACGTGGGGGAAGAAGGAAAACTCTTTACTCCTCGGTCTAGCAAATCTCCAGGGATCCACTCCTCCCATCTGCTCCATAAATCCCTTAAGCACTTTGGCCGCTGCCGGCCTTCTCACGGTCCTTGATCTGGACCGGTCCAGCTCTGGGTCCAGCACCGTGTTGAAGTGCCCCCCCCATTACCAAATTACCATCTCTAGGTCCGGGATGCGCCCCAACATACGCTTCATAAAACCCGCGTCATCCCAGTTCGGGGCATATACGTTCACCAGCACCACCGCCTCACCTTGCAATCTGCCACTCACCATCACGTACCTGCCCCCACTGTCCACCACTATGGTCTTAGCCTCAAACGATACCCGTTTCCCCACCAGTATTGCCACCCCTCTATTTTTCGCATCTAAGCCTGAGTGGAATATGTGTCCCACCCATCCTTTCCTTAATCTGACCTGATCCGCCAATTTCAGGTGCGTCTCCTGAAGCATAACCACATCCGCCTTCAGTCTCTTTAGGTGCACAAACACCCTTGCCCTCTTAATCGGCCCGTTCAACCCTCTCACGTTCCACGTGATCAATCGCGTTGGGGGGCCCTTCACCCCCCGCCCCCCCCATCGTCAACTAGCCATCCCCTTTTTAAACCAGCTCCTCACCCGGGTCCCACGCACCCGTTTGTCCCCCAGACGGCGCCCTCCCGCCCCGACCAGAAACTGAGGTAAATACAAGACTGTGCGATATTGTGTTCATAATAACTGAATATCTGCATTGTAATGTTATTAATAGTATCAGTCATGTTAGTAATAAACTCTGTGTATATACCCTGATTGCTGTTATTTCTCTCTCTGACCCCCAGCCTATGGAATGCAGGTCTCACAGATTCTTGTGTCGAGGATCTTGCCTCTGCTCTCAGTAAAAACCGGTCACTGAAAGATCTGAACCTGGGATTAAACTCATTCACAGACCAATGTGCTCTTGCTCTTCACCACCTCACACTGACCTGCAAGAGTCTGGAGCGGATCTTGTAAGTGTTTGTATTAATGTAATACATAAAACATAAAATGGATCAAGTAATGTTTATGGTTAATATTTGTCATTCCTGTTATTTACACTTATGGTCACTCTATTTCATTCCTATTAAATCTTTAATCTGTTTCAGGCTTCTGGAGAATCTGTTCAGTCCAACCACAAAGAGGCACCTGAAGGCACTGCGGGAATCCAGATCCAGACTGAGTGTAATAATGTGAATATTTTAATTTATAAACATCCCAGCTTTCATTCTCTGGACATGTTTCTCTGATTCCCTGTCTCTCCCCTTTAACCGGCCGGGCTCCAGGTTGAAATCTGTTTCCAGTTGGAGCTGAGTGAGGGTCATCTCCCATTGTGACATCAGGGGCCCAGCAACAGGGTCACCAGACTCCGCCTCCCGGCCCCACAGCGCTGCTTCTGCAGGAGATCCGGGGCTGAATGATCCCCAATGGGGCACTAGGGAAATGTACAGACAGGAAGGACCCAAGGTGGAACTCAGTCTGGACTGCAGTGGGACACTGATAATTGCACTCTTTATTCCTGGGTTGTTACTCCATATCTGTGCCCAGTGGCCCTTTTGTCAAGGGAAGCAGTGGTGTTCAAGATGGGGACAAGGTCTTTACAAGTTGATAGATCCAACCATCCAATGGGGCCCACAGTTAAGTCTCTGGAGTCACTCAGAGAGACTCCAGAGACAAAGTTCTAGAGGTTGGTGCACCAGGATGGATGACACACCGAAAGAAGAAGTGGGGAAAGTGTCAGTGGACATTCTGCTGTTTATGAGCTTTTGCAGTGTTTACTGACTCTAAATTATCCCTCTTTCTGACACCAACATGGGGACATGTCTGGTGTCACTGTGGAAATTAAACATTAAGTAGATACTGTGGACACAATTTTTAAAACAAAACCAGTGGAGAATGCAAATCTTGCGATTGAAATTGCAGAGGGACCAGTGACTGGCCTTGTTCTTACCTGTAGTTCGTGTGGCTTTGTATAATGACCTACACTTGGAAATGTTCATGACTTTGTGACACTGAACCTCTATTGTTGCCTCCTGGGAAGGGAACTCAGAATTGTTCTTGTGCAAAGTTGAACTATATCTTAAACATGTAAAACGCAGGGCTTCTTACCCACTTAAAATTGGAAAATAGTTTGTGAGTGATTTTAGTCAGAAGACCTCTCAGCAGTGCCTTCCCAGATAAAACTGTGGACACAGCGAGAGCGAGGGACACATCGAGTGCGAGGGACACGGAGATCGAGGGACACGGCGAGAGCGAGGGACACAGCGAGAGCGAGGAACACAGCGAGAGCGAGGGACACAGAGAGCGAGCGACACAGAGAGCGAGGGACACAGAGAGCGAGGGACACACACGTGTCCCTCGCTCTCGCCGTGTCCCTCGCTCTCGCCGTGTCCCTCGATCTCCGTGTCCCTCGCACTCGATGTGTCCCTCGCTCTCGATGTGTCCCTCGCTCTCGCTGTGTCCCTCGCTCTGTGTCCCTCGCTCTGTGTCCCTCGCTCTCTGTGTCCCCCGCTCTCTGTGTCCCCCGCTCTCTGTGTCCCTCGCTCTCTGTGTCCCTCGCTCTCTGTGTCCCTCTCTCTCTGTGTCCCTCGCTCTCGCTGTGTTGCTTGCTCTCGCTGTGTTCCTCGCTCTCGCTGTGTCCCTCGCTCTCGCTGTGTCCCTCGCTCTCGATGTGTCCCTCGCTCTCGATGTGTCCCTCGCTCTCTGGCTCTTTCGCTGCGTCCCTCTATCTTTCGCTGTGTCCCACTCTCTCTCGCTGCGCCCCTCTCTCGCTGTGTCCCTCTCTCTCTCGCTGCGTCCCTCTCTCTCTCGGTGTCCCTCTCTCTCGCTGTGTCCCTCTCTCTCTCGCTGTGACCCTCTCTCTCTCGCTGTGTCCCTCTCTCTCGCGCTGTGACCCTCTCTCTCTCGCTGTGTCCCTCTCTCTCGCTGTGTCCCTCGCTCTCTCGCTGTGTCCCTCGCTCTCTGTGCGTCCCTCGCTCTCTGTGCGTACCTCGCTCCCTTTGCGTCCCTCGCTCTCTGTGAGTCCCTCGCTCTCTCTGTCCCTTGCGCTCTGTGTCCCTCGCTCTCGCTGTGTCCCTCGCTCTCGCTGTGTCCCTCGCTCTCGCTGTGTCCCTCGCTCTCTGTGTCCCTCGCTCTCTGTGTCGCTCGCTCTCTGTGTCCCTCGCTCTCTGTGTCCCTCGCTCTCGCTGTGTTCCTCGCTCTCGCTGTGTCCCTCGCTCTCGCCGTGTCCCTCGATCTCCGTGTCCCTCGCACTCGATGTGTCCCTCGCTCTCGATGTGTCCCTCGCTCTCGCTGTGTCCCTCGCTCTGTGTCCCTCGCTCTGTGTCCCTCGCTCTCTGTGTCCCCCGCTCTCTGTGTCCCTCGCTCTCTGTGTCCCTCGCTCTCTGTGTCCCTCGCTCTCTGTGTCCCTCGCTCTCTGTGTCCCTCGCTCTCTGTGTCCCTCGCTCTCTGTGTTCCTCGCTCTCGCTGTGTTGCTTGCTCTCGCTGTGTTCCTCGCTCTCGCTGTGTCCCTCGCTCTCGCTGTGTCCCTCGCTCTCGCCGTGTCCCTCGCTCTCGCCGTGTCCCTCGATCTCCATGTCCCTCGCTCTCGATGTGTCCCTCGCTCTCGATGTGTCCCTCGCTCTCTGGCTCTTTCGCTGCGTCCCTCTATCTTTCGCTGCGTCCCACTCTCTCTCGCTGCGCCCCTCTCTCGCTGTGTCCCTCTCTCTCTCGCTGTGTCCCTCTCTCGCTGTGTCCCTCTCTCTCTCGCTGTGTCCCTCTCTCTCTCGCTGTGTCCCTCTCTCTCTCGCTGTGTCCCTCTCTCTCTCGCTGTGTCCCTCTCTCTCTCGCTGTGTCCCTCTCTCTCTCGGTGTCCCTCTCTCTCGCTGTGTCCCTCTCTCTCTCGCTGTGACCCTCTCTCTCTCGCTGTGTCCCTCTCTCTCGCGCTGTGACCCTCTCTCTCTCGCTGTCTCCCTCTCTCTCTCTCGCTGTGTCCCTCTCTCTCTCTCGCTGTGTCCCTCGCTCTCTCGCTGTGTCCCTCGCTCTCTGTGCGTCCCTCGCTCTCTGTGTGTACCTCGCTCCCTTTGCGTCCCTCGCTCTCTGTGAGTCCCTCGCTCTCTCTGTCCCTTGCGCTCTGTGTCCCTCGCTCTCGCTGTGTCCCTCGCTCTCGCTGTGTCCCTCGCTCTCGCTGTGTCCCTCGCTCTCGCTGTGTCCCTCGCTCTCGCTGTGTCCCTCGCTCTCGCTGTGTCCCTCGCTCTCGCTGTGTCCCTCGCTCTGTGTGCGTCCCTCGCTCTCACTGTCCCTCGCGCTCTGTGTCCCTCGCTCCCACTGTGTCCCTCGCTCCCGCTGTGTCCCTCGCTCCCGCTCTGTCCCTCGCTCTCGCTGTGTCCCTCGCTCTCGCTGTGTCCCTCGCTCTCGCTGTGTCCCTCGCTCTCTGTGCGTCCCTCTCTCTGTGTCGCTCTCTCTGTGTCGCTCTCTCTGTGTCGCTCTCTCTGTGTCGCTCTCTCTGTGTCGCTCTCTGTGTCCCTCGCTCTCTGTGTCCCTCGCTCTCTGTGTCCCTCGCTCTCTGTGCCCCTCACTCTCTGTGTCCCTCTCTCTGTGTCGCTCTCTCTGTGTCGCTCTCTCTGTGTCGCTCTCTGTGTCCCTCGCTCTCTGTGTCCCTCGCTCTCTGTGTCCCTCGCTCTCTGTGCCCCTCGCTCTCTGTGCCCCTCGCTCTCTGTGTCCCTCGCTCTCTGTGTCCTTCGCTCTCTGTGTCCCTCGCTCTCTGTGTCCCTCGCTCTCTGTGTCCCTCTCTCTCTGTGTCCCTCTCTCTCTGTGTCCCTCTCTCTCTGTGTCCCTCGCTCTGTGTCCCTCGCTCTGTGTCCCTCGCTCTGTGTCCCTCGCTCTGTGTCCCTCTCTCTGTGTCCCTCTCTCTGTGTCGCTCTCTCTGTGTCGCTCTCTCAGTGTCGCTCTCTCTGTGTCGCTCTCTCTGTGTCGCTCTCTGTGTCCCTCGCTCTCTGTGTCCCTCGCTCTCTGTGTCCCTCGTTCTGTGTGTCCCTCGCTGTGTGTCCCTCGCTCTCGCTGTGTCCCTCGCTCTCTCTGTCCCTCTCTCTCTTTGTCCCTCGCTCTCTCTGTGTCCCTGGCTCTCTCTGTGTCCCTCGCTCTCGCTGTGTCCCTCGCTCTCTGTGTCCCTCGCTCTCTGTGTCCCTCGCTCTCGCTGTGTCCCTCGCTCTCGCTGTGTCCCTCGCTCTCGCTGTCCCTCGCTCTCTCTGTGTCCCTCGCGCTCTCTGTGTCCCTCGCACTCGCTGTGTTCCTCGCTCTCACTGTGTCCCTCGCTCTCTGTGTCTCTCACTCTCTGTGTCCCTCGATCTCTGTGTCCCTCGATCTCTGTGTCCCTCGCTCTCGCTGTGTCCCTCGCTCTCGCTGTGTCCCTCGCTCTCGCTGTGTCCCTCGCTCTCGCTGTGTCCCTCGCTCTGTGTCCTTCGCTCTGTGTCCCTCGCTCTCTGTGTCCCTCGCTCTCTGTGTCCCTCGCTCTCTGTGTCCCTCGCTCTCTGTGTCCCTCGCTCTCTGTGTCCCTCGCTCTCTGTGTCCCTCGCTCTCTGTGTCCCTCGCTCTCTGTGTCCCTCGCTCTCTGTGTCGCTCGCTCTCTGTGTTCCTCGCTCTCGCCGTGTCCCTCGCTCTCGCCGTGTCCCTCGATCTCCGTGTCCCTCGCACTCGATGTGTCCCTCGCTCTCGATGTGTCCCTCGCTCTCGCTGTGTCCCTCGCTCTGTGTCCCTCGCTCTGTGTCCCTCGCTCTCTGTGTCCCCCGCTCTCTGTGTCCCCCGCTCTCTGTGTCCCCCGCTCTCTGTGTCCCTCGCTCTCTGTGTCCCTCGCTCTCTGTGTCCCTCGCTCTCTGTGTCCCTCGCTCTCTGTGTCCCTCGCTCTCGCTGTGTTGCTTGCTCTCGCTGTGTTCCTCGCTCTCGCTGTGTCCCTCGCTCTCGCTGTGTCCCTCGCTCTCGATGTGTCCCTCGCTCTCGATGTGTCCCTCGCTCTCTGGCTCTTTCGCTGCGTCCCTCTATCTTTCGCTGCGTCCCACTCTCTCTCGCTGCGCCCCTCTCTCGCTGTGTCCCTCTCTCTCTCGCTGCGTCCCTCTCTCTCTCGGTGTCCCTCTCTCTCGCTGTGTCCCTCTCTCTCTCGCTGTGGCCCTCTCTCTCTCGCTGTGTCCCTCTCTCTCGCGCTGTGACCCTCTCTCTCTCGCTGTGTCCCTCTCTCTCTCTCGCTGTGTCCCTCGCTCTCTGTGCGTCCCTCGCTCTCTGTGCGTACCTCGCTCCCTTTGCGTCCCTCGCTCTCTGTGAGTCCCTCGCTCTCTCTGTCCCTTGCGCTCTGTGTCCCTCGCTCTCGCTGTGTCCCTCGCTCTCGCTGTGTCCCTCGCTCTCTGTGCGTCCCTCACTCTCTCTGTCCCTCGCGCTCTGTGTCCCTCGCTCTCGCTGTGTCCCTCGCTCTCGCTGTGTCCCTCGCTCTCGCTGTGTCCCTCGCTCTCGCTGTGTCCCTCGCTCTCGCTGTGTCCCTCGCTCTCGCTGTGTCCCCCTCTCTCTCGCTGTGTCCCCCTCTCTCTCGCTGTGTCCCCCTCTCTCTCGCTGTGTCCCCCTCTCACTCGTGGTGTCCCGCTCTCTCTCGCTGTGTCCCCCTCTCTCTCGCTGTGTCCCGCTCTCTCTCTCTCGCTGTGTCCCGCTCTCTCTCTCGCTGTGTCCCCCTCTCTCTCGCTGTGTTCCCCTCTCTCTCGCTGTGTCCCATTCTCTCTCGCTGTGTCCCTCGCTCTCGCTGTGTCCTTCGCTCTGTGTCCCTCGCTCTGTGTGTCCCTCGCTCTGTGTGTCCCTCGCTCTGTGTGTCCCTCGCTCTGTGTGTCCCTCGCTCTGTGTGTCCCTCGCTCTGTGTGTCCCTCGCTCTGTGTGTCCCTCGCTCTGTGTGTCCCTCGCTCTGTGTGTCCCTCGTTCGGTGTGTCCCTAGCTGTGTGTCCCTCGCTCTCGCTGTGTCCCTCTCTCTAGCGCTGTGTCCCTCTCTCTAGCGCTGTGTCCCTCTCTCTTGCGCTGTGTCCCTCTCTCTTGCGCTGTGTCCCTCTCTCTCGCGCTGTGTCCCTCTCTCTCGCGCTGTGTCCCTCTCTTCGCGCTGTGTCCCTCTCTTCGCGCTGTGTCCCTCTCTTCGCGCTGTGTCCCTCTCTCTAGCGCTGTGTCCCTCTCTCTAGCGCTGTGTCACTCTCGAGCTGTGTCCCTCACTCTCGAGCTGTGTCCCTCTCTCTCGCGCTGTGTCCCCCTCTCTCTCGCTGTGTCCCCCTCTCTCTCGCTGTGTCCCCCTCTCTCTCGCTGTGTCCCCCTCTCTCTCGCTGTGTCCCCCTCTATCTCGCTGTGTCCCCCTCTCTCGCTGTGTCCCCCTCTCTCTCGCTGTGTCCCCCTCTCTCTCGCTGTGTCCCCTATATCTCGCTGTGTCCCCCTCTCTCTCGCTGTGTCCCCCTCTCACTCGCGGTGTCCCGCTCTCTCTCGCTGTGTCCCCCTCTCTCTCGCTGTGTCCCGCTCTCTCTCTCTCGCTGTGTCCCGCTCTGTCTCTCGCTGTGTCCCCCTCTCTCTCGCTGTGTTCCCCTCTCTCTCGCTGTGTCCCATTCTCTCTCGCTGTGTCCCTCGCTCTCGCTGTGTCCTTCGCTCTGTGTCCCTCGCTCTGTGTGTCCCTCGCTCTGTGTGTCCCTCGCTCTGTGTGTCCCTCGCTCTGTGTGTCCCTCGCTCTGTGTGTCCCTCGTTCTGTGTGTCCCTCGCTGTGTGTCCCTCGCTCTCGCTGTGTCCCTCGCTCTCTCTGTCCCTCTCTCTCTTTGTCCCTCGCTCTCTCTGTGTCCCTGGCTCTCTCTGTGTCCCTCGCTCTCGCTGTGTCCCTCGCTCTCTGTGTCCCTCGCTCTCTGTGTCCCTCGCTCTCGCTGTGTCCCTCGCTCTCGCTGTGTCCCTCGCTCTCGCTGTGTCCCTCGCTCTCGCTGTGTCCCTCGCTCTCGCTGTGTCCCTCGCTCTCGCTGTGTCCCTCGCTCTCGCTGTCCCTCGCTCTCTGTGTCCCTCGCGCTCTGTGTCCCTCGCTCTCTGTGTCCCTCGCTCTCTGTGTCCCTCGCTCTCTGTGTCCCTCGCTCTCTGTGTCCCTCGCTCTCTGTGTCCCTCGCTCTCTGTGTCCCTCGCTCTCTGTGTCGCTCGCTCTCTGTGTTCCTCGCTCTCGCTGTGTCCCTCGCTCTCGCCGTGTCCCTCGATCTCCGTGTCCCTCGCACTCGATGTGTCCCTCGCTCTCGATGTGTCCCTCGCTCTCGCTGTGTCCCTCGCTCTGTGTCCCTCGCTCTGTGTCCCTCGCTCTCTGTGTCCCCCGCTCTCTGTGTCCCCCGCTCTCTGTGTCCCCCGCTCTCTGTGTCCCTCGCTCTCTGTGTCCCTCGCTCTCTGTGTCCCTCGCTCTCTGTGTCCCTCGCTCTCTGTGTCCCTCGCTCTCTGTGTCCCTCGCTCTCTGTGTCCCTCGCTCTCGCTGTGTTGCTTGCTCTCGCTGTGTTCCTCGCTCTCGCTGTGTCCCTCGCTCTCGCTGTGTCCCTCGCTCTCGATGTGTCCCTCGCTCTCGATGTGTCCCTCGCTCTCTGGCTCTTTCGCTGCGTCCCTCTATCTTTCGCTGCGTCCCACTCTCTCTCGCTGCGCCCCTCTCTCGCTGTGTCCCTCTCTCTCTCGCTGCGTCCCTCTCTCTCTCGGTGTCCCTCTCTCTCGCTGTGTCCCTCTCTCTCTCGCTGTGGCCCTCTCTCTCTCGCTGTGTCCCTCTCTCTCGCGCTGTGACCCTCTCTCTCTCGCTGTGTCCCTCTCTCTCTCTCGCTGTGTCCCTCGCTCTCTGTGCGTCCCTCGCTCTCTGTGCGTACCTCGCTCCCTTTGCGTCCCTCGCTCTCTGTGAGTCCCTCGCTCTCTCTGTCCCTTGCGCTCTGTGTCCCTCGCTCTCGCTGTGTCCCTCGCTCTCGCTGTGTCCCTCGCTCTCTGTGCGTCCCTCACTCTCTCTGTCCCTCGCGCTCTGTGTCCCTCGCTCTCGCTGTGTCCCTCGCTCTCGCTGTGTCCCTCGCTCTCGCTGTGTCCCTCGCTCTCGCTGTGTCCCTCGCTCTCGCTGTGTCCCTCGCTCTCGCTGTGTCCCCCTCTCTCTCGCTGTGTCCCCCTCTCTCTCGCTGTGTCCCCCTCTCTCTCGCTGTGTCCCCCTCTCACTCGTGGTGTCCCGCTCTCTCTCGCTGTGTCCCCCTCTCTCTCGCTGTGTCCCGCTCTCTCTCTCTCGCTGTGTCCCGCTCTCTCTCTCGCTGTGTCCCCCTCTCTCTCGCTGTGTTCCCCTCTCTCTCGCTGTGTCCCATTCTCTCTCGCTGTGTCCCTCGCTCTCGCTGTGTCCTTCGCTCTGTGTCCCTCGCTCTGTGTGTCCCTCGCTCTGTGTGTCCCTCGCTCTGTGTGTCCCTCGCTCTGTGTGTCCCTCGCTCTGTGTGTCCCTCGCTCTGTGTGTCCCTCGCTCTGTGTGTCCCTCGCTCTGTGTGTCCCTCGCTCTGTGTGTCCCTCGTTCGGTGTGTCCCTAGCTGTGTGTCCCTCGCTCTCGCTGTGTCCCTCTCTCTAGCGCTGTGTCCCTCTCTCTAGCGCTGTGTCCCTCTCTCTTGCGCTGTGTCCCTCTCTCTTGCGCTGTGTCCCTCTCTCTCGCGCTGTGTCCCTCTCTCTCGCGCTGTGTCCCTCTCTTCGCGCTGTGTCCCTCTCTTCGCGCTGTGTCCCTCTCTTCGCGCTGTGTCCCTCTCTCTAGCGCTGTGTCCCTCTCTCTAGCGCTGTGTCACTCTCGAGCTGTGTCCCTCACTCTCGAGCTGTGTCCCTCTCTCTCGCGCTGTGTCCCCCTCTCTCTCGCTGTGTCCCCCTCTCTCTCGCTGTGTCCCCCTCTCTCTCGCTGTGTCCCCCTCTATCTCGCTGTGTCCCCCTCTCTCGCTGTGTCCCCCTCTCTCTCGCTGTGTCCCCCTCTCTCTCGCTGTGTCCCCTATATCTCGCTGTGTCCCCCTCTCTCTCGCTGTGTCCCCCTCTCACTCGCGGTGTCCCGCTCTCTCTCGCTGTGTCCCCCTCTCTCTCGCTGTGTCCCGCTCTCTCTCTCTCGCTGTGTCCCGCTCTGTCTCTCGCTGTGTCCCCCTCTCTCTCGCTGTGTTCCCCTCTCTCTCGCTGTGTCCCATTCTCTCTCGCTGTGTCCCTCGCTCTCGCTGTGTCCTTCGCTCTGTGTCCCTCGCTCTGTGTGTCCCTCGCTCTGTGTGTCCCTCGCTCTGTGTGTCCCTCGCTCTGTGTGTCCCTCGCTCTGTGTGTCCCTCGCTCTGTGTGTCCCTCGCTCTGTGTGTCCCTCGTTCTGTGTGTCCCTCGCTGTGTGTCCCTCGCTCTCGCTGTGTCCCTCGCTCTCTCTGTCCCTCTCTCTCTTTGTCCCTCGCTCTCTCTGTGTCCCTGGCTCTCTCTGTGTCCCTCGCTCTCGCTGTGTCCCTCGCTCTCTGTGTCCCTCGCTCTCTGTGTCCCTCGCTCTCGCTGTGTCCCTCGCTCTCGCTGTGTCCCTCGCTCTCGCTGTGTCCCTCGCTCTCGCTGTGTCCCTCGCTCTCGCTGTGTCCCTCGCTCTCGCTGTGTCCCTCGCTCTCGCTGTCCCTCGCTCTCTGTGTCCCTCGCGCTCTGTGTCCCTCGCTCTCTGTGTCCCTCGCTCTCTGTGTCCCTCGCTCTCTGTGTCCCTCGCTCTCTGTGTCCCTCGCTCTCTGTGTCCCTCGCTCTCTGTGTCGCTCGCTCTCTGTGTTCCTCGCTCTCGCTGTGTCCCTCGCTCTCGCCGTGTCCCTCGATCTCCGTGTCCCTCGCACTCGATGTGTCCCTCGCTCTCGATGTGTCCCTCGCTCTCGCTGTGTCCCTCGCTCTGTGTCCCTCGCTCTGTGTCCCTCGCTCTCTGTGTCCCCCGCTCTCTGTGTCCCCCGCTCTCTGTGTCCCCCGCTCTCTGTGTCCCCCGCTCTCTGTGTCCCTCGCTCTCTGTGTCCCTCGCTCTCTGTGTCCCTCGCTCTCTGTGTCCCTCGCTCTCTGTGTCCCTCGCTCTCTGTGTCCCTCGCTCTCGCTGTGTTGCTTGCTCTCGCTGTGTTCCTCGCTCTCGCTGTGTCCCTCGCTCTCGCTGTGTCCCTCGCTCTCGATGTGTCCCTCGCTCTCGATGTGTCCCTCGCTCTCGATGTGTCCCTCGCTCTCTGGCTCTTTCGCTGCGTCCCTCTATCTTTCGCTGCGTCCCACTCTCTCTCGCTGCGCCCCTCTCTCGCTGTGTCCCTCTCTCTCTCGCTGCGTCCCTCTCTCTCTCGGTGTCCCTCTCTCTCGCTGTGTCCCTCTCTCTCTCGCTGTGGCCCTCTCTCTCGCGCTGTGACCCTCTCTCTCTCGCTGTGTCCCTCTCTCTCTCTCGCTGTGTCCCTCGCTCTCTGTGCGTCCCTCGCTCTCTGTGCGTACCTCGCTCCCTTTGCGTCCCTCGCTTTCTGTGAGTCCCTCGCTCTCTCTGTCCCTTGCGCTCTGTGTCCCTCGCTCTCGCTGTGTCCCTCGCTCTCGCTGTGTCCCTCGCTCTCGCTGTGTCCCTCGCTCTCGCTGTGTCCCTCGCTCTCGCTGTGTCCCTCGCTCTCTGTGCGTCCCTCACTCTCTCTGTCCCTCGCGCTCTGTGTCCCTCGCTCTCGCTGTGTCCCTCGCTCTCGCTGTGTCCCTCGCTCTCGCTGTGTCCCTCACTCTCGCTGTGTCCCCCTCTCTCTCGCTGTGTCCCCCTCTCTCTCGCTGTGTCCCCCTCTCTCTCGCTGTGTCCCCCTCTCACTCGTGGTGTCCCGCTCTCTCTCGCTGTGTCCCCCTCTCTCTCGCTGTGTCCCGCTCTCTCTCTCTCGCTGTGTCCCGCTCTCTCTCTCGCTGTGTCCCCCTCTCTCTCGCTGTGTTCCCCTCTCTCTCGCTGTGTCCCATTCTCTCTCGCTGTGTCCCTCGCTCTCGCTGTGTCCCTCGCTCTGTGTGTCCCTCGCTCTGTGTGTCCCTCGCTCTGTGTGTCCCTCGCTCTGTGTGTCCCTCGCTCTGTGTGTCCCTCGCTCTGTGTGTCCCTCGCTCTGTGTGTCCCTCGTTCGGTGTGTCCCTAGCTGTGTGTCCCTCGCTCTCGCTGTGTCCCTCGCTCTCGCTGTGTCCCTCGCTCTCTCTGTCCCTCTCTCTCTTTGTCCCTCGCTCTCTCTGTGTCCCTGGCTCTCTCTGTGTCCCTCGCTCTCGCTGTGTCCCTCGCTCTCTGTGTCCCTCGCTCTCTGTGTCCCTCGCTCTCGCTGTGTCCCTCGCTCTCGCTGTGTCCCTCGCTCTCGCTGTGTCCCTCGCTCTCGCTGTCCCTCGCTCTCTGTGTCCCTCGCGCTCTCTGTGTCCCTCGCTCTCGCTGTGTTCCTCGCTCTCCCTGTGTCCCTCGCTCTCTGTGTCTCTCACTCTCTGTGTCCCTCGATCTCTGTGTCCCTCGATCTCTGTGTCCCTCGCTCTCGCTGTGTCCCTCGCTCTCGCTGTGTCCCTCGCTCTCGCTGTGTCCCTCGCTCTGTGTCCCTCGCTCTGTGTCCCTCGCTCTGTGTCCCTCGCTCTGTGTCCCTCGCTCTGTGTCCCTCGCTCTGTGTCCCTCGCTCTGTGTCCCTCGCTCTCTGTGTCCCTCGCTCTCTGTGTCCCTCGCTCTCTGTGTCCCTCGCTCTCTGTGTCCCTCGCTCTCTGTGTCCCTCGCTCTCTGTGTCCCTCGCTCTCTGTGTCGCTCGCTCTCTGTGTCCCTCGCTCTCGCTGTGTTCCTCGCTCTCGCTGTGTCCCTCGCTCTCGCCGTGTCCCTCGATCTCCGTGTCCCTCGCACTCGATGTGTCCCTCGCTCTCGCTGTGTCCCTCGCTCTCGCTGTGTCCCTCGCTCTGTGTCCCTCGCTCTCTGTGTCCCTCGCTCTCTGTGTCCCCCGCTCTCTGTGTCCCTCGCTCTCTGTGTCCCTCGCTCTCTGTGTCCCTCGCTCTGTGTGTCCCTCGCTCTCTGTGTCCCTCGCTCTCTGTGTCCCTCGCTCTCTGTGTCCCTCGCTCTCGCTGTGTTGCTTGCTCTCGCTGTGTTCCTCGCTCTCGCTGTGTCCCTCGCTCTCGCTGTGTCCCTCGCTCTTGCCGTGTCCCTCGATCTCCGTGTCCATCGCTCTCGATGTGTCCCTCGCTCTCGATGTGTCCCTCGCTCTCGATGTGTCCCTCGCTCTCTGGCTCTTTCGCTGCGTCCCTCTATCTTTCGCTGCGTCCCACTCTCTCTCGCTGCGCCCCTCTCTCGCTGTGTCCCTCTCTCTCTCGCTGCGTCCCTCTCTCTCTCGGTGTCCCTCTCTCTCGCTGTGTCCCTCTCTCTCTCGCTGTGACCCTCTCTCTCTCGCTGTGTCCCTCTCTCTCGCGCTGTGACCCTCTCTCTCTCGCTGTGTCCCTCTCTCTCTCTCGCTGTGTCCCTCGCTCTCTCGCTGTGTCCCTCGCTCTCTGTGCGTCCCTCGCTCTCTGTGCGTACCTCGCTCCCTTTGCGTCCCTCGCTGTGTGTCCCTCGCTCTCGCTGTGTCCCTCGCTCTCTCTGTCCCTCTCTCTCTTTGTCCCTCGCTCTCTCTGTGTCCCTGGCTCTCTCTGTGTCCCTCGCTCTCGCTGTGTCCCTCGCTCTCTGTGTCCCTCGCTCTCTGTGTCCCTCGCTCTCGCTGTGTCCCTCGCTCTCGCTGTGTCCCTCGCTCTCGCTGTGTCCCTCGCTCTCGCTGTGTCCCTCGCTCTCGCTGTGTCCCTCGCTCTCGCTGTGTCCCTCGCTCTCGCTGTCCCTCGCTCTCTGTGTCCCTCGCGCTCTGTGTCCCTCGCTCTCTGTGTCCCTCGCTCTCTGTGTCCCTCGCTCTCTGTGTCCCTCGCTCTCTGTGTCCCTCGCTCTCTGTGTCCCTCGCTCTCTGTGTCGCTCGCTCTCTGTGTTCCTCGCTCTCGCTGTGTCCCTCGCTCTCGCCGTGTCCCTCGATCTCCGTGTCCCTCGCACTCGATGTGTCCCTCGCTCTCGATGTGTCCCTCGCTCTCGCTGTGTCCCTCGCTCTGTGTCCCTCGCTCTGTGTCCCTCGCTCTCTGTGTCCCCCGCTCTCTGTGTCCCCCGCTCTCTGTGTCCCCCGCTCTCTGTGTCCCTCGCTCTCTGTGTCCCTCGCTCTCTGTGTCCCTCGCTCTCTGTGTCCCTCGCTCTCTGTGTCCCTCGCTCTCTGTGTCCCTCGCTCTCTGTGTCCCTCGCTCTCGCTGTGTTGCTTGCTCTCGCTGTGTTCCTCGCTCTCGCTGTGTCCCTCGCTCTCGCTGTGTCCCTCGCTCTCGATGTGTCCCTCGCTCTCGATGTGTCCCTCGCTCTCGATGTGTCCCTCGCTCTCTGGCTCTTTCGCTGCGTCCCTCTATCTTTCGCTGCGTCCCACTCTCTCTCGCTGCGCCCCTCTCTCGCTGTGTCCCTCTCTCTCTCGCTGCGTCCCTCTCTCTCTCGGTGTCCCTCTCTCTCGCTGTGTCCCTCTCTCTCTCGCTGTGGCCCTCTCTCTCGCGCTGTGACCCTCTCTCTCTCGCTGTGTCCCTCTCTCTCTCTCGCTGTGTCCCTCGCTCTCTGTGCGTCCCTCGCTCTCTGTGCGTACCTCGCTCCCTTTGCGTCCCTCGCTTTCTGTGAGTCCCTCGCTCTCTCTGTCCCTTGCGCTCTGTGTCCCTCGCTCTCGCTGTGTCCCTCGCTCTCGCTGTGTCCCTCGCTCTCGCTGTGTCCCTCGCTCTCGCTGTGTCCCTCGCTCTCGCTGTGTCCCTCGCTCTCTGTGCGTCCCTCACTCTCTCTGTCCCTCGCGCTCTGTGTCCCTCGCTCTCGCTGTGTCCCTCGCTCTCGCTGTGTCCCTCGCTCTCGCTGTGTCCCTCACTCTCGCTGTGTCCCCCTCTCTCTCGCTGTGTCCCCCTCTCTCTCGCTGTGTCCCCCTCTCTCTCGCTGTGTCCCCCTCTCACTCGTGGTGTCCCGCTCTCTCTCGCTGTGTCCCCCTCTCTCTCGCTGTGTCCCGCTCTCTCTCTCTCGCTGTGTCCCGCTCTCTCTCTCGCTGTGTCCCCCTCTCTCTCGCTGTGTTCCCCTCTCTCTCGCTGTGTCCCATTCTCTCTCGCTGTGTCCCTCGCTCTCGCTGTGTCCCTCGCTCTGTGTGTCCCTCGCTCTGTGTGTCCCTCGCTCTGTGTGTCCCTCGCTCTGTGTGTCCCTCGCTCTGTGTGTCCCTCGCTCTGTGTGTCCCTCGCTCTGTGTGTCCCTCGTTCGGTGTGTCCCTAGCTGTGTGTCCCTCGCTCTCGCTGTGTCCCTCGCTCTCGCTGTGTCCCTCGCTCTCTCTGTCCCTCTCTCTCTTTGTCCCTCGCTCTCTCTGTGTCCCTGGCTCTCTCTGTGTCCCTCGCTCTCGCTGTGTCCCTCGCTCTCTGTGTCCCTCGCTCTCTGTGTCCCTCGCTCTCGCTGTGTCCCTCGCTCTCGCTGTGTCCCTCGCTCTCGCTGTGTCCCTCGCTCTCGCTGTCCCTCGCTCTCTGTGTCCCTCGCGCTCTCTGTGTCCCTCGCTCTCGCTGTGTTCCTCGCTCTCCCTGTGTCCCTCGCTCTCTGTGTCTCTCACTCTCTGTGTCCCTCGATCTCTGTGTCCCTCGATCTCTGTGTCCCTCGCTCTCGCTGTGTCCCTCGCTCTCGCTGTGTCCCTCGCTCTCGCTGTGTCCCTCGCTCTGTGTCCCTCGCTCTGTGTCCCTCGCTCTGTGTCCCTCGCTCTGTGTCCCTCGCTCTGTGTCCCTCGCTCTGTGTCCCTCGCTCTGTGTCCCTCGCTCTCTGTGTCCCTCGCTCTCTGTGTCCCTCGCTCTCTGTGTCCCTCGCTCTCTGTGTCCCTCGCTCTCTGTGTCCCTCGCTCTCTGTGTCCCTCGCTCTCTGTGTCGCTCGCTCTCTGTGTCCCTCGCTCTCGCTGTGTTCCTCGCTCTCGCTGTGTCCCTCGCTCTCGCCGTGTCCCTCGATCTCCGTGTCCCTCGCACTCGATGTGTCCCTCGCTCTCGCTGTGTCCCTCGCTCTCGCTGTGTCCCTCGCTCTGTGTCCCTCGCTCTCTGTGTCCCTCGCTCTCTGTGTCCCCCGCTCTCTGTGTCCCTCGCTCTCTGTGTCCCTCGCTCTCTGTGTCCCTCGCTCTGTGTGTCCCTCGCTCTCTGTGTCCCTCGCTCTCTGTGTCCCTCGCTCTCTGTGTCCCTCGCTCTCGCTGTGTTGCTTGCTCTCGCTGTGTTCCTCGCTCTCGCTGTGTCCCTCGCTCTCGCTGTGTCCCTCGCTCTTGCCGTGTCCCTCGATCTCCGTGTCCATCGCTCTCGATGTGTCCCTCGCTCTCGATGTGTCCCTCGCTCTCGATGTGTCCCTCGCTCTCTGGCTCTTTCGCTGCGTCCCTCTATCTTTCGCTGCGTCCCACTCTCTCTCGCTGCGCCCCTCTCTCGCTGTGTCCCTCTCTCTCTCGCTGCGTCCCTCTCTCTCTCGGTGTCCCTCTCTCTCGCTGTGTCCCTCTCTCTCTCGCTGTGACCCTCTCTCTCTCGCTGTGTCCCTCTCTCTCGCGCTGTGACCCTCTCTCTCTCGCTGTGTCCCTCTCTCTCTCTCGCTGTGTCCCTCGCTCTCTCGCTGTGTCCCTCGCTCTCTGTGCGTCCCTCGCTCTCTGTGCGTACCTCGCTCCCTTTGCGTCCCTCGCTCTCTGTGAGTCCCTCGCTCTCTCTGTCCCTTGCGCTCTTTGTCCCTCGCTCTCTCTGCGTCCCTGGCTCTCTCTGTGTCCCTCGCTCTCGCTGTGTCCCTCGCTCTCTGTGTCCCTCGCTCTCTGTGTCCCTCGCTCTCGCTGTGTCCCTCGCTCTCGCTGTGTCCCTCGCTCTCGCTGTGTCCCTCGCTCTCTGTGTCCCTCGCGCTCTCTGTGTCCCTCGCTCTCGCTGTGTTCCTCGCTCTCACTGTGTCCCTCGCTCTCTGTGTCTCTCACTCTCTGTGTCCCTCGATCACTGTGTCCCTCGCTCTCTGTGTCCCTCGCTCTCTGTGTCCCTCGCTCTCTGTGTCCCTCGCTCTCTGTGTCGCTCGCTCTCTGTGTCCCTCGCTCTCGCTGTGTCCCTCGCTCTCGCCGTGTCCCTCGATCTCCGTGTCCCTCGCACTCGATGTGTCCCTCGCTCTCGATGTGTCCCTCGCTTTCGCTGTGTCCCTCGCTCTGTGTCCCTCGCTCTGTGTCCCTCGCTCTCTGTGTCCCTCGCTCTCTGTGTCCCTCGCTCTCTGTGTCCCTCGCTCTCTGTGTCCCCCGCTCTCTGTGTCCCTCGCTCTCTGTGTCCCTCGCTCTCTGTGTCCCTCGCTCTCTGTGTCCCTCGCTCTCTGTGTCCCTCGCTCTCTGTGTCCCTCGCTCTCGCTGTGTTGCTTGCTCTCGCTGTGTTCCTCGCTCTCGCTGTGTCCCTCGCTCTCGCTGTGTCCCTCGCTCTCGCCGTGTCCCTCAATCTCCGTGTCCCTCGCTCTCGATGTGTCCCTCGCTCTCGATGTGTCCCTCGCTCTCGATGTGTCCCTCGCTCTCTGGCTCTTTCGCTGCGTCCCTCTATCTTTCGCTGCGTCCCTCTCTCTCTCGCTGCGTCCCTCTATCTTTCGCTGCGTCCCACTCTCTCTCGCTGCGCCCCTCTCTCGCTGTGTCCCTCTCTCTCTCGCTGCGTCCCTCTCTCTCTCGGTGTCCCTCTCTCTCGCTGTGTCCCTCTCTCTCTCGCTGTGACCCTCTCTCTCTCGCTGTGTCCCTCTCTCTCGCGCTGTGACCCTCTCTCTCTCTCGCTGTGTCCCTCTCTCTCGCTGTGTCCCTCGCTCTCTCGCTGTGTCCCTCGCTCTCTGTGCGTCCCTCGCTCTCTGTGCGTACCTCGCTCCCTTTGCGTCCCTCGCTCTCTGTGAGTCCCTCGCTCTCTCTGTCCCTTGCGCTCTGTGTCCCTCGCTCTCGCTGTGTCCCTCGCTCTCGCTGTGTCCCTCGCTCTCGCTGTGTCCCTCGCTCTCTGTGTCCCTCGCTCTCTGTGTCGCTCGCTCTCTGTGTCCCTCGCTCTCGCTGTGTTCCTCGCTCTCGCTGTGTCCCTCGCTCTCGCCGTGTCCCTCGATCTCCGTGTCCCTCGCACTCGATGTGTCCCTCGCTCTCGCTGTGTCCCTCGCTCTGTGTCCCTCGCTCTGTGTCCCTCGCTCTCTGTGTCCCCCGCTCTCTGTGTCCCTCGCTCTCTGTGTCCCTCGCTCTCTGTGTCCCTCGCTCTCTGTGTCCCTCGCTCTCTGTGTCCCTCGCTCTCTGTGTCCCTCGCTCTCTGTGTCCCTCGCTCTCTGTGTTCCTCGCTCTCGCTGTGTTGCTTGCTCTCGCTGTGTTCCTCGCTCTCGCTGTGTCCCTCGCTCTCGCTGTGTCCCTCGCTCTCGCCGTGTCCCTCGCTCTCGCCGTGTCCCTCGATCTCCATGTCCCTCGCTCTCGATGTGTCCCTCGCTCTCGATGTGTCCCTCGCTCTCTGGCTCTTTCGCTGCGTCCCTCTATCTTTCGCTGCGTCCCACTCTCTCTCGCTGCGCCCCTCTCTCGCTGTGTCCCTCTCTCTCTCGCTGTGTCCCTCTCTCGCTGTGTCCCTCTCTCTCTCGCTGTGTCCCTCTCTCTCTCGCTGTGTCCCTCTCTCTCTCGCTGTGTCCCTCTCTCTCTCGCTGTGTCCCTCTCTCTCTCGCTGTGTCCCTCTCTCTCTCGGTGTCCCTCTCTCTCGCTGTGTCCCTCTCACTCTCGCTGTGACCCTCTCTCTCTCGCTGTGTCCCTCTCTCTCGCGCTGTGACCCTCTCTCTCTCGCTGTGTCCCTCTGTCTCTCTCGCTGTGTCCCTCTCTCTCTCTCGCTGTGTCCCTCGCTCTCGCTGTGTCCCTTGCTCTCGCTGTGTCCCTCGCTCTCGCTGTGTCCCTCGCTCTGTGTGCGTCCCTCGCTCTCACTGTCCCTCGCGCTCTGTGTCCCTCGCTCCCACTGTGTCCCTCGCTCCCGCTGTGTCCCTCGCTCCCGCTCTGTCCCTCGCTCTCGCTGTGTCCCTCGCTCTCGCTGTGTCCCTCGCTCTCGCTGTGTCCCTCGCTCTCTGTGCGTCCCTCTCTCTGTGTCGCTCTCTCTGTGTCGCTCTCTCTGTGTCGCTCTCTCTGTGTCGCTCTCTGTGTCCCTCGCTCTCTGTGTCCCTCGCTCTCTGTGTCCCTCGCTCTCTGTGCCCCTCACTCTCTGTGTCCCTCTCTCTGTGTCGCTCTCTCTGTGTCGCTCTCTCTGTGTCGCTCTCTGTGTCCCTCGCTCTCTGTGTCCCTCGCTCTCTGTGTCCCTCGCTCTCTGTGTCCCTCGCTCTCTGTGCCCCTCGCTCTCTGTGCCCCTCGCTCTCTGTGTCCCTCGCTCTCTGTGTCCTTCGCTCTCTGTGTCCCTCGCTCTCTGTGTCCCTCGCTCTCTGTGTCCCTCTCTCTCTGTGTCCCTCTCTCTCTGTGTCCCTCTCTCTCTGTGTCCCTCGCTCTGTGTCCCTCGCTCTGTGTCCCTCGCTCTGTGTCCCTCGCTCTGTGTCCCTCTCTCTGTGTCCCTCTCTCTGTGTCGCTCTCTCTGTGTCGCTCTCTCAGTGTCGCTCTCTCTGTGTCGCTCTCTCTGTGTCGCTCTCTGTGTCCCTCGCTCTCTGTGTCCCTCGCTCTCTGTGTCCCTCGTTCTGTGTGTCCCTCGCTGTGTGTCCCTCGCTCTCGCTGTGTCCCTCGCTCTCTCTGTCCCCCTCTCTCTTTGTCCCTCGCTCTCTCTGTGTCCCTGGCTCTCTCTGTGTCCCTCGCTCTCGCTGTGTCCCTCGCTCTCTGTGTCCCTCGCTCTCTGTGTCCCTCGCTCTCGCTGTGTCCCTCGCTCTCGCTGTGTCCCTCGCTCTCGCTGTCCCTCGCTCTCTCTGTGTCCCTCGCGCTCTCTGTGTCCCTCGCACTCGCTGTGTTCCTCGCTCTCACTGTGTCCCTCGCTCTCTGTGTCTCTCACTCTCTGTGTCCCTCGATCTCTGTGTCCCTCGATCTCTGTGTCCCTCGCTCTCGCTGTGTCCCTCGCTCTCGCTGTGTCCCTCGCTCTCGCTGTGTCCCTCGCTCTGTGTCCTTCGCTCTGTGTCCCTCGCTCTCTGTGTCCCTCGCTCTCTGTGTCCCTCGCTCTCTGTGTCCCTCGCTCTCTGTGTCCCTCGCTCTCTGTGTCCCTCGCTCTCTGTGTCCCTCGCTCTCTGTGTCCCTCGCTCTCTGTGTCCCTCGCTCTCTGTGTCGCTCGCTCTCTGTGTTCCTCGCTCTCGCCGTGTCCCTCGCTCTCGCCGTGTCCCTCGATCTCCGTGTCCCTCGCACTCGATGTGTCCCTCGCTCTCGCTGTGGCCCTCTCTCTCTCGCTGTGTCCCTCTCTCTCGCGCTGTGACCCTCTCTCTCTCGCTGTGTCCCTCTCTCTCTCTCGCTGTGTCCCTCGCTCTCTGTGCGTCCCTCGCTCTCTGTGCGTACCTCGCTCCCTTTGCGTCCCTCGCTCTCTGTGAGTCCCTCGCTCTCTCTGTCCCTTGCGCTCTGTGTCCCTCGCTCTCGCTGTGTCCCTCGCTCTCGCTGTGTCCCTCGCTCTCTGTGCGTCCCTCACTCTCTCTGTCCCTCGCGCTCTGTGTCCCTCGCTCTCGCTGTGTCCCTCGCTCTCGCTGTGTCCCTCGCTCTCGCTGTGTCCCTCGCTCTCGCTGTGTCCCTCGCTCTCGCTGTGTCCCTCGCTCTCGCTGTGTCCCCCTCTCTCTCGCTGTGTCCCCCTCTCTCTCGCTGTGTCCCCCTCTCTCTCGCTGTGTCCCCCTCTCACTCGTGGTGTCCCGCTCTCTCTCGCTGTGTCCCCCTCTCTCTCGCTGTGTCCCGCTCTCTCTCTCTCGCTGTGTCCCGCTCTCTCTCTCGCTGTGTCCCCCTCTCTCTCGCTGTGTTCCCCTCTCTCTCGCTGTGTCCCATTCTCTCTCGCTGTGTCCCTCGCTCTCGCTGTGTCCTTCGCTCTGTGTCCCTCGCTCTGTGTGTCCCTCGCTCTGTGTGTCCCTCGCTCTGTGTGTCCCTCGCTCTGTGTGTCCCTCGCTCTGTGTGTCCCTCGCTCTGTGTGTCCCTCGCTCTGTGTGTCCCTCGCTCTGTGTGTCCCTCGCTCTGTGTGTCCCTCGCTCTGTGTGTCCCTCGCTCTGTGTGTCCCTCGTTCGGTGTGTCCCTAGCTGTGTGTCCCTCGCTCTCGCTGTGTCCCTCTCTCTAGCGCTGTGTCCCTCTCTCTAGCGCTGTGTCCCTCTCTCTTGCGCTGTGTCCCTCTCTCTTGCGCTGTGTCCCTCTCTCTCGCGCTGTGTCCCTCTCTCTCGCGCTGTGTCCCTCTCTTCGCGCTGTGTCCCTCTCATCGCGCTGTGTCCCTCTCTTCGCGCTGTGTCCCTCTCTCTAGCGCTGTGTCCCTCTCTCTAGCGCTGTGTCACTCTCGAGCTGTGTCCCTCTCTCTCGCGCTGTGTCCCTCTCTCTCGCGCTGTGTCCCCCTCTCTCTCGCTGTGTCCCCCTCTCTCTCGCTGTGTCCCCCTCTCTCTCGCTGTGTCCCCCTCTATCTCGCTGTGTCCCCCTCTCTCGCTGTGTCCCCCTCTCTCTCGCTGTGTCCCCCTCTCTCTCGCTGTGTCCCCTATATCTCGCTGTGTCCCCCTCTCTCTCGCTGTGTCCCCCTCTCACTCGCGGTGTCCCGCTCTCTCTCGCTGTGTCCCCCTCTCTCTCGCTGTGTCCCGCTCTCTCTCTCTCGCTGTGTCCCGCTCTGTCTCTCGCTGTGTCCCCCTCTCTCTCGCTGTGTTCCCCTCTCTCTCGCTGTGTCCCATTCTCTCTCGCTGTGTCCCTCGCTCTCGCTGTGTCCTTCGCTCTGTGTCCCTCGCACTGTGTGTCCCTCGCTCTGTGTGTCCCTCGCTCTGTGTGTCCCTCGCTCTGTGTGTCCCTCGTTCTGTGTGTCCCTCGTTCTGTGTGTCCCTCGCTCTCGCTGTGTCCCTCGCTCTCTCTGTCCCTCTCTGTCTTTGTCCCTCGCTCTCTCTGTGTCCCTGGCTCTCTCTGTGTCCCTCGCTCTCGCTGTGTCCCTCGCTCTCTGTGTCCCTCGCTCTCTGTGTCCCTCGCTCTCGCTGTGTCCCTCGCTCTCGCTGTGTCCCTCGCTCTCGCTGTGTCCCTCGCTCTCGCTGTCCCTCGCTCTCTGTGTCCCTCGCGCTCTCTGTGTCCCTCGCTCTCGCTGTGTTCCTCGCTCTCACTGTGTCCCTCGCTCTCTGTGTCTCTCACTCTCTGTGTCCCTCGATCTCTGTGTCCCTCGATCTCTGTGTCCCTCGCTCTCGCTGTGTCCCTCGCTCTCGCTGTGTCCCTCGCTCTCGCTGTGTCCCTCGCTCTCGCTGTGTCCCTCGCTCTCGCTGTGTCCCTCGCTCTGTGTCCCTCGCTCTGTGTCCCTCGCTCTCTGTGTCCCTCGCTCTCTGTGTCCCTCGCTCTCTGTGTCCCTCGCTCTCTGTGTCCCTCGCTCTCTGTGTCCCTCGCTCTCTGTGTCCCTCGCTCTCTGTGTCGCTCGCTCTCTGTGTTCCTCGCTCTCGCTGTGTCCCTCGCTCTCGCCGTGTCCCTCGATCTCCGTGTCCCTCGCACTCGATGTGTCCCTCGCTCTCGATGTGTCCCTCGCTCTCGCTGTGTCCCTCGCTCTGTGTCCCTCGCTCTGTGTCCCTCGCTCTCTGTGTCCCCCGCTCTCTGTGTCCCCCGCTCTCTGTGTCCCTCGCTCTCTGTGTCCCTCGCTCTCTGTGTCCCTCGCTCTCTGTGTCCCTCGCTCTCTGTGTCCCTCGCTCTCTGTGTCCCTCGCTCTCGCTGTGTTGCTTGCTCTCGCTGTGTTCCTCGCTCTCGCTGTGTCCCTCGCTCTCGCTGTGTCCCTCGCTCTCGATGTGTCCCTCGCTCTCGATGTGTCCCTCGCTCTCTGGCTCTTTCGCTGCGTCCCTCTATCTTTCGCTGCGTCCCACTCTCTCTCGCTGCGCCCCTCTCTCGCTGTGTCCCTCTCTCTCTCGCTGCGTCCCTCTCTCTCTCGGTGTCCCTCTCTCTCGCTGTGTCCCTCTCTCTCTCGCTGTGGCCCTCTCTCTCTCGCTGTGGCCCTCTCTCTCGCGCTGTGACCCTCTCTCTCTCGCTGTGTCCCTCTCTCTCTCTCGCTGTGTCCCTCGCTCTCTGTGCGTCCCTCGCTCTCTGTGCGTACCTCGCTCCCTTTGCGTCCCTCGCTTTCTGTGAGTCCCTCGCTCTCTCTGTCCCTTGCGCTCTGTGTCCCTCGCTCTCGCTGTGTCCCTCGCTCTCGCTGTGTCCCTCGCTCTCGCTGTGTCCCTCACTCTCGCTGTGTCCCTCGCTCTCTGTGCGTCCCTCACTCTCTCTGTCCCTCGCGCTCTGTGTCCCTCGCTCTCGCTGTGTCCCTCGCTCTCGCTGTGTCCCTCGCTCTCGCTGTGTCCCTCGCTCTCGCTGTGTCCCTCACTCTCGCTGTGTCCCCCTCTCTCTCGCTGTGTCCCCCTCTCTCTCGCTGTGTCCCCCTCTCTCTCGCTGTGTCCCCCTCTCACTCGTGGTGTCCCGCTCTCTCTCGCTGTGTCCCCCTCTCTCTCGCTGTGTCCCGCTCTCTCTCTCTCGCTGTGTCCCGCTCTCTCTCTCGCTGTGTCCCCCTCTCTCTCGCTGTGTTCCCCTCTCTCTCGCTGTGTCCCATTCTCTCTCGCTGTGTCCCTCGCTCTCGCTGTGTCCCTCGCTCTGTGTGTCCCTCGCTCTGTGTGTCCCTCGCTCTGTGTGTCCCTCGCTCTGTGTGTCCCTCGCTCTGTGTGTCCCTCGCTCTGTGTGTCCCTCGCTCTGTGTGTCCCTCGCTCTGTGTGTCCCTCGTTCGGTGTGTCCCTAGCTGTGTGTCCCTCGCTCTCGCTGTGTCCCTCGCTCTCGCTGTGTCCCTCGCTCTCTCTGTCCCTCTCTCTCTTTGTCCCTCGCTCTCTCTGTGTCCCTGGCTCTCTCTGTGTCCCTCGCTCTCGCTGTGTCCCTCGCTCTCTGTGTCCCTCGCTCTCTGTGTCCCTCGCTCTCGCTGTGTCCCTCGCTCTCGCTGTGTCCCTCGCTCTCGCTGTGTCCCTCGCTCTCGCTGTCCCTCGCTCTCTGTGTCCCTCGCGCTCTCTGTGTCCCTCGCTCTCGCTGTGTTCCTCGCTCTCCCTGTGTCCCTCGCTCTCTGTGTCTCTCACTCTCTGTGTCCCTCGATCTCTGTGTCCCTCGATCTCTGTGTCCCTCGCTCTCGCTGTGTCCCTCGCTCTCGCTGTGTCCCTCGCTCTCGCTGTGTCCCTCGCTCTCGCTGTGTCCCTCGCTCTGTGTCCCTCGCTCTGTGTCCCTCGCTCTGTGTCCCTCGCTCTCTGTGTCCCTCGCGCTCTCTGTGTCCCTCGCTCTCGCTGTGTTCCTCGCTCTCACTGTGTCCCTCGCTCTCTGTGTCTCTCACTCTCTGTGTCCCTCGATCTCTGTGTCCCTCGATCTCTGTGTCCCTCGCTCTCGCTGTGTCCCTCGCTCTCGCTGTGTCCCTCGCTCTCGCTGTGTCCCTCGCTCTCGCTGTGTCCCTCGCTCTCGCTGTGTCCCTCGCTCTGTGTCCCTCGCTCTGTGTCCCTCGCTCTCTGTGTCCCTCGCTCTCTGTGTCCCTCGCTCTCTGTGTCCCTCGCTCTCTGTGTCCCTCGCTCTCTGTGTCCCTCGCTCTCTGTGTCCCTCGCTCTCTGTGTCGCTCGCTCTCTGTGTTCCTCGCTCTCGCTGTGTCCCTCGCTCTCGCCGTGTCCCTCGATCTCCGTGTCCCTCGCACTCGATGTGTCCCTCGCTCTCGATGTGTCCCTCGCTCTCGCTGTGTCCCTCGCTCTGTGTCCCTCGCTCTGTGTCCCTCGCTCTCTGTGTCCCCCGCTCTCTGTGTCCCCCGCTCTCTGTGTCCCTCGCTCTCTGTGTCCCTCGCTCTCTGTGTCCCTCGCTCTCTGTGTCCCTCGCTCTCTGTGTCCCTCGCTCTCTGTGTCCCTCGCTCTCGCTGTGTTGCTTGCTCTCGCTGTGTTCCTCGCTCTCGCTGTGTCCCTCGCTCTCGCTGTGTCCCTCGCTCTCGATGTGTCCCTCGCTCTCGATGTGTCCCTCGCTCTCTGGCTCTTTCGCTGCGTCCCTCTATCTTTCGCTGCGTCCCACTCTCTCTCGCTGCGCCCCTCTCTCGCTGTGTCCCTCTCTCTCTCGCTGCGTCCCTCTCTCTCTCGGTGTCCCTCTCTCTCGCTGTGTCCCTCTCTCTCTCGCTGTGGCCCTCTCTCTCTCGCTGTGGCCCTCTCTCTCGCGCTGTGACCCTCTCTCTCTCGCTGTGTCCCTCTCTCTCTCTCGCTGTGTCCCTCGCTCTCTGTGCGTCCCTCGCTCTCTGTGCGTACCTCGCTCCCTTTGCGTCCCTCGCTTTCTGTGAGTCCCTCGCTCTCTCTGTCCCTTGCGCTCTGTGTCCCTCGCTCTCGCTGTGTCCCTCGCTCTCGCTGTGTCCCTCGCTCTCGCTGTGTCCCTCGCTCTCGCTGTGTCCCTCACTCTCGCTGTGTCCCTCGCTCTCTGTGCGTCCCTCACTCTCTCTGTCCCTCGCGCTCTGTGTCCCTCGCTCTCGCTGTGTCCCTCGCTCTCGCTGTGTCCCTCGCTCTCGCTGTGTCCCTCACTCTCGCTGTGTCCCCCTCTCTCTCGCTGTGTCCCCCTCTCTCTCGCTGTGTCCCCCTCTCTCTCGCTGTGTCCCCCTCTCACTCGTGGTGTCCCGCTCTCTCTCGCTGTGTCCCCCTCTCTCTCGCTGTGTCCCGCTCTCTCTCTCTCGCTGTGTCCCGCTCTCTCTCTCGCTGTGTCCCCCTCTCTCTCGCTGTGTTCCCCTCTCTCTCGCTGTGTCCCATTCTCTCTCGCTGTGTCCCTCGCTCTCGCTGTGTCCCTCGCTCTGTGTGTCCCTCGCTCTGTGTGTCCCTCGCTCTGTGTGTCCCTCGCTCTGTGTGTCCCTCGCTCTGTGTGTCCCTCGCTCTGTGTGTCCCTCGCTCTGTGTGTCCCTCGCTCTGTGTGTCCCTCGTTCGGTGTGTCCCTAGCTGTGTGTCCCTCGCTCTCGCTGTGTCCCTCGCTCTCGCTGTGTCCCTCGCTCTCTCTGTCCCTCTCTCTCTTTGTCCCTCGCTCTCTCTGTGTCCCTGGCTCTCTCTGTGTCCCTCGCTCTCGCTGTGTCCCTCGCTCTCTGTGTCCCTCGCTCTCTGTGTCCCTCGCTCTCGCTGTGTCCCTCGCTCTCGCTGTGTCCCTCGCTCTCGCTGTGTCCCTCGCTCTCGCTGTCCCTCGCTCTCTGTGTCCCTCGCGCTCTCTGTGTCCCTCGCTCTCGCTGTGTTCCTCGCTCTCCCTGTGTCCCTCGCTCTCTGTGTCTCTCACTCTCTGTGTCCCTCGATCTCTGTGTCCCTCGATCTCTGTGTCCCTCGCTCTCGCTGTGTCCCTCGCTCTCGCTGTGTCCCTCGCTCTCGCTGTGTCCCTCGCTCTGTGTCCCTCGCTCTGTGTCCCTCGCTCTGTGTCCCTCGCTCTGTGTCCCTCGCTCTGTGTCCCTCGCTCTGTGTCCCTCGCTCTCTGTGTCCCTCGCTCTCTGTGTCCCTCGCTCTCTGTGTCCCTCGCTCTCTGTGTCCCTCGCTCTCTGTGTCCCTCGCTCTCTGTGTCCCTCGCTCTCTGTGTCGCTCGCTCTCTGTGTCCCTCGCTCTCGCTGTGTTCCTCGCTCTCGCTGTGTCCCTCGCTCTCGCCGTGTCCCTCGATCTCCGTGTCCCTCGCACTCGATGTGTCCCTCGCTCTCGCTGTGTCCCTCGCTCTCGCTGTGTCCCTCGCTCTGTGTCCCTCGCTCTCTGTGTCCCTCGCTCTCTGTGTCCCCCGCTCTCTGTGTCCCTCGCTCTCTGTGTCCCTCGCTCTCTGTGTCCCTCGCTCTCTGTGTCCCTCGCTCTCTGTGTCCCTCGCTCTCTGTGTCCCTCGCTCTCGCTGTGTTGCTTGCTCTCGCTGTGTTCCTCGCTCTCGCTGTGTCCCTCGCTCTCGCTGTGTCCCTCGCTCTTGCCGTGTCCCTCGATCTCCGTGTCCATCGCTCTCGATGTGTCCCTCGCTCTCGATGTGTCCCTCGCTCTCGATGTGTCCCTCGCTCTCTGGCTCTTTCGCTGCGTCCCTCTATCTTTCGCTGCGTCCCACTCTCTCTCGCTGCGCCCCTCTCTCGCTGTGTCCCTCTCTCTCTCGCTGCGTCCCTCTCTCTCTCGGTGTCCCTCTCTCTCGCTGTGTCCCTCTCTCTCTCGCTGTGACCCTCTCTCTCTCGCTGTGTCCCTCTCTCTCGCGCTGTGACCCTCTCTCTCTCGCTGTGTCCCTCTCTCTCTCTCGCTGTGTCCCTCGCTCTCTCGCTGTGTCCCTCGCTCTCTGTGCGTCCCTCGCTCTCTGTGCGTACCTCGCTCCCTTTGCGTCCCTCGCTCTCTGTGAGTCCCTCGCTCTCTCTGTCCCTTGCGCTCTTTGTCCCTCGCTCTCTCTGTGTCCCTGGCTCTCTCTGTGTCCCTCGCTCTCGCTGTGTCCCTCGCTCTCTGTGTCCCTCGCTCTCTGTGTCCCTCGCTCTCGCTGTGTCCCTCGCTCTCGCTGTGTCCCTCGCTCTCGCTGTGTCCCTCGCTCTCGCTGTGTCCCTCGCTCTCGCTGTGTCCCTCGCTCTCTGTGTCCCTCGCGCTCTCTGTGTCCCTCGCTCTCGCTGTGTTCCTCGCTCTCACTGTGTCCCTCGCTCTCTGTGTCTCTCACTCTCTGTGTCCCTCGATCTCTGTGTCCCTCGCTCTCTGTGTCCCTCGCTCTCTGTGTCCCTCGCTCTCTGTGTCCCTCGCTCTCTGTGTCGCTCGCTCTCTGTGTCCCTCGCTCTCGCTGTGTTCCTCGCTCTCGCTGTGTCCCTCGCTCTCGCCGTGTCCCTCGATCTCCGTGTCCCTCGCACTCGATGTGTCCCTCGCTCTCGATGTGTCCCTCGCTTTCGCTGTGTCCCTCGCTCTGTGTCCCTCGCTCTGTGTCCCTCGCTCTCTGTGTCCCTCGCTCTCTGTGTCCCTCGCTCTCTGTGTCCCCCGCTCTCTGTGTCCCTCGCTCTCTGTGTCCCTCGCTCTCTGTGTCCCTCGCTCTCTGTGTCCCTCGCTCTCTGTGTCCCTCGCTCTCTGTGTCCCTCGCTCTCGCTGTGTTGCTTGCTCTCGCTGTGTTCCTCGCTCTCGCTGTGTCCCTCGCTCTCGCCGTGTCCCTCGATCTCCGTGTCCCTCGCTCTCGATGTGTCCCTCGCTCTCGATGTGTCCCTCGCTCTCGATGTGTCCCTCGCTCTCTGGCTCTTTCGCTGCGTCCCTCTATCTTTCGCTGCGTCCCTCTCTCTCTCGCTGCGTCCCTCTATCTTTCGCTGCGTCCCACTCTCTCTCGCTGCGCCCCTCTCTCGCTGTGTCCCTCTCTCTCTCGCTGCGTCCCTCTCTCTCTCGGTGTCCCTCTCTCTCGCTGTGTCCCTCTCTCTCTCGCTGTGACCCTCTCTCTCTCGCTGTGTCCCTCTCTCTCGCGCTGTGACCCTCTCTCTCTCGCTGTGTCCCTCTCTCTCGCTGTGTCCCTCGCTCTCTCGCTGTGTCCCTCGCTCTCTGTGCGTCCCTCGCTCTCTGTGCGTACCTCGCTCCCTTTGCGTCCCTCGCTCTCTGTGAGTCCCTCGCTCTCTCTGTCCCTTGCGCTCTGTGTCCCTCGCTCTCGCTGTGTCCCTCGCTCTCGCTGTGTCCCTCGCTCTCGCTGTGTCCCTCGCTCTCTGTGTCCCTCGCTCTCTGTGTCGCTCGCTCTCTGTGTCCCTCGCTCTCGCTGTGTTCCTCGCTCTCGCTGTGTCCCTCGCTCTCGCCGTGTCCCTCGATCTCCGTGTCCCTCGCACTCGATGTGTCCCTCGCTCTCGATGTGTCCCTCGCTCTCGCTGTGTCCCTCGCTCTGTGTCCCTCGCTCTGTGTCCCTCGCTCTCTGTGTCCCCCGCTCTCTGTGTCCCTCGCTCTCTGTGTCCCTCGCTCTCTGTGTCCCTCGCTCTCTGTGTCCCTCGCTCTCTGTGTCCCTCGCTCTCTGTGTCCCTCGCTCTCTGTGTTCCTCGCTCTCGCTGTGTTGCTTGCTCTCGCTGTGTTCCTCGCTCTCGCTGTGTCCCTCGCTCTCGCTGTGTCCCTCGCTCTCGCCGTGTCCCTCGCTCTCGCCGTGTCCCTCGATCTCCATGTCCCTCGCTCTCGATGTGTCCCTCGCTCTCGATGTGTCCCTCGCTCTCTGGCTCTTTCGCTGCGTCCCTCTATCTTTCGCTGCGTCCCACTCTCTCTCGCTGCGCCCCTCTCTCGCTGTGTCCCTCTCTCTCTCGCTGTGTCCCTCTCTCGTTGTGTCCCTCTCTCTCTCGCTGTGTCCCTCTCTCTCTCGCTGTGTCCCTCTCTCTCTCGCTGTGTCCCTCTCTCTCTCGCTGTGTCCCTCTCTCTCTCGCTGTGTCCCTCTCTCTCTCGGTGTCCCTCTCTCTCGCTGTGTCCCTCTCTCTCTCGCTGTGACCCTCTCTCTCTCGCTGTGTCCCTCTCTCTCGCGCTGTGACCCTCTCTCTCTCGCTGTCTCCCTCTCTCTCTCTCGCTGTGTCCCTCTCTCTCTCTCGCTGTGTCCCTCGCTCTCTCGCTGTGTCCCTCGCTCTCTGTGCGTCCCTCGCTCTCTGTGTGTACCTCGCTCCCTTTGCGTCCCTCGCTCTCTGTGAGTCCCTCGCTCTCTCTGTCCCTTGCGCTCTGTGTCCCTCGCTCTCGCTGTGTCCCTCGCTCTCGCTGTGTCCCTCGCTCTCGCTGTGTCCCTCGCTCTCGCTGTGTCCCTCGCTCTCGCTGTGTCCCTCGCTCTCGCTGTGTCCCTCGCTCTCGCTGTGTCCCTCGCTCTGTGTGCGTCCCTCGCTCTCACTGTCCCTCGCGCTCTGTGTCCCTCGCTCCCACTGTGTCCCTCGCTCCCGCTGTGTCCCTCGCTCCCGCTCTGTCCCTCGCTCTCGCTGTGTCCCTCGCTCTCGCTGTGTCCCTCGCTCTCGCTGTGTCCCTCGCTCTCTGTGCGTCCCTCTCTCTGTGTCGCTCTCTCTGTGTCGCTCTCTCTGTGTCGCTCTCTCTGTGTCGCTCTCTCTGTGTCGCTCTCTGTGTCCCTCGCTCTCTGTGTCCCTCGCTCTCTGTGTCCCTCGCTCTCTGTGCCCCTCACTCTCTGTGTCCCTCTCTCTGTGTCGCTCTCTCTGTGTCGCTCTCTCTGTGTCGCTCTCTGTGTCCCTCGCTCTCTGTGTCCCTCGCTCTCTGTGTCCCTCGCTCTCTGTGTCCCTCGCTCTCTGTGCCCCTCGCTCTCTGTGCCCCTCGCTCTCTGTGTCCCTCGCTCTCTGTGTCCTTCGCTCTCTGTGTCCCTCGCTCTCTGTGTCCCTCGCTCTCTGTGTCCCTCTCTCTCTGTGTCCCTCTCTCTCTGTGTCCCTCTCTCTCTGTGTCCCTCGCTCTGTGTCCCTCGCTCTGTGTCCCTCGCTCTGTGTCCCTCGCTCTGTGTCCCTCTCTCTGTGTCCCTCTCTCTGTGTCGCTCTCTCTGTGTCGCTCTCTCAGTGTCGCTCTCTCTGTGTCGCTCTCTCTGTGTCGCTCTCTGTGTCCCTCGCTCTCTGTGTCCCTCGCTCTCTGTGTCCCTCGTTCTGTGTGTCCCTCGCTGTGTGTCCCTCGCTCTCGCTGTGTCCCTCGCTCTCTCTGTCCCTCTCTCGCTTTGTCCCTCGCTCTCTCTGTGTCCCTGGCTCTCTCTGTGTCCCTCGCTCTCGCTGTGTCCCTCGCTCTCTGTGTCCCTCGCTCTCTGTGTCCCTCGCTCTCGCTGTGTCCCTCGCTCTCGCTGTGTCCCTCGCTCTCGCTGTCCCTCGCTCTCTCTGTGTCCCTCGCGCTCTCTGTGTCCCTCGCACTCGCTGTGTTCCTCGCTCTCACTGTGTCCCTCGCTCTCTGTGTCTCTCACTCTCTGTGTCCCTCGATCTCTGTGTCCCTCGATCTCTGTGTCCCTCGCTCTCGCTGTGTCCCTCGCTCTCGCTGTGTCCCTCGCTCTCGCTGTGTCCCTCGCTCTCGCTGTGTCCCTCGCTCTGTGTCCTTCGCTCTGTGTCCCTCGCTCTCTGTGTCCCTCGCTCTCTGTGTCCCTCGCTCTCTGTGTCCCTCGCTCTCTGTGTCCCTCGCTCTCTGTGTCCCTCGCTCTCTGTGTCCCTCGCTCTCTGTGTCCCTCGCTCTCTGTGTCGCTCGCTCTCTGTGTTCCTCGCTCTCGCCGTGTCCCTCGCTCTCGCCGTGTCCCTCGATCTCCGTGTCCCTCGCACTCGATGTGTCCCTCGCTCTCGATGTGTCCCTCGCTCTCGCTGTGTCCCTCGCTCTGTGTCCCTCGCTCTGTGTCCCTCGCTCTCTGTGTCCCCCGCTCTCTGTGTCCCCCGCTCTCTGTGTCCCCCGCTCTCTGTGTCCCTCGCTCTCTGTGTCCCTCGCTCTCTGTGTCCCTCGCTCTCTGTGTCCCTCGCTCTCTGTGTCCCTCGCTCTCGCTGTGTTGCTTGCTCTCGCTGTGTTCCTCGCTCTCGCTGTGTCCCTCGCTCTCGCTGTGTCCCTCGCTCTCGATGTGTCCCTCGCTCTCGATGTGTCCCTCGCTCTCTGGCTCTTTCGCTGCGTCCCTCTATCTTTCGCTGCGTCCCACTCTCTCTCGCTGCGCCCCTCTCTCGCTGTGTCCCTCTCTCTCTCGCTGCGTCCCTCTCTCTCTCGGTGTCCCTCTCTCTCGCTGTGTCCCTCTCTCTCTCGCTGTGGCCCTCTCTCTCTCGCTGTGTCCCTCTCTCTCGCGCTGTGACCCTCTCTCTCTCGCTGTGTCCCTCTCTCTCTCTCGCTGTGTCCCTCGCTCTCTGTGCGTCCCTCGCTCTCTGTGCGTACCTCGCTCCCTTTGCGTCCCTCGCTCTCTGTGAGTCCCTCGCTCTCTCTGTCCCTTGCGCTCTGTGTCCCTCGCTCTCGCTGTGTCCCTCGCTCTCGCTGTGTCCCTCGCTCTCTGTGCGTCCCTCACTCTCTCTGTCCCTCGCGCTCTGTGTCCCTCGCTCTCGCTGTGTCCCTCGCTCTCGCTGTGTCCCTCGCTCTCGCTGTGTCCCTCGCTCTCGCTGTGTCCCTCGCTCTCGCTGTGTCCCCCTCTCTCTCGCTGTGTCCCCCTCTCTCTCGCTGTGTCCCCCTCTCTCTCGCTGTGTCCCCCTCTCACTCGTGGTGTCCCGCTCTCTCTCGCTGTGTCCCCCTCTCTCTCGCTGTGTCCCGCTCTCTCTCTCTCGCTGTGTCCCGCTCTCTCTCTCGCTGTGTCCCCCTCTCTCTCGCTGTGTTCCCCTCTCTCTCGCTGTGTCCCATTCTCTCTCGCTGTGTCCCTCGCTCTCGCTGTGTCCTTCGCTCTGTGTCCCTCGCTCTGTGTGTCCCTCGCTCTGTGTGTCCCTCGCTCTGTGTGTCCCTCGCTCTGTGTGTCCCTCGCTCTGTGTGTCCCTCGCTCTGTGTGTCCCTCGCTCTGTGTGTCCCTCGCTCTGTGTGTCCCTCGCTCTGTGTGTCCCTCGTTCGGTGTGTCCCTAGCTGTGTGTCCCTCGCTCTCGCTGTGTCCCTCTCTCTAGCGCTGTGTCCCTCTCTCTAGCGCTGTGTCCCTCTCTCTTGCGCTGTGTCCCTCTCTCTTGCGCTGTGTCCCTCTCTCTCGCGCTGTGTCCCTCTCTCTCGCGCTGTGTCCCTCTCTTCGCGCTGTGTCCCTCTCTTCGCGCTGTGTCCCTCTCTTCGCGCTGTGTCCCTCTCTCTAGCGCTGTGTCCCTCTCTCTAGCGCTGTGTCACTCTCGAGCTGTGTCCCTCACTCTCGAGCTGTGTCCCTCTCTCTCGCGCTGTGTCCCCCTCTCTCTCGCTGTGTCCCCCTCTCTCTCGCTGTGTCCCCCTCTCTCTCGCTGTGTCCCCCTCTATCTCGCTGTGTCCCCCTCTCTCGCTGTGTCCCCCTCTGTCTCGCTGTGTCCCCCTCTCTCTCGCTGTGTCCCCTATATCTCGCTGTGTCCCCCTCTCTCTCGCTGTGTCCCCCTCTCACTCGCGGTGTCCCGCTCTCTCTCGCTGTGTCCCCCTCTCTCTCGCTGTGTCCCGCTCTCTCTCTCTCGCTGTGTCCCGCTCTGTCTCTCGCTGTGTCCCCCTCTCTCTCGCTGTGTTCCCCTCTCTCTCGCTGTGTCCCATTCTCTCTCGCTGTGTCCCTCGCTCTCGCTGTGTCCTTCGCTCTGTGTCCCTCGCTCTGTGTGTCCCTCGCTCTGTGTGTCCCTCGCTCTGTGTGTCCCTCGCTCTGTGTGTCCCTCGCTCTGTGTGTCCCTCGCTCTGTGTGTCCCTCGCTCTGTGTGTCCCTCGTTCTGTGTGTCCCTCGCTGTGTGTCCCTCGCTCTCGCTGTGTCCCTCGCTCTCTCTGTCCCTCTCTCTCTTTGTCCCTCGCTCTCTCTGTGTCCCTGGCTCTCTCTGTGTCCCTCGCTCTCGCTGTGTCCCTCGCTCTCTGTGTCCCTCGCTCTCTGTGTCCCTCGCTCTCGCTGTGTCCCTCGCTCTCGCTGTGTCCCTCGCTCTCGCTGTGTCCCTCGCTCTCGCTGTGTCCCTCGCTCTCGCTGTGTCCCTCGCTCTCGCTGTGTCCCTCGCTCTCGCTGTCCCTCGCTCTCTGTGTCCCTCGCGCTCTGTGTCCCTCGCTCTCTGTGTCCCTCGCTCTCTGTGTCCCTCGCTCTCTGTGTCCCTCGCTCTCTGTGTCCCTCGCTCTCTGTGTCCCTCGCTCTCTGTGTCCCTCGCTCTCTGTGTCGCTCGCTCTCTGTGTTCCTCGCTCTCGCTGTGTCCCTCGCTCTCGCCGTGTCCCTCGATCTCCGTGTCCCTCGCACTCGATGTGTCCCTCGCTCTCGATGTGTCCCTCGCTCTCGCTGTGTCCCTCGCTCTGTGTCCCTCGCTCTGTGTCCCTCGCTCTCTGTGTCCCCCGCTCTCTGTGTCCCCCGCTCTCTGTGTCCCCCGCTCTCTGTGTCCCTCGCTCTCTGTGTCCCTCGCTCTCTGTGTCCCTCGCTCTCTGTGTCCCTCGCTCTCTGTGTCCCTCGCTCTCTGTGTCCCTCGCTCTCGCTGTGTTGCTTGCTCTCGCTGTGTTCCTCGCTCTCGCTGTGTCCCTCGCTCTCGCTGTGTCCCTCGCTCTCGATGTGTCCCTCGCTCTCGATGTGTCCCTCGCTCTCTGGCTCTTTCGCTGCGTCCCTCTATCTTTCGCTGCGTCCCACTCTCTCTCGCTGCGCCCCTCTCTCGCTGTGTCCCTCTCTCTCTCGCTGCGTCCCTCTCTCTCTCGGTGTCCCTCTCTCTCGCTGTGTCCCTCTCTCTCTCGCTGTGGCCCTCTCTCTCTCGCTGTGTCCCTCTCTCTCGCGCTGTGACCCTCTCTCTCTCGCTGTGTCCCTCTCTCTCTCTCGCTGTGTCCCTCGCTCTCTGTGCGTCCCTCGCTCTCTGTGCGTACCTCGCTCCCTTTGCGTCCCTCGCTCTCTGTGAGTCCCTCGCTCTCTCTGTCCCTTGCGCTCTGTGTCCCTCGCTCTCGCTGTGTCCCTCGCTCTCGCTGTGTCCCTCGCTCTCTGTGCGTCCCTCACTCTCTCTGTCCCTCGCGCTCTGTGTCCCTCGCTCTCGCTGTGTCCCTCGCTCTCGCTGTGTCCCTCGCTCTCGCTGTGTCCCTCGCTCTCGCTGTGTCCCTCGCTCTCGCTGTGTCCCTCGCTCTCGCTGTGTCCCCCTCTCTCTCGCTGTGTCCCCCTCTCTCTCGCTGTGTCCCCCTCTCTCTCGCTGTGTCCCCCTCTCACTCGTGGTGTCCCGCTCTCTCTCGCTGTGTCCCCCTCTCTCTCGCTGTGTCCCGCTCTCTCTCTCTCGCTGTGTCCCGCTCTCTCTCTCGCTGTGTCCCCCTCTCTCTCGCTGTGTTCCCCTCTCTCTCGCTGTGTCCCATTCTCTCTCGCTGTGTCCCTCGCTCTCGCTGTGTCCTTCGCTCTGTGTCCCTCGCTCTGTGTGTCCCTCGCTCTGTGTGTCCCTCGCTCTTTGTGTCCCTCGCTCTGTGTGTCCCTCGCTCTGTGTGTCCCTCGCTCTGTGTGTCCCTCGCTCTGTGTGTCCCTCGCTCTGTGTGTCCCTCGCTCTGTGTGTCCCTCGTTCGGTGTGTCCCTAGCTGTGTGTCCCTCGCTCTCGCTGTGTCCCTCTCTCTAGCGCTGTGTCCCTCTCTCTAGCGCTGTGTCCCTCTCTCTTGCGCTGTGTCCCTCTCTCTTGCGCTGTGTCCCTCTCTCTCGCGCTGTGTCCCTCTCTCTCGCGCTGTGTCCCTCTCTTCGCGCTGTGTCCCTCTCTTCGCGCTGTGTCCCTCTCTTCGCGCTGTGTCCCTCTCTCTAGCGCTGTGTCCCTCTCTCTAGCGCTGTGTCACTCTCGAGCTGTGTCCCTCACTCTCGAGCTGTGTCCCTCTCTCTCGCGCTGTGTCCCCCTCTCTCTCGCTGTGTCCCCCTCTCTCTCGCTGTGTCCCCCTCTCTCTCGCTGTGTCCCCCTCTATCTCGCTGTGTCCCCCTCTCTCGCTGTGTCCCCCTCTCTCTCGCTGTGTCCCCCTCTCTCTCGCTGTGTCCCCTATATCTCGCTGTGTCCCCCTCTCTCTCGCTGTGTCCCCCTCTCACTCGCGGTGTCCCGCTCTCTCTCGCTGTGTCCCCCTCTCTCTCGCTGTGTCCCGCTCTCTCTCTCTCGCTGTGTCCCGCTCTGTCTCTCGCTGTGTCCCCCTCTCTCTCGCTGTGTTCCCCTCTCTCTCGCTGTGTCCCATTCTCTCTCGCTGTGTCCCTCGCTCTCGCTGTGTCCTTCGCTCTGTGTCCCTCGCTCTGTGTGTCCCTCGCTCTGTGTGTCCCTCGCTCTGTGTGTCCCTCGCTCTGTGTGTCCCTCGCTCTGTGTGTCCCTCGCTCTGTGTGTCCCTCGCTCTGTGTGTCCCTCGTTCTGTGTGTCCCTCGCTGTGTGTCCCTCGCTCTCGCTGTGTCCCTCGCTCTCTCTGTCCCTCTCTCTCTTTGTCCCTCGCTCTCTCTGTGTCCCTGGCTCTCTCTGTGTCCCTCGCTCTCGCTGTGTCCCTCGCTCTCTGTGTCCCTCGCTCTCTGTGTCCCTCGCTCTCGCTGTGTCCCTCGCTCTCGCTGTGTCCCTCGCTCTCGCTGTGTCCCTCGCTCTCGCTGTGTCCCTCGCTCTCGCTGTGTCCCTCGCTCTCGCTGTCCCTCGCTCTCTGTGTCCCTCGCGCTCTGTGTCCCTCGCTCTCTGTGTCCCTCGCTCTCTGTGTCCCTCGCTCTCTGTGTCCCTCGCTCTCTGTGTCCCTCGCTCTCTGTGTCCCTCGCTCTCTGTGTCCCTCGCTCTCTGTGTCGCTCGCTCTCTGTGTTCCTCGCTCTCGCTGTGTCCCTCGCTCTCGCCGTGTCCCTCGATCTCCGTGTCCCTCGCACTCGATGTGTCCCTCGCTCTCGATGTGTCCCTCGCTCTCGCTGTGTCCCTCGCTCTGTGTCCCTCGCTCTGTGTCCCTCGCTCTCTGTGTCCCCCGCTCTCTGTGTCCCCCGCTCTCTGTGTCCCCCGCTCTCTGTGTCCCTCGCTCTCTGTGTCCCTCGCTCTCTGTGTCCCTCGCTCTCTGTGTCCCTCGCTCTCTGTGTCCCTCGCTCTCTGTGTCCCTCGCTCTCGCTGTGTTGCTTGCTCTCGCTGTGTTCCTCGCTCTCGCTGTGTCCCTCGCTCTCGCTGTGTCCCTCGCTCTCGATGTGTCCCTCGCTCTCGATGTGTCCCTCGCTCTCGATGTGTCCCTCGCTCTCTGGCTCTTTCGCTGCGTCCCTCTATCTTTCGCTGCGTCCCACTCTCTCTCGCTGCGCCCCTCTCTCGCTGTGTCCCTCTCTCTCTCGCTGCGTCCCTCTCTCTCTCGGTGTCCCTCTCTCTCGCTGTGTCCCTCTCTCTCTCGCTGTGGCCCTCTCTCTCTCGCTGTGTCCCTCTCTCTCGCGCTGTGACCCTCTCTCTCTCGCTGTGTCCCTCTCTCTCTCTCGCTGTGTCCCTCGCTCTCTGTGCGTCCCTCGCTCTCTGTGCGTACCTCGCTCCCTTTGCGTCCCTCGCTTTCTGTGAGTCCCTCGCTCTCTCTGTCCCTTGCGCTCTGTGTCCCTCGCTCTCGCTGTGTCCCTCGCTCTCGCTGTGTCCCTCGCTCTCGCTGTGTCCCTCGCTCTCGCTGTGTCCCTCGCTCTCGCTGTGTCCCTCGCTCTCTGTGCGTCCCTCACTCTCTCTGTCCCTCGCGCTCTGTGTCCCTCGCTCTCGCTGTGTCCCTCGCTCTCGCTGTGTCCCTCGCTCTCGCTGTGTCCCTCGCTCTCGCTGTGTCCCCCTCTCTCTCGCTGTGTCCCCCTCTCTCTCGCTGTGTCCCCCTCTCTCTCGCTGTGTCCCCCTCTCACTCGTGGTGTCCCGCTCTCTCTCGCTGTGTCCCCCTCTCTCTCGCTGTGTCCCGCTCTCTCTCTCTCGCTGTGTCCCGCTCTCTCTCTCGCTGTGTCCCCCTCTCGCTGTGTTCCCCTCTCTCTCGCTGTGTCCCATTCTCTCTCGCTGTGTCCCTCGCTCTCGCTGTGTCCTTCGCTCTGTGTCCCTCGCTCTGTGTGTCCCTCGCTCTGTGTGTCCCTCGCTCTGTGTGTCCCTCGCTCTGTGTGTCCCTCGCTCTGTGTGTCCCTCGCTCTGTGTGTCCCTCGTTCGGTGTGTCCCTAGCTGTGTGTCCCTCGCTCTCGCTGTGTCCCTCGCTCTCGCTGTGTCCCTCGCTCTCTCTGTCCCTCTCTCTCTTTGACCCTCGCTCTCTCTGTGTCCCTGGCTCTCTCTGTGTCCCTCGCTCTCGCTGTGTCCCTCGCTCTCTGTGTCCCTCGCTCTCTGTGTCCCTCGCTCTCGCTGTGTCCCTCGCTCTCGCTGTGTCCCTCGCTCTCGCTGTGTCCCTCGCTCTCGCTGTCCCTCGCTCTCTGTGTCCCTCGCGCTCTCTGTGTCCCTCGCTCTCGCTGTGTTCCTCGCTCTCCCTGTGTCCCTCGCTCTCTGTGTCTCTCACTCTCTGTGTCCCTCGATCTCTGTGTCCCTCGATCTCTGTGTCCCTCGCTCTCGCTGTGTCCCTCGCTCTCGCTGTGTCCCTCGCTCTGTGTCCCTCGCTCTGTGTCCCTCGCTCTGTGTCCCTCGCTCTGTGTCCCTCGCTCTGTGTCCCTCGCTCTCTGTGTCCCTCGCTCTCTGTGTCCCTCGCTCTCTGTGTCCCTCGCTCTCTGTGTCCCTCGCTCTCTGTGTCCCTCGCTCTCTGTGTCCCTCGCTCTGTGTCCCTCGCTCTCTGTGTCCCTCGCTCTCTGTGTCCCTCGCTCTCTGTGTCCCTCGCTCTCTGTGTCCCTCGCTCTCTGTGTCCCTCGCTCTCTGTGTCCCTCGCTCTCTGTGTCGCTCGCTCTCTGTGTCCCTCGCTCTCGCTGTGTTCCTCGCTCTCGCTGTGTCCCTCGCTCTCGCCGTGTCCCTCGATCTCCGTGTCCCTCGCACTCGATGTGTCCCTCGCTCTCGATGTGTCCCTCGCTCTCGCTGTGTCCCTCGCTCTGTGTCCCTCGCTCTCTGTGTCCCCCGCTCTCTGTGTCCCTCGCTCTCTGTGTCCCTCGCTCTCTGTGTCCCTCGCTCTCTGTGTCCCTCGCTCTCTGTGTCCCTCGCTCTCTGTGTCCCTCGCTCTCTGTGTCCCTCGCTCTCTGTGTCCCTCGCTCTCGCTGTGTTGCTTGCTCTCGCTGTGTTCCTCGCTCTCGCTGTGTCCCTCGCTCTCGCTGTGTCCCTCGCTCTCGCCGTGTCCCTCGATCTCCGTGTCCCTCGCTCTCGATGTGTCCCTCGCTCTCGATGTGTCCCTCGCTCTCGATGTGTCCCTCGCTCTCTGGCTCTTTCGCTGCGTCCCTCTATCTTTCGCTGCGTCCCACTCTCTCTCGCTGCGCCCCTCTCTCGCTGTGTCCCTCTCTCTCTCGCTGCGTCCCTCTCTCTCTCGGTGTCCCTCTCTCTCGCTGTGTCCCTCTCTCTCTCGCTGTGACCCTCTCTCTCTCGCTGTGTCCCTCTCTCTCGCGCTGTGACCCTCTCTCTCTCGCTGTGTCCCTCTCTCTCTCTCGCTGTGTCCCTCGCTCTCTCGCTGTGTCCCTCGCTCTCTGTGCGTCCCTCGCTCTCTGTGCGTACCTCGCTCCCTTTGCGTCCCTCGCTCTCTGTGAGTCCCTCGCTCTCTCTGTCCCTTGCGCTCTTTGTCCCTCGCTCTCTCTGTGTCCCTGGCTCTCTCTGTGTCCCTCGCTCTCGCTGTGTCCCTCGCTCTCTGTGTCCCTCGCTCTCTGTGTCCCTCGCTCTCGCTGTGTCCCTCGCTCTCGCTGTGTCCCTCGCTCTCGCTGTGTCCCTCGCTCTCGCTGTGTCCCTCGCTCTCGCTGTGTCCCTCGCTCTCTGTGTCCCTCGCGCTCTCTGTGTCCCTCGCTCTCGCTGTGTTCCTCGCTCTCACTGTGTCCCTCGCTCTCTGTGTCTCTCACTCTCTGTGTCCCTCGATCTCTGTGTCCCTCGCTGTCTGTGTCCCTCGCTCTCTGTGTCTCTCGCTCTCTGTGTCCCTCGCTCTCTGTGTCGCTCGCTCTCTGTGTCCCTCGCTCTCGCTGTGTTCCTCGCTCTCGCTGTGTCCCTCGCTCTCGCCGTGTCCCTCGATCTCCGTGTCCCTCGCACTCGATGTGTCCCTCGCTCTCGCTGTGTCCCTCGCTCTGTGTCCCTCGCTCTGTGTCCCTCGCTCTGTGTCCCTCGCTCTCTGTGTCCCTCGCTCTCTGTGTCCCTCGCTCTCTGTGTCCCTCGCTCTCTGTGTCCCCCGCTCTCTGTGTCCCTCGCTCTCTGTGTCCCTCGCTCTCTGTGTCCCTCGCTCTCTGTGTCCCTCGCTCTCTGTGTCCCTCGCTCTCTGTGTCCCTCGCTCTCGCTGTGTTCCTTGCTCTCGCTGTGTTCCTCGCTCTCGCTGTGTCCCTCGCTCTCGCTGTGTCCCTCGCTCTCGCCGTGTCCCTCGATCTCCGTGTCCCTCGCTCTCGATGTGTCCCTCGCTCTCGCCGTGTCCCTCGCTCTCGATGTGTCCCTCGCTCTCGATGTGTCCCTCGCTCTCGATGTGTCCCTCGCTCTCTGGCTCTTTCGCTGCGTCCCTCTATCTTTCGCTGCGTCCCACTCTCTCTCGCTGCGCCCCTCTCTCGCTGTGTCCCTCTCTCTCGCTGTGTCCCTCTCTCTCTCGGTGTGTCCCTCTCTCTCTCGCTGTGTCCCTCTCTCTCGCTGCGCCCCTCTCTCGCTGTGTCCCTCTCTCTCTCGCTGCGTCCCTCTCTCTCTCGGTGTCCCTCTCTCTCGCTGTGTCCCTCTCTCTCTCGCTGTGACCCTCTCTCTCTCGCTGTGTCCCTCTCTCTCGCGCTGTGACCCTCTCTCTCTCGCTGTGTCCCTCTCTCTCTCTCGCTGTGTCCCTCGCTCTCTCGCTGTGTCCCTCGCTCTCTGTGCGTACCTCGCTCTCTGTGCGTACCTCGCTCCCTTTGCGTCCCTCGCTCTCTGTGAGTCCCTCGCTCTCTCTGTCCCTTGCGCTCTGTGTCCCTCGCTCTCGCTGTGTCCCTCGCTCTCGCTGTGTCCCTCGCTCTCGCTGTGTCCCTCGCTCTCGCTGTGTCCCTCGCTCTCTGTGTCCCTCGCTCTCTGTGTCGCTCGCTCTCTGTGTCCCTCGCTCTCGCTGTGTTCCTCGCTCTCGCTGTGTCCCTCGCTCTCGCCGTGTCCCTCGATCTCCGTGTCCCTCGCACTCGATGTGTCCCTCGCTCTCGATGTGTCCCTCGCTCTCGCTGTGTCCCTCGCTCTGTGTCCCTCGCTCTGTGTCCCTCGCTCTCTGTGTCCCCCGCTCTCTGTGTCCCTCGCTCTCTGTGTCCCTCGCTCTCTGTGTCCCTCGCTCTCTGTGTCCCTCGCTCTCTGTGTCCCTCGCTCTCTGTGTTCCTCGCTCTCGCTGTGTTGCTTGCTCTCGCTGTGTTCCTCGCTCTCGCTGTGTCCCTCGCTCTCGCTGTGTCCCTCGCTCTCGCCGTGTCCCTCGCTCTCGCCGTGTCCCTCGATCTCCATGTCCCTCGCTCTCGATGTGTCCCTCGCTCTCGATGTGTCCCTCGCTCTCTGGCTCTTTCGCTGCGTCCCTCTATCTTTCGCTGCGTCCCACTCTCTCTCGCTGCGCCCCTCTCTCGCTGTGTCCCTCTCTCTCTCGCTGTGTCCCTCTCTCTCTCGGTGTCCCTCTCTCTCGCTGTGTCCCTCTCTCTCTCGCTGTGACCCTCTCTCTCTCGCTGTGTCCCTCTCTCTCGCGCTGTGACCCTCTCTCTCTCGCTGTGTCCCTCTCTCTCTCTCGCTGTGTCCCTCTCTCTCTCTCGCTGTGTCCCTCGCTCTCTCGCTGTGTCCCTCGCTCTCTGTGCGTCCCTCGCTCTCTGTGTGTACCTCGCTCCCTTTGCGTCCCTCGCTCTCTGTGAGTCCCTCGCTCTCTCTGTCCCTTGCGCTCTGTGTCCCTCGCTCTCGCTGTGTCCCTCGCTCTCGCTGTGTCCCTCGCTCTCGCTGTGTCCCTCGCTCTCGCTGTGTCCCTCGCTCTCGCTGTGTCCCTCGCTCTCGCTGTGTCCCTCGCTCTCGCTGTGTCCCTCGCTCTGTGTGCGTCCCTCGCTCTCACTGTCCCTCGCGCTCTGTGTCCCTCGCTCCCACTGTGTCCCTCGCTCCCGCTGTGTCCCTCGCTCCCGCTCTGTCCCTCGCTCTCGCTGTGTCCCTCGCTCTCGCTGTGTCCCTCGCTATCGCTGTGTCCCTCGCTCTCTGTGCGTCCCTCTCTCTGTGTCGCTCTCTCTGTGTCGCTCTCTCTGTGTCGCTCTCTGTGTCCCTCGCTCTCTGTGTCCCTCGCTCTCTGTGTCCCTCGCTCTCTGTGCCCCTCACTCTCTGTGTCCCTCTCTCTGTGTCGCTCTCTCTGTGTCGCTCTCTCTGTGTCGCTCTCTGTGTCCCTCGCTCTCTGTGTCCCTCGCTCTCTGTGTCCCTCGCTCTCTGTGCCCCTCGCTCTCTGTGTCCCTCGCTCTCTGTGTCCCTCGCTCTCTGTGTCCTTCGCTCTCTGTGTCCCTCGCTCTCTGTGTCCCTCGCTCTCTGTGTCCCTCTCTCTCTGTGTCCCTCTCTCTCTGTGTCCCTCTCTCTCTGTGTCCCTCGCTCTGTGTCCCTCGCTCTGTGTCCCTCGCTCTGTGTCCCTCGCTCTGTGTCCCTCTCTCTGTGTCCCTCTCTCTGTGTCGCTCTCTCTGTGTCGCTCTCTCAGTGTCGCTCTCTCTGTGTCGCTCTCTCTGTGTCGCTCTCTGTGTCCCTCGCTCTCTGTGTCCCTCGCTCTCTGTGTCCCTCGCTCCCTCTGTGTCCCTCGCTCCCTCTGTGTCCCTCGCTCCCTCTGTGTCCCTCGCTCCCTCTGTGTCCCTCGCTCCCTCTGTGTCCCTCGCTCCCTCTGTGTCCCTCGCTCCCTCTGTGTCCCTCGCTCCCTCTGTGTCCCTCGCTCCCTCTGTGTCCCTCGCTCCCGCTGTGTCCCTCGCTCCCGCTGTGTCCCTCGCTCTCGCTGTGTCCCTTGCTCTCGCTGTGTCCCTCGCTCTCGCTGTGTCCCTCGCTCTCGCTGTGTCCCTCGCTCTCGCTGTGTCCCTCGCTCTCGCTGTGACCCTCGCTCTCGCTGTGTCCCTCGCTCTCGCTGTCTCCCTCGCTCTGTGTGTCCCTCTCTCTGTGTGTCCCTCGCTCTGTGTTTCCCTCGCTCTGTGTGTCCCTCGCTCTGTGTGTCCCTCGCTCTGTGTGTCCCTCGCTCTGTGTGTCCCTCGCTCTGTGTGTCCCTCGCTCTGTGTGTCCCTCGCTCTGTGTGTCCCTCGCTCTCGCCCTGTCCCTCGCTCTCGCCCTGTCCCTCGCTCTCGCCCTGTCCCTCGCTCTCGCCCTGTCCCTCGCTCTCGCCCTGTCCCTCGCTCTCGCCCTGTCCCTCGCTCTCGCCCTGTCCCTCGCTCTCGCCCTGTCCCTCGCTCTCGCCCTGTCCCTCGCTCTCGCCCTGTCCCTCGCTCTCGCCCTGTCCCTCGCTCTCGCCCTGTCCCTCGCTCTCGCCCTGTCCCTCGCTCTCGCCCTGTCCCTCGCTCTCGCCCTGTCCCTCGCTCTCGCCCTGTCCCTCGCTCTCGCCCTGTCCCTCGCTCTCGCCCTGTCCCTCGCTCTGTGTGTCCCTCGCTCTCGCCCTGTCCCTCGCTCTCGCCCTGTCCCTCGCTTTGTGTGTCCCTCGCTCTCGCCCTGTCCCTCGCTCTCGCCGTGTCCCTCGATCTCCGTGTCCCTCGCTCTCGATGTGTCCCTCGCTCTCTGGCTCTCTCGCTGCGTCCCTCGCTCTGCACGCCTCCCTCGCTCTGTGCACCTCCCTCACTCTGTGAGTGAATGTGTAAAGCAGTGAATGAGTGTGTCATAGAGTAAGTGTAAGAGTGAGAACGAGTGTGTGTGAGTGTAAGAGTGAGAGTGAGTGAGTACGAGTGAGTGTGTGAACAGTGTGTTTGTATAAGAGTGACTGAGTGTGTAAGACTGAGCGTGTGAGTGAATGTGAATGAGTGTGAGTCTGTGGGAGTGAGTGTGGGAGTGTGTATGTGAGTGTGAGTGATTGCAAGTGTGGGTGAGTGTGCAACAGTGAGTGAGTTAATGTGTAAAAGTGAGTGAGTGTGTGTGTAAGAGTGTGTGCGTATGTAAGAATGTGTGAGTAATAGTGAGTGTGAGTGAGGGTGTGAGTATGTAAGTGTGAGTGTGTCAGATCATGTGTGTGAGTCAGTGTGTAAGAATGAGTGAGTGTTTGTGTAAGTGTGAGTGTAAGAGGAGTGTGTAAGCGTGAGTGAGTGAGTAATTGTGTGTAAATGAGTGTGAATGATTGTGTCTGTCTGAGAGAGAGTGATTGAGCGTGTAAGAGTGAGTTAGCGTGTGAATGTGTAAGAGTGAGTGAGCGTGTGAGTGTGTGAGTGAGGAAGTGAGTGTCTGAGTATGTGTGAGTGAGTGTGAGTGAGAGAGTGTGTAAGAGTGAGTGAGTGTGAGTGAGAGAGTGTGTAAGAGTGAGTGAGTAATTGTGTGTAAGTTAGTGTGTAAGAGTGAGTGTGTGTGAATGTGTAAGAGTGAGTGTGTGTGAATGTGTAAGAGTGAGTGAGCGTGTGAGTGTATGAGTGAGGATGTGAGTGTCTGAGTATGTGTGAGTGAGAGAGTGTGTAAGAGTGAGTGAGTGTGAGTGAGAGAGTGTGTAAGAGTGAGTGAGTAATTGTGTGTAAGTGAGTGTGAATGAGTGAGTCAGTCTGTGTGTGAGTGAGAGTGAGTGAATTCAAACTGAATTCAAATGACCTCCTGCGAATTTAATTTCACCCTCCATATTTATGTCTTGGCCTAAAACACAGGCTTCATTCCAGAATTAAACCCGCTTCAAGTTAAGGGACTTTAATTCTGGGCAATCGAGATTACTTTACAGTCAATGGATTCATTTTAAAAGTGACCACACTATCGTTATTTCGTGAATTCTGCATTGAGTGTGTAAGAATGAGTTAAATCTAACCCCTCGATAAGATTGCACATTGTATCGCACTGCAGTGTATCTGTAAACGGCGAGTGTGTGTAAGGGTGAGTGTGTCTAAGAGTGAGCGAGTCAGTGTGTGAGTATGTCAATGTGAGTGACTGTGTAAGTGAGTTTGAGTGTGTGAGCGAGTTAGTGTGTAAGAATGAGTGAGTAGGTGAGTGAGTGTGCAAGTGTGTGTGCAAGAGTGGGTGTGAGTGATTTTGTAAGAGTGAGTGAGTGTGTGAGGGAGTGTGAGTGCGAGTGTAGGAGTGTGTGTGAGTGAATGTATAAGAATAAGTGTGCACGTGAGTGAGTGTGTAAGAGGGCGAGTGTGTGTGATTGAATGTGTAAGAGTGAGTGCAGGAGTGTGAGTGAGTGTGCGAGTGATGTTTAAGTGTGAGAGTGAGTGTTTAATAATGAGTGAGTGTGTAGGAATAAGTGAGTTTCAGTGTGTAAATGAGTGTGTATGAGTGAGTAACTGTATAATAGTGAGCGAGTGTGAGTCAGGGTCAGTTAGTTAGTAAGTGAGTGAGAGTGTGTTAGTGAGTGATTGTGTAAGAGTGTGAATGAGTGATTAAGTCTGTGTGAGTGTAAGAGTGTGTGTGGAAGAGTAAGTGATTTAGTGTGTGGTTGAGTATGTGAGTGGGTAAGAGAGTGAGTTTGTAAGAGGGAGACGGTGTGCATGAATGAGTGTGTGCCATTGAGTGTGTGATTGAGTGAGCATGAGGTAGTGAGTGTTCGAGTTAGTGCATGAGTGTGAGTGAATGAGTTAGTGAGTGTGTGTAAGGATGTGTGTGACAGAGTCAGTGTGTAATTGAGTGAGTGTAAGAGTGAGATTTAGTGAGTACGAGTGTGCGAGTGAGTATGTGTGTCCAAAAGTGAGAGTAGGTGAGTGTAAGAGTGAGAGTGAATGTGTGAAAATGTGTGCGTAAGAGTGAGTATAAGAGTGACTGAGTGTGGAAGTGTGTAAGTGTGAGTGTGAATTATAGTGAGTATGTGTTAGTGTGAGTGTGTGTGGAAGAGTGAGTTTGAATCAGTGAGTGAGCCTGAGTGAGTGTGTAAGAGTGAGCGAGTTAGTGTGTGAGTGGGCATGTAAGTGTGAGTAACTGAATGTGTAAGTGAGTGAGTGAATATCTGAGAGTGAGTGTGTGTTAGCGTATGGGAGTGAGTGTATCAGAGTGAGTGAATGAGTGTGTGAGTGACAGTGCATGTGAGTGAGTGTGAAGGTGAGTAAGAGTATGTAAGAGTGAGTGTGTGTGAGCGAATGTGTAAGAGTGAGTGTTTAAGTGTGAGTGAGTGTGGAAGAGTGTGAGTGAGTGGGAGACTGAGGGAGTGTAGGAATGAGTGAGTGCCTGTGTACGAGTGAGTTTCTGTGTACAGGTGAGTGTGTAAGAGTGAATGAGGGTGTGTAAGTGTGAGTGAGTGTGTGTGAGTGAGTGATTGTGTAAGAGTGAGTGAGTGCGTAAGAGTATATTTGTAAGAGTGTGAGTGAGTGTGTATGAGTGAGTTAAATCTAACCCCTCGATTAGATTCCAGTCTGTAACTCACTCCCGGGTATCTGTTATTCTATATATAAACCATCCTGAACCCCTCGATTAGATTCCAGTCTGTAACTCACTCCCGGGTATCTGTTATTCTATATATAAACCATCCTGAACACCTCGATTAGATTCCAGTCTGTAACTCACTCCCGGGTATCTGTTATTCTATATATAAACCATCCTGAACCCCTCGATTAGATTCCAGTCTGTAACTCACTCCCGGGTATCTGTTATTCTATATATAAACCATCCTGAACCCCTCAATTAGATTCCAGTCTGTTACTCACTCCCGGGTATCTGTTATTCTATATATAAACCATCCTGAACCCCTCGATTAGATTCCAGTCTGTAACTCACTCCCGGGTATCTGTTATTCTATATATAAACTATCCTGAACCCCTCGATTAGATTCCAGTCTGTAACTCACTCCCGGGTATCTGTTATTCTATATATAAACTATCCTGAATCCCTCGATTAGATTCCAGTCTGTAACTCACTCTTGGGTATCTGTTACTCTGTATATAATCTATCCCGAAGCCCTCCATTAGATTCCAGTCTGTAACTCACTCCCGGGTATCTGTTATTCTATATATAAACCATCCTGAACCCCTCGATTAGATTCCAGTCTGTAACTCACTCCCGGGTATCTGTTATTCTATATATAAACTATCCTGAACCCCTCGATTAGATTCCAGTCTGTAACTCACTCCTGGGTATCTGTTATTCTATATATAAACCATCCTGAACCCCTCGATTAGATTCCAGTCTGTAACTCACTCCCGGGTATCTGTTATTCTATATATAAACTATCCTGAACCCCTCGATTAGATTCCAGTCTGTAACTCACTCCTGGGTATCTGTTATTCTATATATAAACCATCCTGAACCCCTCGATTAGATTCCAGTCTGTAACTCACTCCCGGGTATCTGTTATTCTATATATAAACTATCCTGAACCCCTCGATTAGATTCCAGTCTGTAACTCACTCCTGGGTATCTGTTATTCTATATATAAACTATCCTGAACCCCTCGATTAGATTGCAATCTGTAACTCACTCCTGGGTATCTCTTATTCTGTATATAATCTATCCCGAAGCCCTCCATTAGATTGCAGTCTGTAATTCATTCCCAGATATAATTTAATCTGTGTATTCACCAACGATATGCCGGACTGAGATGAGGAGGAATTTTGTCACTCAGATGGTGGTGAATCCTGGGAATTCTCTATCCCAGAGGGATGTGGAGACTCCGTCATTGAACCGGCTCTAGACTGCGATTGATGGGTCAGTAAGAGGCACGGGGATAGGGCAGGAACACGGTGTTGAAATGGAAGAAGCTCCATGATCATATTGACTGGTGGAGCGAGCTGGAAGGGCTGAATGGTTCAGGCCTGCTCCTCTTCCTTGTGGTCTGTTATTGCTAATTATTTCTATGTTTATCTATTTAAGATTATCCGGAAAAGTGGGATGCGAATGAATTCTGCATCGTTTTTGATTTGGATATTGGAATAATCATCATTTGGGGTAAGTTCTGTTATGTTGATAATTCCCTATCTTCTTTAAAAATAAAACCCTTCCTTTGGAAACATTGCCTCATTCCCTCTACTTGCTGTAAATATCCTGGCAGCTTCTGTTGTGGAAATTGTAGAGGAACATTTATTCCATTTGTAACCCCACGCTGTACCTGTCCTGGGAGTGTTTGATAGGGACAGTGTAGAGGGAGCTTTACTCTGTATCTAACCCCGTGCTGTACCTGTCCTGGGAGTGTTTGATGGGGACAGTGTAGAGGGAGCTTTACTCTGTATCTCGCCCCGTGCTGTACCTGTCCTGGGAGTGTTTGATGGGGACAGTGTAGAGGGAGCTTTACTCTGTATCTAACTCCTTATTCATGGGTCACTAAACGCTAGCGTGTGGGTCCATTAAGCAATCAGGAAGGCCAATGGTACGTTAACTTTCATCGCTCGGGGTTATTAGTACAGGGTTTAAGATGACTTGCTGCAATTGTACAGAGCCTTGGTCACAACACACCTGGACCATTGTGTAGAGTTTTGTTCTCCATATCTAAGGAAGGATATACTTGCTGTAGAAGGAGTGTAACGGAGATTCACCAGACGAATCCCTGGGATGGTGAAGTTGTCTGATGAGGAGAGATTGAGGAAAATGTACCTGTGTTCCCGAGAGTGCCGAAAAATGAGAGGTGATCTTGAAACATACACAATTCACACGGGGCATCACAAGATAGATGTCGGTTGGATGATCTCCGACTGGTGAGATTAGAACCAGGGGGAGGGGGCACAGTCTCAAACCATAAGACCATAAACATAGAAGCAGAATTAGGCCACTCGGCCCATCGAGTCTGCTCCGCCATTCAATCATGGCTGATATGCCAGAATTAGGGCAGCACGGTAGCCTTGTGGATAGCACAAATGCTTCACAGCTCCAGGGTCCCAGGTTCGATTCCGGCTTGGGTCACTGTCTGTGCGGAGTCTGCACATCCTCCCGTGTGTGCGTGGGTTTCCTCCGGGTGCTCCGGTTTCCTCCCACAGTCCAAAGATGTGCAGGTTAGGTGGATTGACCATGATAAATTGCCCTTAGTGTTCAAAATTGCCCTTAGTGTTGGGTGGGGTTACTGGGTTATGGGGATAGGGTGGAGGTGTTGACCTTGGGTGTGGTGCTCTTTCCAGGAGCTGGTGCAGACTCGATGGGCCGGGTGGCCTCCTTCTGCACTGTAAATTCTATGAAATATTTTTCTAATTCCCATTCTCCTGTCTTCTCTCCATAACCCCATATCCCCTTATTGATCAAGAACCTATCTATCTCTGTCTTTGAGATACTCAGTGATTTGGCCTCCACACCCTTCTGCGGCAAAGAGTTCCACAGATTCACCATCCTCTGGCTGAAGAAATTCCTCCTCATCTCTGTTTTAAAGGATCGTCCCTTTACTCTGAGATGGTGTCCTCTGCTTCTAGTTTTTCCTACTAGTGGAAACATCCTCTCCATGTCCACTCTATCCAGGCCTTGCAGTATCCTGTAAGTTTCAATAAGATCCCCCCCTCATCCTTCTTAACTCCAACGAGTACAGACCCAGTGTCCTCAACCATTCCTCATACGACAAGTTCTTCATTCCAGGGATCATTCTTGTGAACCTCCTCTGGACCCTTTCCAAGGCCAGCACATCCTTCCTTAGATACCGGGCCCAAAACTGCTCACAATACTCCAAATGGGGTCTGACCAGAGCCTTATACAGCCTCAGAAGTACATCCCCGGTCTTGTATTGTCACCCTCTTGACGCGAATGCTCAGAATCAGGAGTGGACCATTGCAGACTGAGATGAGGGGGAATTTCTTAATTCAGAGGGTGGAGAATCTTTGGAATTCTCTGATCCAGAGGGTTGTGGAAGCTCAATCGTTGAGCATGTTCCAGACACAACTCGACTGTGTATAATAAAATAGGAATGTGTGTGTGAGTGTGCGTGCGTCTGTGCGTGCCAGGATCTGTTTGAATGGTGGAGCAGACTCGATGGGCCAAATCGCCTACACCTGCTCATATTTTCCTTTGAGACTTAAATGCGTACACAGACACAAGTTCACAGATACACACACACATGCGCGTGCACACACTGACTGATACATACACGGCAACAGATACATACACACACACACACACATGCGTGCATAGACACATATATATTAGCCATTTAAGACAATTTGATAGAATGCTACACATCCTAGTTTGCCGATGACACCAAACATTAGACAGCGTTGTAAACAGCACAGCTGGAAACATCAAATTGCAGGGAAATATTATCGTTTTGGCAGTTGACTGAACTGTGGACGTGTTTCTGTGTCGGGAAATGTAAGATGATGTATTTTAGACTTAAAAAGAATAGAACCGTGATCTTTATAAATGATGAGAAGACAGAAACAGTGGAAGTTTAAACTGGACAGATATTTCACAGCTGGATTCACACAATACAGACAGCAATGTGTCGTAGATTTTGGAAGTGCCACAAATGTTGTCCAGTGCAGTGCAAGGCGTACCTCAATGTTTCAGTCTTACTGAGAAACTGTCAGCCCACAGGACAACATTTCTGTATAATAGGATTGAAGCATAAGTTCAAATAGTTTTGTTTCAAAGTTTAAAATAACCTGTCATTTTTCTGTGCAGCTTTTGGAATCTGTCAGTGGAATTTAGGTTATACAGGCAAGTGTTAACAAGAGTATTGGGAACTGATTAGAAGTTTTGATGGAGATAATCCTGCATTATGGAAATGTGTGAGGTCTATTTAGGGTTGGGGAATGGATTGATGATCAAAGCATGTCGTTTTTTGTTATCTTCATCAGACTGACAGCCTTGAAGATTCACAACTTCCATGTGCTGAGAAAAAGGATTGATTAACCAAGGCCTATTATTCAAATACTTCAGTCAAGTAACAAAACAACAGTAACAGAGAATATACAAACAGAGACAAGCAGACACCTGTAATCGGAGCTTAAACTTCATGTTTAAATGTGAAGGGCTGAAATAAACATGAGTCCACCCTGGGATTCGGTGCAATTTGAGTTCTGTTTTTCCAAAAAATAAAAATAACTATCTGCAATGAAAAATTCCTTGGACAGGACAGAGGGATTTTGACTCTGTATTTAAGCCCAGACAGTATTTGGGTTGTGAGTGTTTGATGGACAGTATAGAAGAAGCTTCACTCTGAAACACTGGAATTTAGTTTAAGGGGTGATTTAATCACATGCTTCAGAACAATAATTGATATTGTACGTCTCGTGTGTGTCTCAGTGTCAGCTGTGAAACATGCACAGCACAATCTCATCCTGTTTCTGTGTGTCTCTCTCTCTCTGAAATTAGCTGGTCCATTTCCTAAATAACCACTGACTAGATTTCAAAAGGGTTCCATTGCCTGTGTAGCAGTTTGTGATACCCAAAGGTTATGAAAAGTGCTTTAGAAAAGTCTGTCCGCAAGCTGTTGTGAGGATGTTCAGAGTCAGCGTGTGACTTGGGTCACACACAGGCCAGATACACCTCTCCAAGTTAAAGGTGGAGAATGGATCTCGCTCCATTTCATAGATCATCATCGAATTTGAAAAATGAAAATGAAAAAATGAAATGAAAATCACTTATTGTCACAAGTAGGCTTCAAATGAAGTTACTGTGAAAAGCCCCTAGTCGCCACATTCCGGCGCCTGTTCGGGGAGGCTGTTACCGTGCAGAAGGAGGCCATTCGGCCCATTAAGTTGCACCGGCTCTTGGAAAGAGCACCCTACCCAAGGTCAACACCTCCACCCTATCCCCATAACCCAGTAACCCCACCCAACACCAAGGGCAATTTTGAACACTAAGGGCAATTTATCATGGCCAATCCACCTAACCCGCACATCTTTGGACTGTGGGACGAAACCGGAGCACCTAGAGGAAACCCATGCAGACACGGGGAGGATGTGCAGACTCCGCACAGACAGTGACCCAAGCCGGAATCGAACCTGGGACCCTGGAGCTGTGAAGCAATTGTGCTATCCACAATGCTACCGTGCTGCCCTGAAAGATGTATTTGAAAGATGTATTGACCCAGCCTGTCTGAGTTTGTGTCTGTGTGTGAGTTTGTGTTTGTCTGTATACGTGTTTGTGTGTCTGGGGTGGGGGGGGGGTTGTTTGTGTGACTCTTTGTGCGGCACGATAGCACAGTGGGTAGCACTGTGGCTTCGCAGCTCCAGGGTCCCGGGTTCGATTCCTGGCACGTTCTCCCTGTGTCTGCGTGGGTTTCCTCCGGGAGCTCCGGTTTGCTCCCACAAGTCTGAACGACGTGCTGTTGGGTAATTTGGGCATTCTGAATTCTCCCTCCGTGTACCCGAACAGGCGGCGGAATGTGGCGACTAGGGGCTTTTCACAGTAACCTCATTGCAGTGTTAATGTAAGCCTACTTGTGACAATAAAGCTTATTATACATGGTAGTCCCACAGGCTCTTACCCTGGCTACATGGTAGTCAGCTCTCCAAAAGGGTTAATTGTAGTGTCCACAGCAGTATGGTGTAATGTAGTATTAACTGGGACAAGAGCTTATAGTATAAACAGTGACTGGGTTAACTGCAGTGATCACTGGGAAAGGAGCTAATGTGTTTAAATAGAGATGAGAACGGTTATATATTACAAGATAATATTCACAATGACATTCTCTAATGCAATAATATTTCAGACATAGTGTAGAGCAGCATTTACAGCAACTGATGCTGCCAGGAAATAAATTGATCCAGGGCTTTGTATCGGATTATTAAAATAGGTTATTGATTAAGGTGGTCTAGTCGCTAAGGCAGGCTCGATCAGCTGAATGGCCCATTACTGTTCCTATGTACCTCTCCTGGGAGTGGTTGATGGGGCAGTGTAGAGGGAGCTTTACTCTGTATCTAACCCCGTGCTGTACCTGTCCTGGGAGTGTTTGATGGGGAGAGTATACAGGGAGCTTTACTCTGTATCTAACCCTGTGCTGTACCTGTCCTGGGAGTGTTTGCCAGGGACAGTGTAGAGGAATCTGTGTCTAACCCCATGATGTACCTTTGCTGGTCGTGTTTGACGGAATTTCAAAATCTCAAATAAATGTCTTCTATTAGTTTCTCCATCTCTCTGTTTCTGCTTCTCTCTCTGTCTGCCTGGGAATATTGTCAAAACAAAATCCACGATCAGCAGTCAGCCATTTTAAGTTACTTAATGGTGGCCATTTTAGGTGAGCACAGCACAGTCATTTCTGACATTTGTACACATTGGTATAACAAAATACTGATGGAAAGTGTCTGATTTAAACAGTGATTTGTTGGGGAATGTGGATATAGAAAGGGAGCTGGTTGTCCTTGTACACCAGTCACTGAAAGTGGAGAGGGGGGTGCAGCAAGCAGTTAAGAAGGCCAATGATATGTTGGCCTTCATTGAAAGAGGGATTTGAGTTCATAAGTGGAGATGTCTTACTGCAGTTACACAAGGCCTTGGTGAGAGCATACCTGGAGTATTGCGTACAGTTTCGGTCGCCCTAACTAAGAAAGGATATAGTTGCCAGAGAGGGAGTGCAGCGGAGGGTCAATCGGCTGATAGGGAGGTTGCCGGACTGTCCTACAAGGAGAGATTGGTTTGACTGTGGCACAGTGGTTAGCACTGCTGCCTCACAGTGACCCGGGTTAAATTCCGGCCTTGTGTGACTGATTATGTGGAGTTGGCAGTTTCTCCCCGTGTGTGCGTGGGTTTCCTCCGGGTGCTCCGGTTTCCTTCCACAGTCCAAAGATGTGCAGGCCAGGTGGAATGGTCCTGCTAAATTACCCCTTAGTGTCCAAGAAAGATTGTTTAGATTAGGTTAAGGAGTTATTGGGATAGGGCGGGTGACTGAGTTTACATAGAATGCTGTGTCAGAGGGTTGGTGTAGATTCGATGGGCAGAATGGCCTCCCTCTGCATTGTAGGGATTCTATGATTGTGCCTGTATTCACTAGAGCCGAGAAGGATGAGAGGAGATGTTGGCCGTGCTAAATTGCCCCTTAGTGACCCAAAGGTTAGGTGGTGTTACTGGGGTTATTTGGAGAGGCTGGAGGCGTGGGCTTGGGTAGGGTGCTCTCTCCGAGGGCCAGTGCAGACTCGATGGGCCAAATGGCCTACTCCTGCAATGTATATTCTATGATTCTGTGAGCTCTGATTGAAATGTATTACATTCCGACAGCGCTGTTCAGACTATACACAGGGATGGTGATTTCCACGTTGTACTGCCTCTGCCATGTCTTGGGAGTGATCATGGAGACAGTGTAGAGGAAACTTTACCCAGTATCTAACCCCATGCTGTACCTGTCCTGGGAGTGTTTGATGGGGACAGTGTAGAGGGAGCTTTGCTCTGTATACATCATCGTACTGTAGCTGCCCTGGGAATGGGGACAGTGTAGAGGGATGTGTAATCTGTATCTAACCCCATGATGTACTTTTGCTAACAGTGTTTGATGGAGATTCTGAATATTGAATTAATGTATTCTGTATTCTCCCCATCTTCTCTGTCTCTGCATCTCTCTATCTCTCTCTCTGGGAATCTGTCTAAACAAATCCACGATCAGCAGTCAGCCATTTTAAGTTACTTAATGGTGGCCATTTTATGTGAGCACAACACTGAGACAATTCGGACAGTTGTCCAAGTTAGTGTCAAACAAAAACTGAAGGAAAGAGTCAAATTTAAATGGTGATATGTTGGGCAATGTGGATGTACAAAGGGAGCTTGTACACCAGTCACTGAAAGTGGAGAGGGGGGTGCAGCGGAGGGTCAATTGGCTGATAGTGAGATTGCCAGACTGTCCTAGGAGGAGAGATTGGTTCAATAGGGCCCGAACGAGCCCTGTTTCTCCAACCTAACCCTGGAGATCAAATCCCACATTCCTGATGATTTCTCCACTCTCAAAGATGGAAAGATATTGACCAAGTTTAAAGCAGAGATTGACTGATTTCTAAATCCCAAGACATAAAGGGACATGGGGATAGTGTTGGGGAAAAGACATTGAAGTGAAGATATTTCACAGCTGGATTCACAGAATAGAGACAGCAAAGTATCTTAAATGTTGGAAGAGCCACAAATGTCAAACGTTTGGGAAATGATTGGAAACAGTTTGGACTGAGATCTCCTCAGTGACCTGTGTGCAGACCCTACCCCCGACATTCTGTCAGGAATGTCCCCCTCGGTGTGGTTCCTGTGTCTGCTAAGGAAGACACTTGTCCTGTCTATGGTTATGTTAATTCAGCAGTCAACAAGAGATTCAGCAATGTCCTGTCATTATTTCTGTCTTTGTTTGACAAATGTTTCCCTCTGAGTTTCTGACTTGTTTGGAATGACCATTCGTCTGTCGCCTTAGGAAGGCTTTCCATAGAATGAGTAAAAACCAGCAAGAAATCACAGAATGTGAGTTAAACACAACTTCATTTCTGCCTCCATTTTAAGAGAAGATTCCTGGCCACAGGAACAAAGCTCATTGCAAAGTTTCACATCATATTTTACGCGTTGTTCACAGACAGATTTCTTCAATGAGCTGCTCTAATTTGGGTTCAATTTGATTTTTTCTCACTGTGAGATGTAAAGTTTATTCCTGAATCAATACACGGTCATCGGCAACAACATCATTTTATTAGACAAGGGGGTTCAAAGGGATTTTTCACTGAAATCCTCTGATGTCAATTCCTGAGATTGGAATTTATAAAGAAACAATTTGGATTCAATGAAAACGGTCATTTTGATAACCCCAGTGTCCTGACTGCCTCACGTCCTGGCACCCTCACGCCATCACACCCTCATGTCCCCTAATCCTCACATCCTGCCCACTCACGTCCCCGAAACCTCAGATCCTGACCCGCTGTGTACCTCTTCCTCTGTGTGTGTCCCTCACTCTCTCTGTGTGCCCGCCTCTCTCTGTTCCTCTCTGTATCCCTCTCTCCCTCTGTGTCCCTCTCTCTCGCTGTGTCCCTCTCTCTGCCTCTCTCGCTGTGTCCCTCGCTCTGTGCGCCTCCCTCGCTCTGTGCGCCCCCCTCGCTCTGTGCGCCTCCCTCACTCTCTGAGTGAATGTGTAAAGCAGTGAATGAGTGTGTCACAGAGTAAGTGTAAGAGCGAGAACTAGTGTGTGTGAGTGTAAGAGTGAGAGTGAGTGAGTACGAGTGAGTGTGTGAACAGTGTGTTTGTATAAGAGTGACTGAGTGTGTAAGACTGAGCGTGTGAGTGAATGTGAATGAGTGTGAGTCTGTGGGAGTGAGTGTGGGAGTGGGTATGTGAGTGTGAGTGATTGCAAGTGTGGGTGAGTGTGCACCAGTGAGTGAGCTAATGTGTAAAAGTGAGTGAGTGTGTGTGTAAGAGTGTGTGCGTATGTAAGAATGTGTGAGTAATAGTGAGTGTGTGTGAGGGTGTGAGTATGTAAGAGTGAGTGTGAGTGTGTCAGATCATGTGTGCGAGTCAGTGAGTAAGAATGAGTGAGTGTTTGTGTAAGTGTGAGTGTAAGAGGAGTGTGCAAGCGTGAGTGAGTGTGAGTGAGTAATTGTGTGTAAATGAGTGTGAATGACTGAGTGTGTCTGTCTGAGAGAAAGTGATTGAGCGTGTAAGAGTGAGTTAGTGTGTGAATGTGTAAGAGCGAGTGAGTGTGCGTGAGAGAGTGTGTAAGTGAGTGTGAATGAATGAGTCAGTCTGTGTCTGAGAGAGAGTGATTGAGCATGTAAGAGTGAGTGTGTGTGAATGTGTAAGAGTGAATGAGCGTGTGAGTGTATGAGTGAGGATGTGAGTGTCTGAGTATGTGTGAGTGAGTGTGAGTGAGAGAGTGTGTAAGAGTGAGTGAGTGTGAGTGAGAGAGTGTGTAAGTGAGTGTGAATGAATGAGTCAGTCTGTGTCTGAGAGAGAGTGATTGAGCGTGTAAGAGTGAGTGTGTGTGAATGTGTAAGAGTGAGTGAGCGTGTGAGTGTATGAGTGAGGATGTGAGTGTCTGAGTATGTGTGAGTGAGTGTGAGTGAGAGAGTGTGTAAGAGTGAGTGAGAGAGTGTGTGAGTGTGAATGAATGAGTCAGTCTGTGTCTGAGAGAGAGTGATTGAGCGTGTAAGAGTGAGTGTGTGTGAATGTGTAAGAGTGAGTGAGTGTGTGAGTGTATGAGTGAGGATGTTAGTGTCTGAGTATGTGTGAGTGAGTGTGAATGAGAGAGTGTGTAAGAGTGAGTGAGTGTGAGTGAGAGAGTGTGTAAGTTAGTGTGAATGAATGAGTTAGTCTGTGTCTGAGAGAGAGTGATTGAGCGTGTAAGAGTGAGTTAGTGTGTGAATGTGTAAGAGTGAGTGAGTGTGTGTGAATGTGTAAGAGTGAGTGAGCGTGTGAGTGTATGAGTGAGGATGTGAGTGTCTGAGTATGTATGAGTGAGTGTGAATGAGAGAGTGTGGAAGAGTGAGTGAGTAATTGTGTGGAAGTTAGTGTGAATGAATGAGTCAGTCTGTGTCTGAGAGTGATTGAGCGTGTAAGAGTGAGTTAGTGTGTGAATGTGTAAGAGTGAGTGAGCGTGTGATTGTATGAGTGAGGAAGTGAGTGTCTGAGTATGTACAAGTGAGTGTGAGTGAGAGTGTGTAAGAGTGAGTGAGTGTGAGTGAGTAATTGTGTGTAAGTTAGTGTGAATAAGTGAGTCAGTCTGTGTGTGAGTGAGAGAGAGTGAATTCAAACTGAATTCAAACTGAATTCAAATGACCTCCTGTGAATTTAATTTCACCCTCCATATTTATGTCTCGGCCTAAAACACAGGCTTCATTCCAGAATTAAACCCGCTTCAACTTAATGGACTTTAATTCTGGGCAATCGAGATTACTTTACAGTCAATGGATTCATTTTAAAAGTGACCCCACTATCGTTAATTTTGTGAATTCTGCAGGCAACCTGGGCACAGGGAGAGCCCAACAAATGATGACCACGTTCAAAATTGAGTTCAGAGTTTCTGATCTGAGATTTCTCTCTCTCTCTACCAGATTGCAGAGTGAGTATGTGTTAGCGTGTGGGAGTGAGTGTGTCAGAGTGACAGTGTGTAAGAGTGTGTGTGAGAGTGAGTGAGTGTGAGAGTCAGTGAGTGTGAGAGTCAGTGAGCGTGTGAGTCAGTGAGTGTGTGAGTCAGTGAGTGTGAGAGAGTCAGTGAGTGTGTGAGAGACAGTGAGTGTGTGAGAGTCAGTGAGTGTGTGAGAGTCAGTGAGTGTGAGAGTCAGTGAGTGTGTGAGAATCAGTGAGTGTGTGAGAGTCAGTGAGTGTGTGAGAGTCAGTGAGTGAGTGTGTGAGAGTCAGTGAGTGTGAGAGTCAGTGAGTGTGTGAGAGTCAGTGAGTGTGTGAGAGTCAGTGAGTGTGTGAGAGACAGTGAGTGTGTGAGAGTGAGTGTGTGAGAGTCAGTGAGTGTGTGAGAGTCAGTGAGTGTGTGAGAGTCAGTGAGTGTGAGAGTCAGTGAGTGTGTGAGAGTCAGTGAGTGTGAGAGTCAGTGAGTGTGAGAGTCAGTGAGTGTGTGAGAGTGAGTGTGTGAGAGTCAGTGAGTGTGTGAGAGTCAGTGAGTGTGTGAGAGTCAGTGAGTGTGTGAGAGTCAGTGAGTGTGTGAGAGTCAGTCAGTGAGTGTGTGAGAGTCAGTCAGTGAGTGTGTGAGAGTCAGTGAGTGTATGAGAGTCAGTGAGTGTGAGAGTCAGTGAGTGTGTGAGAGTCAGTGAGTGTGTGAGAGTCAGTGAGTGTGAGAGTCAGTGAGTGTGTGAGAGTCAGTGAGTGTGAGAGTCAGTGAGTGAGTGTGTGAGAGTCAGTCAGTGAGTGTGTGAGTCAGTGAGTGTGAGAGTCAGTGAGTGTGTGAGAGTCAGTGAGTGTGTGAGAGTCAGTGAGTGTGAGAGTCAGTGAGTGTGTGAGAGTCAGTGAGTGTGAGAGTCAGTGATGAGTGTGTGAGAGTCAGTCAGTGAGTGTGTGAGAGTCAGTGAGTGAGAGAGTCAGTGAGTGTGTGAGAGTCAGTGAGTGTGTGAGAGTCAGTGAGTGTGTGAGAGTCAGTGAGTGAGTGTGTGAGAGTCAGTGTGTGAGTGTGTGAGAGTCAGTGAGTGAGTGTGTGAGAGTCAGTGAGTGCGTGAGAGTCAGTGAGTGTGAGAGTCAGTGAGTGTGTGAGAGTCAGTGAGTGTGTGAGAGTCAGTGAGTGTGTGAGAGTATGTGCATACGAGTGTGTGTAAGTGAGTGTGTAAGAATGAGTTAAATCTAACTCCTCGATTAGATTGCACATTGTATCGCACTGCAGTGTATCTGTAAACGGCGAGTGTGTGTAAGGGTGAGTGTGTCTTAGAGTGAGCGAGTCAATGTGTGAGTATGTCAATGTGAGTGACTGTGTAAGTGAGTTTCAGTGTGTGAGCGAGTTAGTGTGTAAGAATGAGTGAGTAGGTGAGTGAGTGTGCAAGTATGTACGATTGCGTGTGTGAGTCAGTGCGAAAGAATGAGTCAGTGTTTGTGTAAGTGTAAGAGGAGTGTGTAAGCGTGAGTGAGTGTGAGTGAGTAATTGTGTGTAAGTGAGTGTGAATGACTGAGTGTGTCTGTCTGAGAGAGATAAATAAACCATCCTGAACCATCCATTAGATTTCACTCTGTAACTCACTCCCGGGTATCTGTTATTTTATATACAAACCATTGTGACCCCCTCGATTAGATTCCAGTCTGTAACTCACTCCTGGGTATCTGTTATTCTGTATATTAACTATCCTGAACCCACAATTAGATTCCAGTCTGTAACTCACTCCCGGGTATCTGTTATTCTATATATAAACCATTGTGACCCCCTCGATTAGATTCCAGTCTGTAACTCACTCCTGGGTATCTGTTATTCTGTATATAAACTATCCTGAACCCACAATTAGATTCCAGTCTGTAACTCACTCCCGGGTATCTGTTATTCAATATATAAACCATTGTGAACCCCTCGATTAGATTCCAGTCTGTAACTCACTCCCGGGTATCTGTTATTCTGTATATAATCTATCCTGAACCCCTCGATTAGATTCCAGTCTGTAACTCACTCCCGGGTATCTGTTATTCTATATATAAACCATCCTGAACCCCTCGATTAGATTCCAGTCTGTAACTCACTCCCGGGTATCTGTTATTCTATATATAAACCACCCTGAACCCCTCGATTAGATTCCAGTCTGTAACTCACTCCCGGGTATCTGTTATTCTATATATAAACCATCCTGAACCCCTCGATTAGATTCCAGTCTGTAACTCACTCCCGGGTATCTGTTATTCTATATATAAACTATCCTGAACCCCTCGATTAGATTCCAGTCTGTAACACACTCCTGGGTATCTGTTATTCTGTATATAATCTATCCTGAAGCCCTCCATTAGATTGCAGTCTGTAACTCACTCCCGGGTATCTGTTATTCTATATATAAACCATCCTGAAACCCTCGATTAGATTCCAGTCTGTAACTCACTCCCGGGTATCTGTTATTCTATATATAAACCATCCTGAGCCCCTCGATTAGATTCCAGTCTGTAACTCAATCCCGGGTATCTGTTATTCTATATATAAACCATCCTGAACCCCTCGATTAGATTCCAGTCTGTAACTCACTCCTGGGTATCTGTTATTCTATATATAAACCATCCTGAACCCCTCGATTAGATTCCAGTTTGTAACTCACTCCCGGGTATCTGTTATTCTATATATAAACCATCCTGAACCCCTCGATTAGATTCCAGTCTGTAACTCACTCCCGGGTATCTGTTATTCTATATATAAACCATCCTGAACCCCTCGATTAGATTCCAGTCTGTAACTCACTCCCGGGTATCTGTTATTCTATATATAAACCATCCTGTACCCCTCAATTAGATTCCAGTCTGTAACTCACTCCCGGGTATCTGTTATTTTACATATAAACCATCGTGAACCCCTCGATTAGATTCCAGTCTGTAACTCACTCCCGGGTATCTGTTATTCTATATATAAACCATCCTGAACCCCTCGATTAGATTCCAGTTTGTAACTCACTCCCGGGTATCTGTTATTCTATATATAAACTACCCTGAACCCCTCGATTAGATTCCAGTTTGTAACTCACTCCCGGGTATCTGTTATTCTATATATAAACTATCCTGAATCCCTCGATTAGATTCCAGTCTGTAACACACTCCTGGGTATCTGTTACTCTGTATATAATCTATCCCGAAGCCCTCCATTAGATTGCAGTCTGTAACTCACTCCCGGGTATCTGTTATTCTATATATAAACCATCCTGAACCCCTCGATTAGATTCCAGTCTGTAACTCACTCCCGGGTATCTGTTATTCTATATATAAACTATCCTGAATCCCTCGATTAGATTCCAGTCTGTAACTCACTCTTGGGTATCTGTTACTCTGTATATAATCTATCCCGAAGCCCTCCATTAGATTCCAGTCTGTAACTCACTCCCGGGTATCTGTTATTCTATATATAAACCATCCTGAACCCCTCGATTAGATTCCAGTCTGTAACTCACTCCCGGGTATCTGTTATTCTATATATAAACTATCCTGAACCCCTCGATTAGATTCCAGTCTGTAACTCACTCCCGGGTATCTGTTATTCTATATATAAACTATCCTGAACCCCTCGATTAGATTGCAGTCTGTAACTCACTCCTGGGTATCTCTTATTCTGTATATAATCTATCCCGAAGCCCTCCATTAGATTGCAGTCTGTAATTCATTCCCAGATATAATTTAATCTGTGCATTCACCAACGATAAGCCGGACTGAGATGAGGAGGAATTTTGTCACTCAGATGGTGGTGAATCCTGGGAATTCTCTATCCCAGGGGGATGTGGAGACTCCGCCATTGAGCCGGCTCTAGACTGCAATTGATGGGTCAGTAAGAGGCACGGGGATAGGGCAGGAACACGGTGTTGAAATGGAAGAAGCTCCATGATCATATTGACTGGTGGAGCGAGCTGGAAGGGCTGAATGGTTCAGGCCTGCTCCTCTTCCTTGTGGTCTGTTATTGCTAATTATTTCTATGTTTATCTATTTAAGATTATCCGGAAAAGTGGGATGCGAATGAATTCTGCATCGTTTTTGATTTGGATATTGGAATAATCATCATTTGGGGTAAGTTCTGTTATGTTGATAATTCCCTATCTTCTTTAAAAATAAAACCCTTCCTTTGGAAACATTGCCTCATTCCCTCTACTTGCTGTAAATATCTTGGCAGCTTCTGTTGTGGAAATTGTAGAGGAACATTTATTCCATTTGGAACCCCACGCTGTACCTGTCCTGGGAGTGTTTGATAGGGACAGTGTAGAGGGAGCTTTACTCTGTATCTAACCCCGTGCTGTACCTGTCCTGGGAGTGTTTGCTGGGGACAGTGTAGAGGGAGCTTTACTCTGTATCTAACCCCGTGCTGTACCTGTCCTGGGAGTGTTTGATGGGGACAGTGTAGAGGGAGCTTTACTCTGTATCTAACCCCGTGCTGTACCTGTCCTGGGAGTGTTTGATGGGGACAGTGCAGAGGGAGCTTTACCCTTTATCTAACCCCGTGCTGTACCTGTCCTGGGAGTGTTTGATGGGGACCGTGTAGTGGGAGCTTTACTCTGTATCTAACCCCGTGCTGTACCTGTCCTGGGAGTGTTTGATGGGGACAGTGCAGAGGGAGCTTTACCCTTTATCTAACCCCGTGCTGTACCTGTCCTGGGAGTGTTTGATGGGGACAGTGTCGATGCAGCTTTACTCTGTATCTAACCCGTGCTGTACCTGTCCTGGGAGTGTTTGATGGGGACAGTGCAGAGGGAGCTTTACTCTGTATCTAACCCCGTGCTGTACCTGTCCTGGGAGTGTTTGATGGGGACAGTGTAGAGGGAGCTTTACTCTGTATCTCGCCCCGTGCTGTACCTGTCCTGGGAGTGTTTGATGGGGACAGTGTAGAGGGAGCTTTACTCTGTATCTAACTCCTTATTCATGGGTCACTAAACGCTAGCGTGTGGGTCCATTAAGCAATCAGGAAGGCCAATGGTACGTTAACTTTCATCGCTCGGGGTTATTAGTACAGGGTTTAAGATGACTTGCTGCAATTGTACAGAGCCTTGGTCACAACACACCTGGACCATTGTGTAGAGTTTTGTTCTCCATATCTAAGGAAGGATATACTTGCTGTAGAAGGAGTGTAATGGAGATTCACCAGACGAATCCCTGGGATGGTGAAGTTGTCTGATGAGGAGAGATTGAGGAAAATGTACCCGTGTTCCCGAGAGTGCCGAAAAATGAGAGGTGATCTTGAAACATACACAATTCACACGGGGCATCACAAGATAGATGTCGGTTGGATGATCTCCGACTGGTGAGATTAGAACCAGGGGGAGGGGGCACAGTCTCAAACCATAAGACCATAAACATAGAAGCAGAATTAGGCCACTCGGCCCATCGAGTCTGCTCCGCCATTCAATCATGGCTGATATGCCAGAATTAGGGCAGCACGGTAGCCTTGTGGATAGCACAAATGCTTCACAGCTCCAGGGTCCCAGGTTCGATTCCGGCTTGGGTCACTGTCTGTGCGGAGTCTGCACATCCTCCCGTGTGTGCGTGGGTTTCCTCCGGGTGCTCCGGTTTCCTCCCACAGTCCAAAGATGTGCAGGTTAGGTGGATTGACCATGATAAATTGCCCTTAGTGTTCAAAATTGCCCTTAGTGTTGGGTGGGGTTACTGGGTTATGGGGATAGGGTGGAGGTGTTGACCTTGGGTGTGGTGCTCTTTCCAGGAGCTGGTGCAGACTCGATGGGCCGGGTGGCCTCCTTCTGCACTGTAAATTCTATGAAATATTTTTCTAATTCCCATTCTCCTGTCTTCTCTCCATAACCCCATATCCCCTTATTGATCAAGAACCTATCTATCTCTGTCTTAGAGATACTCAGTGATTTGGCCTCCACACCCTTCTGCGGCAAAGAGTTCCACAGATTCACCATCCTCTGGCTGAAGAAATTCCTCCTCCATCTCTGTTTTAAAGGATCGTCCCTTTACTCTGAGATGGTGTCCTCTGCTTCTAGTTTTTCCTACTAGTGGAAACATCCTCTCCATGTCCACTCTATCCAGGCCTTGCAGTATCCTGTAAGTTTCAATAAGATCCCCCCCTCATCCTTCTAAACTCCAACGAGTACAGACCCAGTGTCCTCAACCATTCCTCATACGACAAGTTCTTCATTCCAGGGATCATTCTTGTGAACCTCCTCTGGACCCTTTCCAAGGCCAGCACATCCTTCCTTAGATACCGGGCCCAAAACTGCTCACAATACTCCAAATGGGGTCTGACCAGAGCCTTATACAGCCTCAGAAGTACATCGCCGGTCTTGTATTGTCGCCCTCTTGACGCGAATGCTCAGAATCAGGAGTGGACCATTGGAGACTGAGATGAGGGGGAATTTCTTAATTCAGAGGGTGGAGAATCTTTGGAATTCTCTGATCCAGAGGGTTGTGGAAGCTCAATCGTTGAGCATGTTCCAGACACAACTCGACTGTGTATAATAAAATAGGAATGTGTGTGTGAGTGTGCGTGCGTCTGTGCGTGCCAGGATCTGTTTGAATGGTGGAGCAGACTCGATGGGCCAAATCGCCTACACCTGCTCATATTTTCCTTTGAGACTTAAATGCGTACACAGACACAAGGGGCGAAATTCTCCCCCAACGGCGGGATGCCCGCCGACTGGCGCCAAAGCCGGCGCAAATCAGACGGGCATCGCGCCGGCAAAAAGGTGCGGAAGTCTCCGCATCTTTGGCGGCCTAGCCCCAACATTGAGGGGCTAGGCCGACGCCGGAGGGATTTCCGCCCCGCCAGCTGGCGGAAATGGCGTTTGTTGCCCCGCCAGCTGGCGCGGAAATGCGGCGCATGCGCGGGAGCGTCAGCGGCCGCTGTCAGTTTCCCCGCGCATGCGCGGGAGCGTCAGCGGCCGCCGAAAGTTTCCCGCGCATGCGCAGTGGGGAGAGTCTCTTCCGCCTCCGCCATGGTGGAGGCCGTAGCGGAGGCGGAAGGGAAAGAGTGCCCCCACGGCACAGGCCCGCCCGCGGATCGGTGGGCCCCGATCGCGGGCCAGGCCACCGTGGGGGCACCCCCCGGGGTCAGATCGCCCCGCGCCCCCCCCCAGGACCCCGGAGCCCGCCCACGCTGCCTGGTCCCGCCGGTAAATACCAGGTTTGATTTACGTCGGCGGGACAGGCAATTCCTGGGCGGGACTTCGGCCCATCCGGGCCGGAGAATCCAGCGGGGGGTCCCGCCAAACGGCGCGGCTGGATTCCCGCCCCCGCCCAATCTCCGGGAGCGGAGACTTCGGCGGGGGCGGGATTCACGGCGGCCAACGGCCATTCTCCGACCCGGCTGGGGGTCGGAGAATGACGCCCCACTTCACAGATACACACACACATGCGCGTGCACACACTGACTGATACATACACGGCAACAGATACATACACACACACACACACATGCGTGCATAGACACATATATATTAGCCATTTAAGACAATTTGATAGAATGCTACACATCCTAGTTTGCCGATGACACCAAACATTAGACAGCGTTGTAAACAGCACAGCTGGAAACATCAAATTGCAGGGAAATATTATCGTTTTGGCAGTTGACTGAACTGTGGACGTGTTTCTGTGTCGGGAAATGTAAGATGATGTATTTTAGACTTAAAAAGAATAGAACCGTGATCTTTATAAATGATGAGAAGACAGAAACAGTGGAAGTTTAAACTGGACAGATATTTCACAGCTGGATTCACACAATACAGACAGCAATGTGTCGTAGATTTTGGAAGTGCCACAAATGTTGTCCAGTGCAGTGCAAGGCGTACCTCAATGTTTCAGTCTTACTGAGAAACTGTCAGCCCACAGGACAACATTTCTGTATAATAGGATTGAAGCATAAGTTCAAATAGTTTTGTTTCAAAGTTTAAAATAACCTGTCATTTTTCTGTGCAGCTTTTGGAATCTGTCAGTGGAATTTAGGTTATACAGGCAAGTGTTAACAAGAGTATTGGGAACTGATTAGAAGTTTTGATGGAGATAATCCTGCATTATGGAAATGTGTGAGGTCTATTTAGGGTTGGGGAATGGATTGATGATCAAAGCATGTCGTTTTTTGTTATCTTCATCAGACTGACAGCCTTGAAGATTCACAACTTCCATGTGCTGAGAAAAAGGATTGATTAACCAAGGCCTATTATTCAAATACTTCAGACAAGTAACAAAACAACAGTAACAGAGAATATACAAACAGAGACAAGCAGACACCTGTAATCGGAGCTTAAACTTCATGTTTAAATGTGAAGGGCTGAAATAAACATGAGTCCACCCTGGGATTCGGTGCAATTTGAGTTCTGTTTTTCCAAAAAATAAAAATAACTATCTGCAATGAAAAATTCCTTGGACAGGACAGAGGGATTTTGACTCTGTATTTAAGCCCAGACAGTATTTGGGTTGTGAGTGTTTGATGGACAGTATAGAAGAAGCTTCACTCTGAAACACTGGAATTTAGTTTAAGGGGTGATTTAATCACATGCTTCAGAACAATAATTGATATTGTACGTCTCGTGTGTGTCTCAGTGTCAGCTGTGAAACATGCACAGCACAATCTCATCCTGTTTCTGTGTCTCTCTCTCTCTGAAATTAGCTGGTCCATCTCCTAAATAACCACTGACTAGATTTCAAAAGGGTTCCATTGCCTGTGTAGCAGTTTGTGATACCCAAAGGTTATGAAAAGTGCTTTAGAAAAGTCTGTCCGCAAGCTGTTGTGAGGATGTTCAGAGTCAGCGTGTGACTTGGGTCACACACAGGCCAGATACACCTCTCCAAGTTAAGGGTGGAGAATGGATCTCGCTCCATTTCATAGATCATCATCGAATTTGAAAAATGAAAATGAAAAAATGAAATGAAAATCACTTATTGTCACAAGTAGGCTTCAAATGAAGTTACTGTGAAAAGCCCCTAGTCGCCACATTCCGGCGCCTGTTCGGGGAGGCTGTTACCGTGCAGAAGGAGGCCATTCGGCCCATTAAGTTGCACCGGCTCTTGGAAAGAGCACCCTACCCAAGGTCAACACCTCCACCCTATCCCCATAACCCAGTAACCCCACCCAACACCAAGGGCAATTTTGAACACTAAGGGCAATTTATCATGGCCAATCCACCTAACCCGCACATCTTTGGACTGTGGGACGAAACCGGAGCACCCAGAGGAAACCCATGCAGACACGGGGAGGATGTGCAGACTCCGCACAGACAGTGACCCAAGCCGGAATCGAACCTGGGACCCTGGAGCTGTGAAGCAATTGTGCTATCCACAATGCTACCGTGCTGCCCTGAAAGATGTATTTGAAAGATGTATTGACCCAGCCTGTCTGAGTTTGTATCTGTGTGTGAGTTTGTGTTTGTCTGTATACGTGTTTGTGTGTCTGGGGTGGGGGGGGGGGGGGGGGGGGGGCGGGGGGGAGTTGTTTGTGTGACTCTTTGTGCGGCACGATAGCACAGTGGGTAGCACTGTGGCTTCGCAGCTCCAGGGTCCCGGGTTCGATTCCTGGCACGTTCTCCCTGTGTCTGCGTGGGTTTCCTCCGGGAGCTCCGGTTTGCTCCCACAAGTCTGAAAGACGTGCTGTTGGGTAATTTGGGCATTCTGAATTCTCCCTCCGTGTACCCGAACAGGCGGCGGAATGTGGCGACTAGGGGCTTTTCACAGTAACCTCATTGCAGTGTTAATGTAAGCCTACTTGTGACAATAAAGCTTATTATACATGGTAGTCCCACAGGCTCTTACCCTGGCTACATGGTAGTCAGCTCTCCAAAAGGGTTAATTGTAGTGTCCACAGCAGTATGGTGTAATGTAGTATTAACTGGGACAAGAGCTTATAGTATAAACAGTGACTGGGTTAACTGCAGTAATCACTGGGAAAGGAGCTAATGTGTTTAAATAGAGATGAGAACGGTTATATATTACAAGATAATATTCACAATGACATTCTCTAATGCAATAATATTTCAGACATAGTGTAGAGCAGCATTTACAGCAACTGATGCTGCCAGGAAATAAATTGATCCAGGGCTTTGTATCGGATTATTAAAATAGGTTATTGATTAAGGTGGTCTAGTCGCTAAGGCAGGCTCGATCAGCTGAATGGCCCATTACTGTTCCTATGTACCTCTCCTGGGAGTGGTTGATGGGGCAGTGTAGAGGGAGCTTTACTCTGTATCTAACCCCGTGCTGTACCTGTCCTGGGAGTGTTTGATGGGGAGAGTATACAGGGAGCTTTACTCTGTATCTAACCCTGTGCTGTACCTGTCCTGGGAGTGTTTGCCAGGGACAGTGTAGAGGAATCTGTGTCTAACCCCATGATGTACCTTTGCTGGTCGTGTTTGACGGAATTTCAAAATCTCAAATAAATGTCTTCTATTAGTTTCTCCATCTCTCTGTTTCTGCTTCTCTCTCTGTCTGCCTGGGAATATTGTCAAAACAAAATCCACTATCAGCAGTCAGCCATTTTAAGTTACTTAATGGTGGCCATTTTAGGTGAGCACAGCACAGTCATTTCTGACATTTGTACACATTGGTATAACAAAATACTGATGGAAAGTGTCTGATTTAAACAGTGATTTGTTGGGGAATGTGGATATAGAAAGGGAGCTGGCTGTCCTTGTACACCAGTCACTGAAAGTGGAGAGGGGGGTGCAGCAAGCAGTTAAGAAGGCCAATGATATGTTGGCCTTCATTGAAAGAGGGATTTGAGTTCATAAGTGGAGATGTCTTACTGCAGTTACACAAGGCCTTGGTGAGAGCATACCTGGAGTATTGCGTACAGTTTCGGTCGCCCTAACTAAGAAAGGATATAGTTGCCAGAGAGGGAGTGCAGCGGAGGGTCAATCGGCTGATAGGGAGGTTGCCGGACTGTCCTACAAGGAGAGATTGGTTTGACTGTGGCACAGTGGTTAGCACTGCTGCCTCACAGTGCCAGTGACCCGAGTTAAATTCCGGCCTTGTGTGACTGATTATGTGGAGTTGGCAGTTTCTCCCCGTGTGTGCGTGGGTTTCCTCCGGGTGCTCCGGTTTCCTTCCACAGTCCAAAGATGTGCAGGCCAGGTGGAATGGTCCTGCTAAATTACCCCTTAGTGTCCAAGAAAGATTGTTTAGATTAGGTTAAGGAGTTATTGGGATAGGGCGGGTGACTGAGTTTACATAGAATGCTGTGTCAGAGGGTTGGTGTAGATTCGATGGGCAGAATGGCCTCCTTCTGCATTGTAGGGATTCTATGATTGTGCCTGAATTCACGAGAGCCGAGAAGGATGAGAGGAGATGTTGGCCGTGCTAAATTGCCCCTTAGTGACCCAAAGGTTAGGTGGTGTTACTGGGGTTATTTGGAGAGGCTGGAGGCGTGGGCATAGGTAGGGTGCTCTCTCCGAGGGCCAGTGCAGACTCGATGGGCCAAATGGCCTACTCCTGCAATGTATATTCTATGATTCTGTGAGCTCTGATTGAAATGTATTACATTCCGACAGCGCTGTTCAGACTATACAGAGGGATGGTGATTTCCACGTTGTACTGCCTCTGCCATGTCTTGGGAGTGATCATGGAGACAGTGTAGAGGAAACTTTACCCAGTATCTAACCCCATGCTGTACCTGTCCTGGGAGTGTTTGATGGGGACAGTGTAGAGGGAGCTTTACTCTGTATACATCATCGTACTGTAGCTGCCCTGGGAATGGGGACAGTGTAGAGGGATGTGTAATCTGTATCTAACCCCATGATGTACTTTTGCTAACAGTGTTTGATGGAGATTCTGAATATTGAATTAATGTATTCTGTATTCTCCCCATCTTCTCTGTCTCTGCATCTCTCTATCTCTCTCTCTGGGAATCTGTCTAAACAAATCCACGATCAGCAGTCAGCCATTTTAAGTTACTTAATGGTGGCCATTTTATGTGAGCACAACACTGAGACAATTCGGACAGTTGTCCAAGTTAGTGTCAAACAAAAACTGAAGGAAAGAGTCAAATTTAAATGGTGATATGTTGGGCAATGTGGATGTACAAAGGGAGCTTGTACACCAGTCACTGAAAGTGGAGAGGGGGGTGCAGCGGAGGGTCAATTGGCTGATAGTGAGATTGCCAGACTGTCCGAGGAGGAGAGATTGGTTCAATAGGGCCCGAACGAGCCCTGTTTCTCCAACCTAACCCTGGAGATCAAATCCCACATTCCTGATGATTTCTCCACTCTCAAAGATGGAAAGATATTGACCAAGTTTAAAGCAGAGATTGACTGATTTCTAAATCCCAAGACATAAAGGGACATGGGGATAGTGTTGGGGAAAAGACATTGAAGTGAAGATATTTCACAGCTGGATTCACAGAATAGAGACAGCAAAGTATCTTAAATGTTGGAAGAGCCACAAATGTCAAACGTTTGGGAAATGATTGGAAACAGTTTGGACTGAGATCTCCTCAGTGACCTGTGTGCAGACCCTAACCCCGACATTCTGTCAGGAATGTCCCCCTCGGTGTGGTTCCTGTGTCTGCTAAGGAAGACACTTGTCCTGTCTATGGTTATGTTAATTCAGCAGTCAACAAGAGATTCAGCAATGTCCTGTCATTATTTCTGTCTTTGTTTGACAAATGTTTCCCTCTGAGTTTCTGACCTGTTTGGAATGACCATTGGTCTGTCGCCTTAGGAAGGCTTTCCATAGAATGAGTAAAAACCAGCAAGAAATCACAGAATGTGAGTTAAACACAACTTCATTTCTGCCTCCATTTTACGAGAAGATTCCTTTTTTAAAAAAATATATTTTACTAAAGTTTTTCGATCAAAAAGAATTTTCCATTTTTACAACTTAGTAACAAAATGTACATTGACCGTTATTTAAACAATATATTAAACTAACAACAAGTGCAGAAAAAGAACAAGAAAAAAGCAATAATAATACTGAAAAAATAAATATAAACAACTAGCATAGAAAGAAAAAAACAAAAAACCCCAAATACAGAATACACCCCCCCCGCCACCCCCCCCCCTCCACCCTGGGTTGCTGCTGCTGTCTTTCCTGTTTTCCCTTATCGCATTGCGAGATAGTCAAGGAACGGTTGCCACCGCCTGGTGAACCCCTGAGCCGAACCTCTTGGTGCGTATTTGATTCGCTCCAATTTTATAAACCCTGCCATGTCGTTTATCCAGGTCTCCACGCCCGGGGGTTTAGCTTCTTTCCACATAAGTAGAATCCTTCGCCGGGCTACTCGGGACGCAAAGGCCAAAACATCGGCCTCTCTCGCCTCCTGCACTCCCGGCTCTTCTGCAACCCCAAATATAGCTAACCCCCAGCTTGGTTCGACCCGGACCCCCACCACCTTTGAGATCACTCTTGCCACACCCACCCAGAACCCATGCAATACCGGGCATGACCAAAACATGTGGGTGTGGTTCGCCGGGCTTCCCGCGCACCTATCCTCCACTCCAAAAAATCTACTCAGCCTTGCTCCCGTCATATGCGCCCTGTGTAGAACCTTGAATTGGATCAGGCTAAGCCTGGCACACGAGGACGAGGAATTTACCCTGCTTAGGGCATCTGCCCACAGCCCCTCCTCAATCTCTTCCCCCAGCTCTTCCTCCCATTTACCCTTCAGCTCCTCTACCATCGTCTCCCCCTCGTCTCTCATTTCCCTGTATATATCGGTGCCTTTACCTTCACCGACCCATGCTCCCGAAATCACTCTGGCCTTGGTCCCTTCCGCCGGGAGCTGCGGAAATTCCCTCACCTGTTGCCTCGCAAATGCCCTCACTTGCATATATCGGAAGGCATTCCCAGGTGGCAACTCGTATTTTTCTACCAATGCTCCCAGACTCGCGAATGTCCCGTCTAAGAACAAGTCCTTCAACTTCCCAATTCCTGCTCGCTGCCAAGATTGAAATCCCCCATTTTTCCTCCCCGGGACGAACCTGTGATTGTTCCTTATCGGGGACCACACCGAGGCACCCGTCACTCCCCTATGTCGTCTCCACTGCCCCCAAATCTTCAAAGTCGCCACCACCAATGGGTTTGTGGTGTATTTTTTCGGGGAGAACGGTAACGGCGCCGTCGCCAGTGCTTTTAAACTTGTTCCCTTACAGGACGCCATCTCCAGTCTTTTCCACGCCGCCCCTTCTTCTTCCCTCATCCACTTACATATCATAGACACGTTGGCGGCCCAATAATAGTCACTCAGACTCGGCAGTGCCAGTCCCCCTCTGTCCCTACTGCGCTGCAGGAACCCCCTCTTTACCCTCGGGGGCTTTCCAGCCCACACAAAGCTCATAATGCTCCTGTCCACTTTCTTGAAAAAGGCCTTTGTGATCAGTATGGGGAGGCACTGAAACACGAAAAGAAACCTCGGGAGGACCACCATTTTAACCGCCTGTACTATACCCGCCAATGACAGGGGCACCATGTCCCACCTCTTAAAGTCCTCCTCCATCTGCTCTACCAGTCGCGTCAAGTTAAGTTTATGCAAGGTTCCCCAGTTCCTGGCCACCTGGATCCCTAGATATCGAAAATCCTTTGCTACTCTCCTCAGCGGCAGATCGTCTATCCCCCTGCCCTGTTCCCCGGGGTGCATCAGAAAAAGTTCACTCTTTCCCATATTCAATTTGTATCCCGAGAACTCCCCAAACTCCCTGAGTGTCTGCATTACCTCTGGCATCCCCTCCACTGGGTCCGCCACATGTAGCAGCAAATCGTCCGCATATAATGACACCCGATGTTCCTCTCCTCCTCTGAGCACCCCCCTCCACTTCTTAGAGCCCCTCAGCGCTATGGCCAATGGCTCGATTGCCAACGTGAACAGTAACGGGGACAGGGGGCACCCCTGTCTTGTGCCCCTATGTAATCGGAAATAGTCGGATCGTTGCCTATTTGTAACCACGCTTGCCACCGGGGCCCCGTACAGGAGCTGAACCCATCTGATGAACCCCTCTCCAAATCCAAATCTCTTCAGTATCCCCCACAGGTAGTCCCACTCTACTCTATCAAATGCCTTCTCTGCATCCATCGCCACCACTATCTCCGCCTCCCCCTCCGGTGGGGGCATCATCATCACCCCCAGCAACCTTCGTATATTGGCATTCAATTGCCTCCCTTTAACAAATCCTGTCTGGTCGTCATGTACTACCCCTGGGACACAGTCCTCTATCCTTGTTGTAAGGTTTTCGGGCAATTCGGCCCTTTTGGAGAAACTCAGAGACTGTAAACTGACTTTCCAGGCAAGGGAACAGAACCAGTTTTCCCAGCAGGCTTGGCCCGCTGAGCTGAGTGGGGACATAAGCACATAAATATTTACAAACACCCCCCTAGGAGCTACAAGGAAGAAGGAGCCAGACAACAAGATAACATCAAGACACAGACAAAGGGGCACGGGAATACACAGGAGGCTTGCATGCAAGCAGGACAATGGGATGGTCATAGCCCCATGCAAATGTAAATGACCTGGCCTCCACCAGAGCAGAATCCAATCAACACCCCATCAACATAGCAGCATCTCCGGAGCAGATGGAAGTCTTTGAAAATCTTCAAGGGAGCTCAACCTCGTTATCTCAAAAAACAGACTGGAGGCGGACCTAGGGGAGGTACTCCCATCTCGACAGGTCTGACCGGCTCAAAGGGGGCGGGACCAGCGGGAACTTTAAATCTTACCTTTTTCAATGCAAAAGGGGCCGGCCGATCACAGGACAAAGCCAGGTAAAACAATATAAAAGGGGCTGTGTTTTCGATTGGGGGTCGCTCTTCGTTCTTGGCTCGACCTCTGCACCCCTGACTTGACCTCTGCAGCCTGTGACCGTAAGTACTCTGCAGCAGCTTGCGAAACTCCCTTGACTTTAATAGTGGTTGAGGCTTTGGGGAAGGGAACTTGTTTTGTGCCTTGTGATATTGCTAAAACCTGTGTAATCATAAGAATTTTCGTTGTGTCCGCTATATTACTTTTGAATAGACTTAGTTGTATTAGAGCATAAGATTTTATTGTGTTTCTTCTGTTGATGATTTTGACCTGGGTTTTACAATAAACCTTGATTTGATGATAATTGGAGTCGTTTAAATTCTTCAATCCTTCACCAGCAATCTCTGACCAAGTCATTGTTAAAATACTCCTCACCTTAATTCCGGGTTCAAGAATCGAGGGTCATCTTGAGCGATTCACTCAGGACAGACTGCTGGTTAGGAAATAAACAGCAGTGTCCTATTCTCTCTCTTGGGAAAGCTACTCTAGTGGAGTAGGAACCGGGTGGGTGTTGCCCCACCGGCAAGAGAGAGAATCACCTGGGTATTGGTAGGGGTCTGGAGATCTGTGTGATATAAGTCTCAGGCTGTCGGTTAGGAATAAACGGCAGGCTTGAATCAGTGCTCTCTTCAGTGGAAGTGTCCCAGTGCGACATCCCCTGGCCTCTGAAGTTTCAGTGCCAGCTGGAGAGAGACACACACAGACATTCAAACCCCAGATATCGGCCCAGTAGTGGAGTAGCGGAGATGGCACCCTCTACAATGGCGACCGCGGCAGGACCCCGGTGGTTTGGAGTATGTGACTTGGCAGAGGGGGTGAGGGAACGAAGCAAAATGGAGGAGAGAATATCCTCATATTTGTGGCAAAAGGTCAACCTCACCAAACCTTGGGTCTCAGAATTGATCAATGCGGAGCAACCGGTAATGGCAGCGGCTGCATGGACAGAAAGCAAGGCGCACAAAAGGCACTTGGAGAAGGCAGTTTGGCTGGTTTGCCTGTCCGAGCAGGTAGTCAAGACAGAGGATAGGGTCGAAGAGTTAGAGCAGGAGTTGAGAGAAGTGAGGGCCAGCGCAGGGGACAGCGCTAGCGCAGCGGAACGACTGCGGGAAGAAATGACAGAAATGAAACAGGAAAGCGAGTCTAACCGGTGTGAGAAGGACTATCTCCACTGCCAGATAGTGGAGGGTAAAGAAAAGGAACGGAGGCTCCAGGAACTATATGCTCGGAGTACAGAGCAGTGTAGGAAGCTGGAGGGGAAGTTCCGGGACATCCAGGCAGCGTACCGGGTGGCTCGCGAGGAAGTAGGGGACTGGGCCCATGGGCCGTGCCAGGCACGAATAACGGAGTTGGAGGAGACCTTGTCCAAGTTCAGGGGACAGATACACCTGGTAGGTCCAGGGGGGGTCCCAAGGGGCAAGGTGCTCCTCGCAGCGGATGATTCCCCAAAGGCCAAGGGGAATAGACCGCCTCCTGAGGCACCGGGATCGTGTTCGGGTCGGCAGGGGGGGATCGGGCTGCACGTTCAGGGGCAAGTCCAAGGGGGGTCGGCAGTGTATCCCCAGATAGCGGCGTCTCCTATATGGGTAGCTAGCCCGGGGACAGGGGGGCTACCCAACGAGGCAGGAGAGCTGGACAGTGGGGAGGAGGAGCAGGAACCCCAGGTAGGGCAGATGTGCCCTGTCAGGCAAAGAAGGTATGGTCCCCCGGCGGGGATGGCAAACAGGGGACCGGTTGAGGGCGACATTATCGTTCCTCATGGGGCATCCGCGCTCAGGGGGATGGTGGCCCACGTTCCCAGACTAACTCCAAAGGGGGATCCGTCGCTGCATTTTATGGAGGTGGAACAGGCTGCCAACATCAATGACTGCGACGAAGGGGAGCAAATAAAGATGCTCCTGATGACCCTAGATGCACAGCTATGCAGGACAGTGACCTCTGGGAATGGGGGAAGACCTGACACATGGGCGGCCGCACAGACTGCTGTTCTGGAGGCGATGGGCTTGAATCTGGGGAGCCCTTTCATGAGAGTGGGGGAAACCAAGCAGCAACCAGGGGAACCTCCCACCATGTTCGCAGACAGACTGTGGATTGTCTATATGGAGGCATGCGGGGTTCAAGCGGATAGACGGAATTTAGGGGAAAGAACCGCCCACTGGCTGAAGACCCTAGTTGCCAACTGTCTCCCTAACGTTAGGGCAAAAGCCGAACACTGGTTCGACCCGCAGAGTCCGGACCTTAATGAGGAAGAGGTCCTTAGGAAACTTACCCTCGCATATCGTAATGGGGAGAGGGGTGAGGACAGGCCCCTTAAGGGTAGGGTGCATGAAATCGCGCCAGCAGCCCCTAAGAGAGAGTGGAAGCATGACGGCACCCGGACCTCCGACGAGAAACCGGTATGCTACGGGTGTGGGAAGGCCGGGCATTTCAAGAGGGAATGTAAAAACCCTAGCAAGCAGGAGAGGGCTCCCGCAGTAGAGAGTCAGACCCCGGCGGCAGGAGCAGCTGCCCCGGAAACCTTCGAGGTAAAGAAACTTTTAGCCTTTTTGCAGAGCCTAACAGCTGGGTCGGGACAGGTGGCAATGGCAACGGGCCAGGGCCTGCCCGCACCCACACCACAAGAACCCGTATGACTACCCAGGGAGCAGCCTCAGGAAAAAGGGAGCGCAGGGGTAGTTCTAGCCCCAGACCCTGGTCCGGTCCAGGTGCAGGGTCCCATTCTGGAGGCTGCCTCAGCGGCTATTTGCAGTTTAAATCCCTTAAGGTGGGACCCATGCGAAAGCCACATCAGTCAATTTAAATTGTTCCACCCCATAAGGGCAAGAAAGAGCAAGGTGGGGGGAAGACTGGGGGTGGTAGTGGAGAAACCCCCCGTAGAATTAACGACGGTGGGGGAGGTCCCTGACTCCACGGTCACACAACCGGTGACAAGGTACTGTCCCCAAGGGGCAGTCCCAAAGAGACCGACAGTGCTGCAAGCACCCAGCCCAGGGACAGTGATGATTCCCAAGCCCTTACCTGTGGGTCAGGTAGCCTGCCTTAGTATAGAGGCTAAGGAGGCGGAGGAAGTGGAGGTATCACCTTGGGCTTGGGAACCAGTCGGGGGACGAGGGAGCAATCGGGTCTCCAAGCCCCCGGTAAGATGGTCCCCATCACACCTCCCTGTCACCCGGTCCCGCAGTAAGGGGGCCCGAGTAGAAGGGAGCGATGAGGGATCACCGAACCCTGTTGGGAAAGGAGAGGCAAGGGGCAGCCCGAACCCCCGGGAGGGGACGGTCTGGCCCGAGCCGTTGGACCAAACAGGTGAACTGCCCCAGTTTAGCGGGGCACAGTTTTAATTTGGCCACCCGGAGACGGGTGGCATTGTATATAGCATTCCCCCCCTGTTAGTTCTAATTAGTGTGTAGTTGTGTGTGAAGTATTTAGGATCGTGGGAACACAGAAGCGCCTGGTGCAATGGTAAAATGATGAAGCACCAGGCACTAGGACCCTGGTGCAGCCGGGCTGTAAAGCACAGAACCCCAGACAGGCTGCGGCAACTTCAAAGCAGGAGCTGCTGCCGCCACCGGATAGCACCCATGCACTTCAAGGTAGGTAGGGCTGTAGAGGCAAGAATGTGTTTTGTTTTTACAGATGGGGCACCCGACGATGTGGAGTTTGCTGATCTTGGCGATGGTGGGACCGGGAGGACTCCGCAGAGGCGAGACAGAAGAGTCCTTCGACTGACCGGGTTAGGGTGACTGAGGGCAGGCGGGTGTGTTCAACCTGTGAGGGGGACGTTCCTTTGGGGAGACGGTGGTGGCCCAGGAAGCTGAGGCTGGACATGAGGGATCGGTCCTCGGACTGGGAACGGACTGGACAACACCTAACGGACCATCACGGGGTCACCGGGTAGGATCACCGTTTGCGGGGATAAGGGGTGGGCTTCTGACCAGGGCATTTATTTGTGTTCATGGGGATCTACCAAGGCATGTCCACAAGGGGCATTAATCACTTTTGTAAGGTGGTGGCAGAACCCAGGGAACGGGATAAATTGACCGCAGTGGGGAGGGATGTGTAACGCCCAGGGAAGGGATGACTGTAGAAGCTACCGAACTGCTGGTTCAGGTAAAGCGACCCCTGCCCACAGCCCAACCGATCGACCCTCACAACTGTCCGATCACCACCAGGGGGGAGCCTGAGAATGGTTTAGTGTTTGCCCCCACAAAGGAAATGTTGTACAGGGGGTACATTATGCTGCCGCCTCAGTTGAACTAAACCTTTCAGCTGCAGGTATCGACGATGGAGGATAAATGAAGAGCCCTCAACGGGAAGAAGCGAAGTGCAGCCAAGAAAGGAGGATCCTTGATGAAATAAACAGATGCAATTGTAAATAGTTGTATGGATTCGCGGGTCCCAGTTACTTGACTGGGATATATGTACAGGGACCCTTACGTTTGGGGTTCCGGTGAAATGTGTACTTGAGTGTGATATATGTACAGGGACCCTTACGTTTGGGGTTCCGGTGAAATGTGTATATGTTACTGTCTGCTTGAATTAAGTATGGTCTTGTCTTTCCCTTTCATTGAAATCAGGGGTAGCCTAGATTAAGGGAACTGTCTTGGGACTTGTAGTTTCGCATGTTGTTGGGGGGGGACCTACGGTCCACACAAAAGGAAATAATTGCCCTTCACCTGTGTCGATACGGTCCAAGCAGGTAGGGACGTATCGAAGGGGCATCTGTAAGGTTTTCGGGCAATTCGGCCCTTTTGGAGAAACTCAGAGACTGTAAACTGACTTTCCAGGCAAGGGAACAGAACCAGTTTTCCCAGCAGGCTTGGCCCGCTGAGCTGAGTGGGGACATAAGCACATAAATATTTACAAACACCCCCCTAGGAGCTACAAGGAAGAAGGAGCCAGACAACAAGATAACATCAAGACACAGACAAAGGGGCACGGGAATACACAGGAGGCTTGCATGCAAGCAGGACAATGGGATGGTCATAGCCCCATGCAAATGTAAATGACCTGGCCTCCACCAGAGCAGAATCCAATCAACACCCCATCAACATAGCAGCATCTCCGGAGCAGATGGAAGTCTTTGAAAATCTTCAAGGGAGCTCAACCTCGTTATCTCAAAAAACAGACTGGAGGCGGACCTAGGGGAGGTACTCCCATCTCGACAGGTCTGACCGGCTCAAAGGGGGCGGGACCAGCGGGAACTTTAAATCTTACCTTTTTCAATGCAAAAGGGGCTGGCCGATCACAGGACAAAGCCAGGTAAAACAATATAAAAGGGGCTGTGTTTTCGATTGGGGGTCGCTCTTCGTTCTTGGCTCGACCTCTGCACCCCTGACTTGACCTCTGCAGCCTGTGACCGTAAGTACTCTGCAGCAGCTTGCGAAACTCCCTTGACTTTAATAGTGGTTGAGGCTTTGGGGAAGGGAACTTGTTTTGTGCCTTGTGATATTGCTAAAACCTGTGTAATCATAAGAATTTTCGTTGTGTCCGCTATATTACTTTTGAATAGACTTAGTTGTATTAGAGCATAAGATTTTATTGTGTTTCTTCTGTTGATGATTTTGACCTGGGTTTTACAATAAACCTTGATTTGATGATAATTGGAGTCGTTTAAATTCTTCAATCCTTCACCAGCAATCTCTGACCAAGTCATTGTTAAAATACTCCTCACCTTAATTCCGGGTTCAAGAATCGAGGGTCATCTTGAGCGATTCACTCAGGACAGACTGCTGGTTAGGAAATAAACAGCAGTGTCCTATTCTCTCTCTTGGGAAAGCTACTCTAGTGGAGTAGGAACCGGGTGGGTGTTGCCCCACCGGCAAGAGAGAGAATCACCTGGGTATTGGTAGGGGTCTGGAGATCTGTGTGATATAAGTCTCAGGCTGTCGGTTAGGAATAAACGGCAGGCTTGAATCAGTGCTCTCTTCAGTGGAAGTGTCCCAGTGCGACATCCCCTGGCCTCTGAAGTTTCAGTGCCAGCTGGAGAGAGACACACACAGACATTCAAACCCCAGATATCGGCCCAGTAGTGGAGTAGCGGAGATGGCACCCTCTACAACCTTGTCGCCATCACTTTGGCCAGTAACTTGGCATCTACATTTAGGAGGGAGATGGGCCTGTATGACCCGCACTGCAGCGGGTCTTTGTCTTGTTTCAGGATCAACGATATCGTCGCCTCTGACATTGTCGGGGGTAGTGTCCCCCTTTCCTTAGCCTCATTGAAGGTTCTCGTCAGGAGTGGGGCCAGTAGGTCCACATATTTCCTGTAAAATTCCACCGGGAACCCATCTGGTCCCGGGGCCTTTCCTGCCTGCATGTTCCCGATTCCTTTAACCACCTCCTCCACCTCAATCTGCGCTCCCAGACCTGCCACCTCCTGCTCCTCAACCCTCGGGAACTCCAGCTGGTCCAGGAAGTGTATCATTCCCTCTTTCCCCTCCGGGGGTTGGGACTTATACAGCCTCTCATAAAATGACTTAAACACCCCGTTCACCCTCACCGCTCTCTGCTCCATCCTTCCCTCCCCGTCCCTAACACCTCCGATCTCTCTCGCCGCCCCCCTCTTCCTAAGTTGTTGGGCCAACAATCGGCTCGCCTTTTCCCCATATTCGTGTTGTATTCCCTGTGCCTTCCTCCACTGCGTCTCCGCCTTACCCGTGGTCAGCAGGTCAAACTCCGTCTGTAGTCTCCGTCTTTCCCTGTATAGCTCTTCATCCGGGGCCTCCGCATACTGCCTATCCACCCTCAGAATCTCCCCAATCAGTCTCTCCCTTTCTTTACCCTCTTGTTTCCCCTTGTGGGCTCTTATGGAAATCAGCTCCCCCCTAACCACCGCCTTCAGCGCCTCCCATACTACTCCCACCTGGACCTCTCCATCATCATTGACCTCTAGGTATCTTTCAATACATCCCCTCACCCTTCCACATACCCCCTCGTCCTCCAACAGTCCCATGTCGAATCTCCAAAGTGGGCGCTGCTCCTTCTCCTCTCCTAGATCCAGATCCACCAAATGTGGGGCGTGATCTGAAACGGCTATAGCCGAATATTCCGTTCCTGCCACTTTCGGGATCAGCGCCCTTCCTAGGACAAAAAAGTCTATCCGGGAGTATACTTTATGGACGTGGGGGAAGAAGGAAAACTCTTTACTCCTCGGTCTAGCAAATCTCCAGGGATCCACTCCTCCCATATGCTCCATAAATCCCTTAAGCACTTTGGCTGCTGCCGGCCTTCTCCCGGTCCTTGATCTGGACCGGTCCAGCTCTGGGTCCAGCACCGTGTTGAAGTGCCCCCCCCCATTACCAAATTTCCCATCTCTAGGTCCGGGATGCGCCCCAACATACGCTTCATAAAACCCGCGTCATCCCAGTTCGGGGCATATACGTTCACCAGCACCACCGCCTCACCTTGCAATCTGCCACTCACCATCACGTACCTGCCCCCACTGTCCACCACTATGGTCTTAGCCTCAAACGATACCCGTTTCCCCACCAGTATTGCCACCCCTCTATTTTTCGCATCTAAGCCTGAGTGGAATATGTGTCCCACCCATCCTTTCCTTAATCTGACCTGATCCGCCAATTTCAGGTGCGTCTCCTGAAGCATAACCACATCCGTCTTCAGTCTCTTTAGGTGCACAAACACCCTTGCCCTCTTAATCGGCCCGTTCAACCCTCTCACGTTCCACGTGATCAATCGCGTTGGGGGGCCTTTCACCGCCCGCCCCCCCCCATCGTCAACTAGCCATCCCCTTTTTAAACCAGCTCCTCACCCGGGTCCCACGCACCCGTTTGTCCCCCAGACGGCGCCCTCCCGCCCCGACCATCCCATCCCGTATCAGCTCCCCCTTACCCTCAGCAGCAGCAACCCAGTTAATCCCCGCCCCCCCCCCCCCGCCCCCCCCGCCCCCCGCTAGATTCCCTTCTAGCTTGATTGCTCCCCCCATATTGCTTCCGGGAGTCAGCAAACTCTGGCTGACCTCGGCTACCCCCGTTTACCCTTGGCCTCCCTGCGTGTGAGGCCCCCTTCCTTCCTGCACCCACATTTCCCGCCGCAATTTCCATAGCGCGGGAAAAAACCCACGCTTCCCTCTCGGCCCCGCCCCTAGTGGCGCAGCTCCCTCTCCCCTTCCCTGTCCCCTCCCCACCGGCGCCCACATTTCTTCGTGTCTCCCGTCTAACATTTTTACAGATAAGCCCTCCCCCTCTCCCCCCTTTACGTTTCTTTGCCACCACCTCGCTACTTCTTTCCAAACATCAATTCCTCAAATCTAGTCCAACTTCTCTTCTTGAATAAATGTCCACGCCTCCTCTGCCGTCTCGAAGTAGTGGTGTTTGCCCTGGTGTGTAACCCACAGTCTTGCCGGCTGCAGCATTCCAAATTTTACTTTCTTCCTGTGGAGCACCGCCTTGGCCCGATTGAAACTCGCCCTCCTTCTCGCCACCTCCGCACTTCAATCCTGATACACGCGGATCACCGCGTTCTCCCACCTGCTACTCCGTGTCTTCTTAGCCCATCTCAGGACCATCTCCCTGTCCTTGTAGCGGTGGAACCTCACCACTATTGCTCGCGGTATTTCCCCTGCCTTTGGTCTTCTCACGAGGACCCGGTATGCTCCCTCCACTTCCAGGGGGCCCGTCGGGGCCTCAGCTCCCATTAAAGTATGGAGCATCGTACTCACATACGCCCCAACATCAGCTCCCTCTGTCCCTTCGGGGAGACCCAAAATGTAGTGCCTCGTGCGTCTCCGTCTTCACCACCAAGCCCTGTATCTCGTCTTCATTCTCGGCTGCCTTTGCCTTCACTCCACGGAGCTCCATCGCCTGGGTCTTTTGCGTCTCCTTCAATCCCTCGATTGCCAGCAACATCGGCGCAGAACCTCTTTCTTGAGCTCCTCCACACATCGTCGGAGGAACTCCTGCTGTTCCGGGCCCCATACCATCTGGGCTCCCTCAGCCGCCATCTTGCTTCTCCCTTCTCTTCTCTGCCGCTGCTCCAGAGGATCCTCCGCAATCTGGCCACTACTATCGCTTCTTTCCATTCACACCCGGGGGGACTCCTTCCTTTGTCGCCTCACACTGGGTTTGGCCGTAAATAATTTCCGTTGGGGCTCCCGATAAGAGCCCAAAAGTCCGTTAAAACGGGAGGTGCCGAAACGTGCGACTTAGCTGGTCATCGCCACAACCGGAAGTCTTACGAGTAGATTCCTGGCCACAAGATCAAAGCTCATTGCAAAGTTTCACTTCATATTTTACGTGTTGTTCACAGACAGATTTCTTCAATGAGCTGCGCTATAAATTTGGATTCGATTTGATTTCTCACTGTGAGATGTAAAGTTTATTCCTGAATCAATACACGGTCATCGACAACAACATCATTTTATTAGACAAGGGGGTTCAATCCTCTGATGCCAATTCCTGAGATTGGAATTAATAATGAATCAATTTGGATTCAGTGAAAACGGTTAGTTTGGTAACCCCAACTGCTTTCTGTTAACTCGCCCCTCACTCTCCTCACCTTGTTTTTAATTTGGGGAATTCTGCAGGCAGCTTGTGCACAGGAAGAGCCCAGAAATGGTGGCACTTTCAAAATTCAGTTCAGAGTCTCTGAAGATGGATTTCTTTCTCTCTTTCTAGTTGAACATGTACAAACTGACAGCGGGCATATTGATTGCACAGTAAGATTCCACAATCTGGGGCGCGTTTCTCCGACCCCCCACCGACCGGCATGAATCCCGCCCCCGCCGTGTCGCGGATTCTCCGCCACCAGAGATTCGGCGGGGGTGGGAATCGCACCGCGCCGGTCGGCAGGAACCCCCCCGGCGATTCTCCGGTCCGCGATGGGCCGAAGTCCCGCTGCTGTCAACCCATGCCAGCCGGCGTGGATTGAACCACCTTTGGGACGGCGGCACACGGCGGCGCGGGCAGGCTCCGGGGTCCTGGGGGGGGGCGCGGGGCGATCTGGCCCCGCAGGGTGCCCCCACGGTGGCCTGGCCCGCGATCGGGGCCCACCGATCCGCGAGCGGGCCTGTGCCGTGGGGGCACTTTTTTCCTTCCGCCTTTGCCATGGTCTCCACCATGGCGGAGGCGGAAGAGACCCCCTCCACTGCGCACGCGCGGGATGCCGTGAGCGGCCGCTGACATTCCCGCGCATGCGCCGCCCGGCAAAGTCATTTCCACGCCAGCTGGCGGGGTACCAAAGGCCTTTCCCGCCAGCTGGCGGGGTAGAAATCAGTCCGGCGCGGGCCTAGCCCCTCAAGATGTGGGCTCGGCCCATCACGATGCGGAGACTTCCGCACCTTTGGGGCAGCGCGATGCTGGACTGATTCGCGCCGTTTTTGGCGCCGGTCGGCGGACATCGCGCCGATATCGGAGAATCCCGCCCCAGAAATGTGATCATGGTGGAAAATTCCCCCACGTCCCCTGTGGAAAGGATGAATTAACTCCCTCATTCCCACGTTTAAGTTTAAGACTTTTAACTCATGACCTTCAAACCCATTCTGCAGTCAGAGAGCTACTTTTTAAAAAGCGTGGTCACTGTTGCTGTGTTTTTTGAAAATATTTTCATTCCGATGAGAACGGACTTAACAACATACAAACATTCAGTCAGTCACAACACAAACAAAATACTATTCTCCTCATTTGAGATTTATTCCTTTATTTCCATTAAACCTTTCCTCTCTTCCCTCCCCTTGCCCACTGGTAACAAACAGATCTGCAAATAGAGACAAGAACAGCTTCCATCTCGTCCAGAAACCCCCATCTGAGCCACAAAGGGCTAACTTTACTTTCTCAAGTTTAAGGAATTCCGCAATATCCCTCAACCATGTCGATATTTTTGGCGGATCTTCTGACTTCCCTTCCAATAAAATTAGCCTCCGGGCGATCAATGTGGCAAAGGCCACCACATCAGCCCCGTCCCCATCTATTAGTCCCGGTACTTCCGACACCCCAGAAATTGCCTCATGTGATCCCAGTAATATTTCCACCTCCACAACTTTTGTTTGTGTTTTAAATAGCGAGAGCCAAAAGCCCACTAATCGTGGGCGTGACCAGACGATGTGGACATGATTAACTGGTCCTCCTTTACACTCTCACATTTATCTTCGCAATGTCAGTTAGAGGGGTGCTGTGCTCTGACTGTGAGATGTGGCAGGTCCGGGAGGCTTCCAGCGTCCCGGATGGCTTCATCTGCAGAAAGTGCACCCAACTGCAGCTCCTCACAGACCGCATGGTTCGGTTGGAGCAGCAATTGGATGCACTTAGGAGCATGCAGGTGGCGGAAAGCGTCATAGATCGCAGTTATGTAAGTGTGGTCACACCCAAGGTGCAGGCAGAGAAATGGGTGACCACCAGAAAGGGCAGGCAGTCAGTGCAGGAATCCCCTGTGGTTGTCCCCCTCTCGAACAGATATACCCCTTTGGATACTGTCGGGGGGGATAGCCTATCAGGGGAAAACAGCAGCAGCCAGAGCAGTGGCACCACGGCTGGCTCTGATGTTCAGAAGGGAGGGTCAAAGCGCAGAAGAGTAATAGTTATAGGGGACTCTATAGTCAGGGGCACAGATAGGCGCTTCTGTGGACGTGAAAGAGACTCCAGGATGGTATGTTGCCTCCCTGGTGCCAGGGTCCAGGATGTCTCCGAACGGGTAGAGGGAATCCTGAAGGGGGAGGGCAAACAGGCAGAGGTCGTTGTACATATTGGTACTAATGACATAGGCAGGAAGGGGCATGAGGTCCTGCAGCAGGAGTTCAGGGAGCTAGGCAGAAAGTTAAAAGACAGGACCTCGAGGGTTGTAATCTCGGGATTACTCCCTGTGCCACGTGCCAGTGAGGCTAGAAATAGGAAGATAGAGCAGACATACACGTGGCTAAACAGCTGGTGTAGGAGGGAGGGTTTCTGTTATCTGGACCACTGGGAGCTCTTCTGGGGCAGGTGTGACCTGTATAAGATGGACGGGTTGCATCTAAACCGGAGAGGCATAAATATCCTGGCCGCGAGATTTGCTAGTGTAACACGGGAGGGTTTAAACTAGTATGGCAGGGGGGTGGGCACGGGAGCAATAGGTCAGAAGGTGAGAGCATTGAGGGAGAACTAGGGAATAGGGACAGTGTGGCTCTGAGGCAGAGCAGATGGGGAGAAGTTGCTGAACACAGCGGGTCTGGTGGCCTGAAGTGCATATGTTTTAATGCAAGGAGCATTACGGGTAAGGCAGATGAACTTAGAGCTTGGATTACTACTTGGAACTATGATGTTGTTGCCATTACAGAGACCTGGTTGAGGGAAGGGCAGGATTGGCAGCTAAACATTCCAGGATTTAGATGTTTCAGGCGGGATAGAGGGGGATGTAAAAGGGGAGGCGGAGTTGCGCTACTTGTTCAGGAGAGTATCACAGCTATACAGCGAGAGGACACCTCTGAGGGCAGTGAGGCTATATGGGTAGAGATCAGGAATAAGAAGGGTGCAGTCACAATGTTGGGGGTATACTACAGGCCTCCCAACAGCCAGCGGGAGATAGAGGAGCAGATAGGTAGACAGATTTTGGAAAAGAGTAAAAACAACAGGGTTGTGGTGATGGGAGACTTCAACTTCCCCAATATTGACTGGGACTCACTTAGTGCCAGGGGCTTAGACGGGGCAGAGTTTGTAAGGAGCATCCAGGAGGGCTTCTTAAAACAATATGTAAACAGTCCAACTAGGGAAGGGGCGGTACTGGACCTGGTATTGGGGAATGAGCCCGGCCAGGTGGTAGATGTTTCAGTAGGGGAGCATTTCGGTAACAGTGACCACAATTCAGTAAGTTTTAAAGTACTGGTGGACAAAGATAAGAGTGGTCCGAGGATGAATGTGCTAAATTGGGGGAAGGCTAATTATAACAATATTAGGCGGGAACTGAAGAACATAGATTGGGGGCGGATGTTTGAGGGCAAATCAACATCTGACATGTGGGAGGCTTTCAAGTGTCAGTTGAAAGGAATACAGGACAGGCATGTTCCTGTGAGGAAGAAAGATAAATACGGCAATTTTCGGGAACCTTGGATGACGAGTGATATTGTAGGCCTCGTCAAAAAGAAAAAGGAGGCATTTGTCAGGGCTAAAAGGCTGGGAACAGACGAAGCCTGTGTGGCATATAAGGAAAGTAGGAAGGAACTTAAGCAAGGAGTCAGGAGGGCTAGAAGGGGTCATGAAAAGTCATTGGCAAATAGGGTTAAGGAAAATCCCAAGGCTTTTTACACTTACATAAAAAGCAAGAGGGTAGCCAGGGAAAGGGTTGGCCCACTGAAGGATAGGCAAGGGAATCTATGTGTGGAGCCAGAGGAAATGGGCGAGGTACTAAATGAATACTTTGCATCAGTATTCACCAAAGAGAAGGAATTGGTAGATGTTGAGTCTGGAGAAGGGGGTGTAGATAGCCTGGGTCACATTGTGATCCAAAAAGACGAGGTGTTGGGTGTCTTAAAAAATATTAAGGTAGATAAGTCCCCAGGGCCGGATGGGATCTACCCCAGAATACTGAAGGAGGCTGGAGAGGAAATTGCTGAGGCCTTGACAGAAATCTTTGGATCCTCGCTGTCTTCAGGGGATGTCCCGGAGGACTGGAGAATAGCCAATGTTGTTCCTCTGTTTAAGAAGGGTGGCAGGGATAATCCCAGGAACTACAGGCCGGTGAGCCTTACTTCAGTGGTAGGGAAATTACTGGAGAGAATTCTTCGAGACAGGATCTACTCCCATTTGGAAGCAAATGGACGTATTAGTGAGAGGCAGCACGGTTTTGTGAAGGGGAGGTCGTGTCTCACTAACTTGATAGAGTTTTTCGAGGAGGTCACTAAGATGATTGATGCAGGTAGGGCAGTAGATGTTGTCTATATGGACTTCAGTAAGGCCTTTGACAAGGTCCCTCATGGTAGACTAGTACAAAAGGTGAAGTCACACGGGATCAGGGGTGAACTGGCAAGGTGGATACAGAACTGGCTAGGCCATAGAAGGCAGAGGGTAGCAATGGAGGGATGCTTTTCTAATTGGAGGGCTGTGACCAGTGGTGTTCCACAGGGATCAGTGCTGGGACCTTTGCTCTTTGTAGTATATATAAATGATTTGGAGGAAAATGTAACTGGTCTGATTAGTAAGTTTGCAGACGACACAAAGGTTGGTGGAATTGCGGATAGCGATGAGGACTGTCTGAGGATACAGCAGGATTTAGATTGTCTGGAGACTTGGGCGGAGAGATGGCAGATGGAGTTTAACCTGGACAAATGTGAGGTAATGCATTTTGGAAGGGCTAATGCAGGTAGGGAATATACAGTGAATGGTAGAACCCTCAAGAGTATTGAAAGTCAAAGAGATCTAGGAGTACAGGTCCACAGATCACTGAAAGGGGCTACACAGGTGGAGAAGGTAGTCAAGAAGGCATACGGCATGCTTGCCTTCATTGGCCGGGGCATTGAGTATAAGAATTGGCAAGTCATGTTGCAGCTGTATAGAACCTTAGTTAGGCCACACTTGGAGTATAGTGTTCAATTCTGGTCGCCACACTACCAGAAGGATGTGGAGGCTTTAGAGAGGGTGCAGAAGAGATTTACCAGAATGTTGCCTAGTATGGAGGGCATAAGCTATGAGGAGCGATTGAATAAACTCGGTTTGTTCTCACTGGAACGAAGGAGGTTGAGGGGCGACCTGATAGAGGTATACAAAATTATGAGGGGCATAGACAGAGTGGATAGTCAGAGGCTTTTCCCCAGGGTAGAGGGGTCAATTACTAGGGGGCATAGGTTTAAGGTGAGAGGGGCAAAGTTTAGAGTAGATGTACGAGGCAAGTTTTTTACGCAGAGGGTAGTGGGTGCCTGGAACTCACTACCGGAGGAGGTAGTGGAGGCAGGGACGATAGGGACATTTAAGGGGCATCTTGACAAATATATGAATAGGATGGGAATAGAAGGATACGGACCCAGGAAGTGTAGAAGATTGTAGTTTAGTCGGGCAGTATGGTCGGCACGGGCTTGGAGGGCCGAAGGGCCTGTTCCTGTGCTGTACATTTCTTTGTTCTTTGTTCTTTGTTCTTCCTCTGTGAGGAATCTGCTCATTCGTTCCTGTGTCATATGGGCCCCTGTGTACATCCTTGAATTGTATCAAGCCCATCCGAGCACATGAAGATGTCGCATTGTCCCTGTGTATAATCTCACCCCATAGTCCCCATTCCAACTCCACATCCAACTCTTCCTTCCACTTTTGTTTCATCTCTTCAATCGCTGCTTTCTTTCTGTCCATCAGCCACCTGTAAATGTTAGTAATTCTCCCATCACCAACTCAGCTGGGAGGAGCAATTTCTCCAGCAGCTTGTTCTCTGGTAGGCAAACGAAAGAGGACAACTCCTTTTTCACCAAGTTTCATCATTGAAGATAATTAAACTTCACCTCCCTCTGCATTTTATGTTTCTCCCTCAATTCTTCAAATCTACTTTCCAACAAGTCTTTAACCTGTCTCAACCCAGCTTTATGCCACTGTGATAATATTGTATCAAACTTGCCGCCAGGGTGAATCGGTGGTTTCCATAAATAGGGGCTCGCACCGTCAAGTTTACCAAAGCAAAATGGCGTCTCCGCTTGCTCCAGATGCTGAAGGAAGATGCCAGCACCGGGCTTTGTGTAAACCTCCCCGGGGGAAATGGGAGTGGAGCCGCAGCGGAAGTCTGCAAACTAGCACCTTACACGATGCTTCCTCCACCTGTACCCATTCCGCTTCTTCCTCTCCCCACCATTGCCCAATCTTCTCCAAATTCACAGCCCAGTACAAAAGATTGGGAAGCACCAACTCTCCCACCCACCCATTCTTTTAAAATTGTGCTGGACCTTTTGAAGAGAAATCCAATTAATCTCCTTCCATTTACTGATGGAGAAGTGATCTGCCGCATTTTCTATCTGTTTAGAGCAGGGTGTCTGTGTGAGGGTAAGTGTGTTAATGTGTGTGTGGACTTTTCTCTATCTGTCTATCTGCCAGTCGCCCTGGTCCAAGATTCTGTTTCTCTCTCCACAGATGCTGCCTGACCTGCTCAGTATTTTCCCGCATTGGTACAAGAGCGAGGAGGTAATGCTGAACTTATACAAGACACTAGTTAGACCTCAGCTGGAATATTGTGGACAGTTCTGGGCACCACACTATAGGATTGATGTGAACACACTGGAGCGAGTGCAGAGGAGGTTCACAAGAATGGTTCAGGGATGAGAAACTTCAGTGATGAGGTTAGATTGGAGATGTTGGGTCTGTTCTCCACGCAGAGAAATGGCCAAGAGGAGATTAGATAGAGGTGTTCAAATTCATGGGGGTGCTGGACAGAGTAGACAGGGAGAAACTGTTCCCACTATTAAGAAGCTCAAGAACGAGAAGACACAGAATTAAAGTGAATTGGCAAAGAACCAAATATGATGAGAGAAAATGGAAACCGTATAGTGTAGAGAGAGCCCTGCTCGATATCTGACCCCGTGATGTACCTGTCCTGGGAGTGTTTGATGGGGTCAGTGTAGAGGGAGCTTTACTCTGCATCATCGTACTGTAGCTGCCCTGGGAATGGGGACAGTGTGGAGGGAGCTTTACTCTGTATCTGACCCCGTGATGTACCTGTCCGGGAGTTTTTGTTGGGGCAGTGTAGATGGAGTTTTACTCTGTATCTAACCCCGTGCTGTACCTGTCCTGGGAGTGTTTGATGGGGACAGTGTAGAGGGAGCTTTACTCTGCATCATCGTACTGTAGCTGCCCTGGGAATGTTTGATGGGGACAGTGTAGAGGGATGTGTAATCTGTATCTAACCCCATGATGTACTTTTGCTAACAGTGTTTGATGGAGATTCTGAATCTTGAATTAATGTATTCAGTTATTCTCCCCATCTTCTCTGTCTCTGCATCTCTCTATCTCTCTCTCTGGGAATCTGTCTAAACAAATCCACGATCAGCAGCCAGCCATTTTAAGTTACTTAATGGTGGCCATTTTATGTGAGCACAACACTGAGACAATTCGGACAGTTGTCCAAGTTAGTGTCAAACAAAAACTGAAGGAAAGAGTCAAATTTAAATGGTGGTATGTTGGGCAATGTGGATGTACAAAGGGAGCTTGTACACCAGTCACTGAAAGTGGAGAAGGGGGTGCAGCAAGTAGTTAAGAAGATGAATGACATGTTGGCCTTCATTGCAAGAGGGATTTGAGTTCAGAAGTGGAGATGTCTTACTGCAGTTACACTGGGCCTTGGTGAGACCACACCTGGAGTACTGTGTACAGTTTTTGGTCTCCCTAACATAGAAAGGATATAGTTGCCAGAGAGGGAGTGCAGCGGAGGGTCAATTGGCTGATAGTGAGATTGCCGGACTGTCCTAGGAGGAGATATTGGTTCAATAGGGCCTGAACGAGCCCTGTTTCTCCAACCTAACCCTGGAGATCAAATCCCACATTCCTGGTGATTTCTCCACTCTCAAAGATGGAAAGATATTGACTAAGTTTAAAGCAGAGATTGACTGATTTCTAAATCCCAAGACATAAAGGGACATGGGGATAGTGTTGGGGAAAAGACATTGAAGTGAAGATATTTCACAGCTGGATTCACAGAATAGAGACAGCAAAGTATCTTAAATTTTGGAAGAGCCACAAACGTCAAACCTTTGGGAAATGATTGGAAACAATTTGGACTGAGATCTCCTCAGTGACCTGTGTGCCGACCCCAACCCCGACTTTCTGTCAGGAATGTCCCCCTCCGTGTGGTTCCTGTATCTGCTAAGGAAGATACTTGACCTGTCTATGGTTATGTTAATTCAGCAGACAGCCACAGATTCAGCAATGTCCTGTCATTATTTCTGTCTTTGTTTGACAAATGTTTCCCTCTGAATTTCTGACCTGTTTGGAATAACCATTCGTCTGTCGCCTTAGGAAGGCTTTCCATAGAATGAGTAAAAACCAGCAAGAAATCACAGAATGTGAGTTAAACACAACTTCATTTCTGCCTCCATTTTAAGAGAAGATTCCTGGCCACAGGAACAAAGCTCATTGCAAAGTTTCACATCATATTTTACGCGTTGTTCACAGACAGATTTCTTCAATGAGCTGCTCTAATTTGGGTTCAATTTGATTTTTTCTCACTGTGAGATGTAAAGTTTATTCCTGAATCAATACACGGTCATCGGCAACAACATCATTTTATTAGACAAGGGGGTTCAAAGGGATTTTTCACTGAAATCCTCTGATGTCAATTCCTGAGATTGGAATTTATAAAGAAACAATTTGGATTCAATGAAAACGGTCATTTTGATAACCCCAGTGTCCTGACTGCCTCACGTCCTGGCACCCTCACACCATCACACCCTCATGTCCCCTAATCCTCACATCCTGCCCACTCACGTCCCCGAAACCTCAGATCCTGACCCGCTGTGTACCTCTTCCTCTGTGTGTGTCCCTCACTCTCTCTGTGTGCCCGCCTCTCTCTGTTCCTCTCTGTATCCCTCTCTCCCTCTGTGTCCCTCTCTCTCGCTGTGTCCCTCTCTCTGCCTCTCTCGCTGTGTCCCTCGCTCTGTGCGCCTCCCTCGCTCTGTGCGCCCCCCTCGCTCTGTGCGCCTCCCTCACTCTCTGAGTGAATGTGTAAAGCAGTGAATGAGTGTGTCACAGAGTAAGTGTAAGAGCGAGAACTAGTGTGTGTGAGTGTAAGAGTGAGAGTGAGTGAGTACGAGTGAGTGTGTGAACAGTGTGTTTGTATAAGAGTGACTGAGTGTGTAAGACTGAGCGTGTGAGTGAATGTGAATGAGTGTGAGTCTGTGGGAGTAAGTGTGGGAGTGGGTATGTGAGTGTGAGTGATTGCAAGTGTGGGTGAGTGTGCACCAGTGAGTGAGCTAATGTGTAAAAGTGAGTGAGTGTGTGTGTAAGAGTGTGTGCGTATGTAAGAATGTGTGAGTAATAGTGAGTGTGTGTGAGGGTGTGAGTATGTAAGAGTGAGTGTGAGTGTGTCAGATCATGTGTGCGAGTCAGTGAGTAAGAATGAGTGAGTGTTTGTGTAAGTGTGAGTGTAAGAGGAGTGTGCAAGCGTGAGTGAGTGTGAGTGAGTAATTGTGTGTAAATGAGTGTGAATGACTGAGTGTGTCTGTCTGAGAGAAAGTGATTGAGCGTGTAAGAGTGAGTTAGTGTGTGAATGTGTAAGAGTGAGTGAGTGTGCGTGAGAGAGTGTGTAAGTGAGTGTGAATGAATGAGTCAGTCTGTGTCTGAGAGAGAGTGATTGAGCATGTAAGAGTGAGTGTGTGTGAATGTGTAAGAGTGAATGAGCGTGTGAGTGTATGAGTGAGGATGTGAGTGTCTGAGTATGTGTGAGTGAGTGTGAGTGAGAGAGTGTGTAAGAGTGAGTGAGTGTGAGTGAGAGAGTGTGTAAGTGAGTGTGAATGAATGAGTCAGTCTGTGTCTGAGAGAGAGTGATTGAGCGTGTAAGAGTGAGTGTGTGTGAATGTGTAAGAGTGAGTGAGCGTGTGAGTGTATGAGTGAGGATGTGAGTGTCTGAGTATGTATGAGTGAGTGTGAATGAGAGAGTGTGGAAGAGTGAGTGAGTAATTGTGTGGAAGTTAGTGTGAATGAATGAGTCAGTCTGTGTCTGAGAGTGATTGAGCGTGTAAGAGTGAGTTAGTGTGTGAATGTGTAAGAGTGAGTGAGCGTGTGATTGTATGAGTGAGGAAGTGAGTGTCTGAGTATGTACAAGTGAGTGTGAGTGAGAGTGTGTAAGAGTGAGTGAGTGTGAGTGAGTAATTGTGTGTAAGTTAGTGTGAATAAGTGAGTCAGTCTGTGTGTGAGTGAGAGAGAGTGAATTCAAACTGAATTCAAATGACCTCCTGTGAATTTAATTTCACCCTCCATATTTATGTCTCGGCCTAAAACACAGGCTTCATTCCAGAATTAAACCCGCTTCAAGTTAATGGACTTTAATTCTGGGCAATCGAGATTACTTTACAGTCAATGGATTCATTTTAAAAGTGACCCCACTATCGTTAATTTTGTGAATTCTGCAGGCAACCTGGGCACAGGGAGAGCCCAACAAATGATGACCACGTTCAAAATTGAGTTCAGAGTTTCTGATCTGAGATTTCTCTCTCTCTCTACCAGATTGCAGAGTGAGTATGTGTTAGCGTGTGGGAGTGAGTGTGTCAGAGTGACAGTGTGTAAGAGTCTGTGTGAGAGTGAGTGTGTGAGAGTGAGTGAGTGTGAGAGTCAGTGAGTGTGAGAGTCAGTGAGTGTGTGAGTCAGTGAGTGTGTGAGTCAGTGAGTGTGAGAGAGTCAGTGAGTGTGTGAGAGACAGTGAGTGTGTGAGAGTGTGTGAGAGTCAGTGAGTGTGTGAGAGTCAGTGAGTGTGAGAGTCAGTGAGTGTGTGAGAATCAGTGAGTGTGTGAGAGTCAGTGAGTGTGTGAGAGTCAGTGAGTGAGTGTGTGAGAGTCAGTGAGTGTGAGAGTCAGTGAGTGTGTGAGAGTCAGTGAGTGTGTGAGAGTCAGTGAGTGTGTGAGAGACAGTGAGTGTGTGAGAGTGAGTGTGTGAGAGTCAGTGAGTGTGTGAGAGTCAGTGAGTGTGTGAGAGTCAGTGAGTGTGAGAGTCAGTGAGTGTGTGAGAGTCAGTGAGTGTGAGAGTCAGTGAGTGTGTGAGAGTGAGTGTGTGAGAGTCAGTGAGTGTGTGAGAGTCAGTGAGTGTGTGAGAGTCAGTGAGTGTGAGAGTCAGTGAGTGTGTGAGAGTCAGTGAGTGTGTGAGAGTCAGTCAGTGAGTGTGTGAGAGTCAGTCAGTGAGTGTGTGAGAGTCAGTGAGTGTATGAGAGTCAGTGAGTGTGAGAGTCAGTGAGTGTGCGAGAGTCAGTGAGTGTGTGAGAGTCAGTGAGTGTGAGAGTCAGTGAGTGTGTGAGAGTCAGTGAGTGTGAGAGTCAGTGAGTGAGTGTGTGAGAGTCAGTCAGTGAGTGTGTGAGTCAGTGAGTGTGAGAGTCAGTGAGTGTGTGAGAGTCAGTGAGTGTGTGAGAGTCAGTGAGTGTGAGAGTCAGTGAGTGTGTGAGAGTCAGTGAGTGTGAGAGTCAGTGATGAGTGTGTGAGAGTCAGTCAGTGAGTGTGTGAGAGTCAGTGAGTGAGAGAGTCAGTGAGTGTGTGAGAGTCAGTGAGTGTGTGAGAGTCAGTGAGTGTGTGAGAGTCAGTGAGTGAGTGTGTGAGAGTCAGTGTGTGAGTGTGTGAGAGTCAGTGAGTGAGTGTGTGAGAGTCAGTGAGTGTGTGAGAGTCAGTGAGTGTGTGAGAGTCAGTGAGTGTGAGAGTCAGTGAGTGTGTGAGAGTCAGTGAGTGTGTGAGAGAATGTGCATACGAGTGTGTGTAAGTGAGTGTGTAAGAATGAGTTAAATCTAACTCCTCGATTAGATTGCACATTGTATCGCACTGCAGTGTATCTGTAAACGGCGAGTGTGTGTAAGGGTGAGTGTGTCTTAGAGTGAGCGAGTCAATGTGTGAGTATGTCAATGTGAGTGACTGTGTAAGTGAGTTTCAGTGTGTGAGCGAGTTAGTGTGTAAGAATGAGTGAGTAGGTGAGTGAGTGTGCAAGTATGTACGATCGCGTGTGTGAGTCAGTGCGAAAGAATGAGTCAGTGTTTGTGTAAGTGTAAGAGGAGTGTGTAAGCGTGAGTGAGTGTGAGTGAGTAATTGTGTGTAAGTGAGTGTGAATGACTGAGTGTGTCTGTCTGAGAGAGATAAATAAACCATCCTGAACCATCCATTAGATTTCACTCTGTAACTCACTCCCGGGTATCTGTTATTTTATATACAAACCATTGTGACCCCCTCGATTAGATTCCAGTCTGTAACTCACTCCTGGGTATCTGTTATTCTGTATATTAACTATCCTGAACCCACAATTAGATTGCAGTCTGTAACTCACTCCCGGGTATCTGTTATTCTATATATAAACCATTGTGACCCCCTCGATTAGATTCCAGTCTGTAACTCACTCCTGGGTATCTGTTATTCTGTATATAAACTATCCTGAACCCACAATTAGATTCCAGTCTGTAACTCACTCCCGGGTATCTGTTATTCAATATATAAACCATTGTGAACCCCTCGATTAGATTCCAGTCTGTAACTCACTCCCGGGTATCTGTTATTCTGTATATAATCTATCCTGAACCCCTCGATTAGATTCCAGTCTGTAACTCACTCCCGGGTATCTGTTATTCTATATATAAACCATCCTGAACCCCTCGATTAGATTCCAGTCTGTAACTCACTCCCGGGTATCTGTTATTCTATATATAAACCACCCTGAACCCCTCGATTAGATTCCAGTCTGTAACTCACTCCCGGGTATCTGTTATTCTATATATAAACCATCCTGAACCCCTCGATTAGATTCCAGTCTGTAACTCACTCCCGGGTATCTGTTATTCTATATATAAACTATCCTGAACCCCTCGATTAGATTCCAGTCTGTAACACACTCCTGGGTATCTGTTATTCTGTATATAATCTATCCTGAAGCCCTCCATTAGATTGCAGTCTGTAACTCACTCCCGGGTATCTGTTATTCTATATATAAACCATCCTGAAACCCTCGATTAGATTCCAGTCTGTAACTCACTCCCGGGTATCTGTTATTCTATATATAAACCATCCTGAGCCCCTCGATTAGATTCCAGTCTGTAACTCAATCCCGGGTATCTGTTATTCTATATATAAACCATCCTGAACCCCTCGATTAGATTCCAGTCTGTAACTCACTCCTGGGTATCTGTTATTCTATATATAAACCATCCTGAACCCCTCGATTAGATTCCAGTTTGTAACTCACTCCCGGGTATCTGTTATTCTATATATAAACCATCCTGAACCCCTCGATTAGATTCCAGTCTGTAACTCACTCCCGGGTATCTGTTATTCTATATATAAACCATCCTGAACCCCTCGATTAGATTCCAGTCTGTAACTCACTCCCGGGTATCTGTTATTCTATATATAAACCATCCTGTACCCCTCAATTAGATTCCAGTCTGTAACTCACTCCCGGGTATCTGTTATTTTACATATAAATCATCGTGAACCCCTCGATTAGATTCCAGTCTGTAACTCACTCCCGGGTATCTGTTATTCTATATATAAACCATCCTGAACCCCTCGATTAGATTCCAGTTTGTAACTCACTCCCGGGTATCTGTTATTCTATATATAAACTACCCTGAACCCCTCGATTAGATTCCAGTTTGTAACTCACTCCCGGGTATCTGTTATTCTATATATAAACTATCCTGAATCCCTCGATTAGATTCCAGTCTGTAACACACTCCTGGGTATCTGTTACTCTGTATATAATCTATCCCGAAGCCCTCCATTAGATTGCAGTCTGTAACTCACTCCCGGGTATCTGTTATTCTATATATAAACCATCCTGAACCCCTCGATTAGATTCCAGTCTGTAACTCACTCCCGGGTATCTGTTATTCTATATATAAACTATCCTGAATCCCTCGATTAGATTCCAGTCTGTAACTCACTCTTGGGTATCTGTTACTCTGTATATAATCTATCCCGAAGCCCTCCATTAGATTCCAGTCTGTAACTCACTCCCGGGTATCTGTTATTCTATATATAAACCATCCTGAACCCCTCGATTAGATTCCAGTCTGTAACTCACTCCCGGGTATCTGTTATTCTATATATAAACTATCCTGAACCCCTCGATTAGATTCCAGTCTGTAACTCACTCCCGGGTATCTGTTATTCTATATATAAACTATCCTGAACCCCTCGATTAGATTCCAGTCTGTAACTCACTCCTGGGTATCTCTTATTCTGTATATAATCTATCCCGAAGCCCTCCATTAGATTGCAGTTGTAATTCATTCCCAGATATAATTTAATCTGTGTATTCACCAACGATATGCCGGACTGAGATGAGGAGGAATTTTGTCACTCAGATGGTGGTGAATCCTGGGAATTCTCTATCCCAGAGGGATGTGGAGACTCCGTCATTGAGCCGGCTCTAGACTGCAATTGATGGGTCAGTAAGAGGCACGGGGATAGGGCAGGAACACGGTGTTGAAATGGAAGAAGCTCCATGATCATATTGACTGGTGGAGTGAGCTGGAAGGGCTGAATGGTTCAGGCCTGCTCCTCTTCCTTGTGGTCTGTTATTGCTAATTATTTCTATGTTTATCTATTTAAGATTATCCGGAAAAGTGGGATGCGAATGAATTCTGCATCGTTTTTGATTTGGATATTGGAATAATCATCATTTGGGGTAAGTTCTGTTATGTTGATAATTCCCTATCTTCTTTAAAAATAAAACCCTTCCTTTGGAAACATTGCCTCATTCCCTCTACTTGCTGTAAATATCTTGGCAGCTTCTGTTGTGGAAATTGTAGAGGAACATTTATTCCATTTGTAACCCCACGCTGTACCTGTCCTGGGAGTGTTTGATAGGGACAGTGTAGAGGGAGCTTTACTCTGTATCTAACCCCGTGCTGTACCTGTCCTGGGAGTGTTTGCTGGGGACAGTGTAGAGGGAGCTTTACTCTGTATCTAACCCCGTGCTGTACCTGTCCTGGGAGTGTTTGATGGGGACAGTGTAGAGGGAGCTTTACTCTGTATCTAACCCCGTGCTGTACCTGTCCTGGGAGTGTTTGATGGGGACAGTGCAGAGGGAGCTTTACCCTTTATCTAACCCCGTGCTGTACCTGTCCTGGGAGTGTTTGATGGGGACCGTGTAGTGGGAGCTTTACTCTGTATCTAACCCCGTGCTGTACCTGTCCTGGGAGTGTTTGATGGGGACAGTGCAGAGGGAGCTTTACCCTTTATCTAACCCCGTGCTGTACCTGTCCTGGGAGTGTTTGATGGGGACAGTGTCGATGCAGCTTTACTCTGTATCTAACCCGTGCTGTACCTGTCCTGGGAGTGTTTGATGGGGACAGTGCAGAGGGAGCTTTACTCTGTATCTAACCCCGTGCTGTACCTGTCCTGGGAGTGTTTGATGGGGACAGTGTAGAGGGAGCTTTACTCTGTATCTCGCCCCGTGCTGTACCTGTCCTGGGAGTGTTTGATGGGGACAGTGTAGAGGGAGCTTTACTCTGTATCTAACTCCTTATTCATGGGTCACTAAACGCTAGCGTGTGGGTCCATTAAGCAATCAGGAAGGCCAATGGTACGTTAACTTTCATCGCTCGGGGTTATTAGTACAGGGTTTAAGATGACTTGCTGCAATTGTACAGAGCCTTGGTCACAACACACCTGGACCATTGTGTAGAGTTTTGTTCTCCATATCTAAGGAAGGATATACTTGCTGTAGAAGGAGTGTAATGGAGATTCACCAGACGAATCCCTGGGATGGTGAAGTTGTCTGATGAGGAGAGATTGAGGAAAATGTACCCGTGTTCCCGAGAGTGCCGAAAAATGAGAGGTGATCTTGAAACATACACAATTCACACGGGGCATCACAAGATAGATGTCGGTTGGATGATCTCCGACTGGTGAGATTAGAACCAGGGGGAGGGGGCACAGTCTCAAACCATAAGACCATAAACATAGAAGCAGAATTAGGCCACTCGGCCCATCGAGTCTGCTCCGCCATTCAATCATGGCTGATATGCCAGAATTAGGGCAGCACGGTAGCCTTGTGGATAGCACAAATGCTTCACAGCTCCAGGGTCCCAGGTTCGATTCCGGCTTGGGTCACTGTCTGTGCGGAGTCTGCACATCCTCCCGTGTGTGCGTGGGTTTCCTCCGGGTGCTCCGGTTTCCTCCCACAGTCCAAAGATGTGCAGGTTAGGTGGATTGACCATGATAAATTGCCCTTAGTGTTCAAAATTGCCCTTAGTGTTGGGTGGGGTTACTGGGTTATGGGGATAGGGTGGAGGTGTTGACCTTGGGTGTGGTGCTCTTTCCAGGAGCTGGTGCAGACTCGATGGGCCGGGTGGCCTCCTTCTGCACTGTAAATTCTATGAAATATTTTTCTAATTCCCATTCTCCTGTCTTCTCTCCATAACCCCATATCCCCTTATTGATCAAGAACCTATCTATCTCTGTCTTAGAGATACTCAGTGATTTGGCCTCCACACCCTTCTGCGGCAAAGAGTTCCACAGATTCACCATCCTCTGGCTGAAGAAATTCCTCCTCCATCTCTGTTTTAAAGGATCGTCCCTTTACTCTGAGATGGTGTCCTCTGCTTCTAGTTTTTCCTACTAGTGGAAACATCCTCTCCATGTCCACTCTATCCAGGCCTTGCAGTATCCTGTAAGTTTCAATAAGATCCCCCCCTCATCCTTCTAAACTCCAACGAGTACAGACCCAGTGTCCTCAACCATTCCTCATACGACAAGTTCTTCATTCCAGGGATCATTCTTGTGAACCTCCTCTGGACCCTTTCCAAGGCCAGCACATCCTTCCTTAGATACCGGGCCCAAAACTGCTCACAATACTCCAAATGGGGTCTGACCAGAGCCTTATACAGCCTCAGAAGTACATCCCCGGTCTTGTATTGTCGCCCTCTTGACGCGAATGCTCAGAATCAGGAGTGGACCATTGGAGACTGAGATGAGGGGGAATTTCTTAATTCAGAGGGTGGAGAATCTTTGGAATTCTCTGATCCAGAGGGTTGTGGAAGCTCAATCGTTGAGCATGTTCCAGACACAACTCGACTGTGTATAATAAAATAGGAATGTGTGTGTGAGTGTGCGTGCGTCTGTGCGTGCCAGGATCTGTTTGAATGGTGGAGCAGACTCGATGGGCCAAATCGCCTACACCTGCTCATATTTTCCTTTGAGACTTAAATGCGTACACAGACACAAGGGGCGAAATTCTCCCCCAACGGCGGGATGCCCGCCGACTGGCGCCAAAGCCGGCGCAAATCAGACTGGCATCGCGCCGGCAAAAAGGTGCGGAAGTCTCCGCATCTTTGGCGGCCTAGCCCCAACATTGAGGGGCTAGGCCGACGCCGGAGGGATTTCCGCCCCGCCAGCTGGCGGAAATGGCGTTTGTTGCCCCGCCAGCTGGCGCGGAAATGCGGCGCATGCGCGGGAGCGTCAGCGGCCGCTGTCAGTTTCCCCGCGCATGCGCGGGAGCGTCAGCGGCCGCCGAAAGTTTCCCGCGCATGCGCAGTGGGGAGAGTCTCTTCCGCCTCCGCCATGGTGGAGGCCGTAGCGGAGGCGGAAGGGAAAGAGTGCCCCCACGGCACAGGCCCGCCCGCGGATCGGTGGGCCCCGATCGCGGGCCAGGCCACCGTGGGGGCACCCCCCGGGGTCAGATCGCCCCGCGCCCCCCCCCAGGACCCCGGAGCCCGCCCACGCTGCCTGGTCCCGCCGGTAAATACCAGGTTTGATTTACGTCGGCGGGACAGGCAATTCCTGGGCGGGACTTCGGCCCATCCGGGCCGGAGAATCCAGCGGGGGGTCCCGCCAAACGGCGCGGCTGGATTCCCGCCCCCGCCCAATCTCCGGGAGCGGAGACTTCGGCGGGGGCGGGATTCACGGCGGCCAACGGCCATTCTCCGACCCGGCGGGGGGTCGGAGAATGACGCCCCACTTCACAGATACACACACACATGCGCGTGCACACACTGACTGATACATACACGGCAACAGATACATACACACACACACACACATGCGTGCATAGACACATATATATTAGCCATTTAAGACAATTTGATAGAATGCTACACATCCTAGTTTGCCGATGACACCAAACATTAGACAGCGTTGTAAACAGCACAGCTGGAAACATCAAATTGCAGGGAAATATTATCGTTTTGGCAGTTGACTGAACTGTGGACGTGTTTCTGTGTCGGGAAATGTAAGATGATGTATTTTAGACTTAAAAAGAATAGAACCGTGATCTTTATAAATGATGAGAAGACAGAAACAGTGGAAGTTTAAACTGGACAGATATTTCACAGCTGGATTCACACAATACAGACAGCAATGTGTCGTAGATTTTGGAAGTGCCACAAATGTTGTCCAGTGCAGTGCAAGGCGTACCTCAATGTTTCAGTCTTACTGAGAAACTGTCAGCCCACAGGACAACATTTCTGTATAATAGGATTGAAGCATAAGTTCAAATAGTTTTGTTTCAAAGTTTAAAATAACCTGTCATTTTTCTGTGCAGCTTTTGGAATCTGTCAGTGGAATTTAGGTTATACAGGCAAGTGTTAACAAGAGTATTGGGAACTGATTAGAAGTTTTGATGGAGATAATCCTGCATTATGGAAATGTGTGAGATCTATTTAGGGTTGGGGAATGGATTGATGATCAAAGCATGTCGTTTTTTGTTATCTTCATCAGACTGACAGCCTTGAAGATTCACAACTTCCATGTGCTGAGAAAAAGGATTGATTAACCAAGGCCTATTATTCAAATACTTCAGTCAAGTAACAAAACAACAGTAACAGAGAATATACAAACAGAGACAAGCAGACACCTGTAATCGGAGCTTAAACTTCATGTTTAAATGTGAAGGGCTGAAATAAACATGAGTCCACCCTGGGATTCGGTGCAATTTGAGTTCTGTTTTTCCAAAAAATAAAAATAACTATCTGCAATGAAAAATTCCTTGGACAGGACAGAGGGATTTTGACTCTGTATTTAAGCCCAGACAGTATTTGGGTTGTGAGTGTTTGATGGACAGTATAGAAGAAGCTTCACTCTGAAACACTGGAATTTAGTTTAAGGGGTGATTTAATCACATGCTTCAGAACAATAATTGATATTGTACGTCTCGTGTGTGTCTCAGTGTCAGCTGTGAAACATGCACAGCACAATCTCATCCTGTTTCTGTGTGTCTCTCTCTCTCTGAAATTAGCTGGTCCATTTCCTAAATAACCACTGACTAGATTTCAAAAGGGTTCCATTGCCTGTGTAGCAGTTTGTGATACCCAAAGGTTATGAAAAGTGCTTTAGAAAAGTCTGTCCGCAAGCTGTTGTGAGGATGTTCAGAGTCAGCGTGTGACTTGGGTCACACACAGGCCAGATACACCTCTCCAAGTTAAAGGTGGAGAATGGATCTCGCTCCATTTCATAGATCATCATCGAATTTGAAAAATGAAAATGAAAAAATGAAATGAAAATCACTTATTGTCACAAGTAGGCTTCAAATGAAGTTACTGTGAAAAGCCCCTAGTCGCCACATTCCGGCGCCTGTTCGGGGAGGCTGTTACCGTGCAGAAGGAGGCCATTCGGCCCATTAAGTTGCACCGGCTCTTGGAAAGAGCACCCTACCCAAGGTCAACACCTCCACCCTATCCCCATAACCCAGTAACCCCACCCAACACCAAGGGCAATTTTGAACACTAAGGGCAATTTATCATGGCCAATCCACCTAACCCGCACATCTTTGGACTGTGGGACGAAACCGGAGCACCTAGAGGAAACCCATGCAGACACGGGGAGGATGTGCAGACTCCGCACAGACAGTGACCCAAGCCGGAATCGAACCTGGGACCCTGGAGCTGTGAAGCAATTGTGCTATCCACAATGCTACCGTGCTGCCCTGAAAGATGTATTTGAAAGATGTATTGACCCAGCCTGTCTGAGTTTGTGTCTGTGTGTGAGTTTGTGTTTGTCTGTATACGTGTTTGTGTGTCTGGGGTGGGGGGGGGGTTGTTTGTGTGACTCTTTGTGCGGCACGATAGCACAGTGGGTAGCACTGTGGCTTCGCAGCTCCAGGGTCCCGGGTTCGATTCCTGGCACGTTCTCCCTGTGTCTGCGTGGGTTTCCTCCGGGAGCTCCGGTTTGCTCCCACAAGTCTGAACGACGTGCTGTTGGGTAATTTGGGCATTCTGAATTCTCCCTCCGTGTACCCGAACAGGCGGCGGAATGTGGCGACTAGGGGCTTTTCACAGTAACCTCATTGCAGTGTTAATGTAAGCCTACTTGTGACAATAAAGCTTATTATACATGGTAGTCCCACAGGCTCTTACCCTGGCTACATGGTAGTCAGCTCTCCAAAAGGGTTAATTGTAGTGTCCACAGCAGTATGGTGTAATGTAGTATTAACTGGGACAAGAGCTTATAGTATAAACAGTGACTGGGTTAACTGCAGTGATCACTGGGAAAGGAGCTAATGTGTTTAAATAGAGATGAGAACGGTTATATATTACAAGATAATATTCACAATGACATTCTCTAATGCAATAATATTTCAGACATAGTGTAGAGCAGCATTTACAGCAACTGATGCTGCCAGGAAATAAATTGATCCAGGGCTTTGTATCGGATTATTAAAATAGGTTATTGATTAAGGTGGTCTAGTCGCTAAGGCAGGCTCGATCAGCTGAATGGCCCATTACTGTTCCTATGTACCTCTCCTGGGAGTGGTTGATGGGGCAGTGTAGAGGGAGCTTTACTCTGTATCTAACCCCGTGCTGTACCTGTCCTGGGAGTGTTTGATGGGGAGAGTATACAGGGAGCTTTACTCTGTATCTAACCCTGTGCTGTACCTGTCCTGGGAGTGTTTGCCAGGGACAGTGTAGAGGAATCTGTGTCTAACCCCATGATGTACCTTTGCTGGTCGTGTTTGACGGAATTTCAAAATCTCAAATAAATGTCTTCTATTAGTTTCTCCATCTCTCTGTTTCTGCTTCTCTCTCTGTCTGCCTGGGAATATTGTCAAAACAAAATCCACGATCAGCAGTCAGCCATTTTAAGTTACTTAATGGTGGCCATTTTAGGTGAGCACAGCACAGTCATTTCTGACATTTGTACACATTGGTATAACAAAATACTGATGGAAAGTGTCTGATTTAAACAGTGATTTGTTGGGGAATGTGGATATAGAAAGGGAGCTGGTTGTCCTTGTACACCAGTCACTGAAAGTGGAGAGGGGGGTGCAGCAAGCAGTTAAGAAGGCCAATGATATGTTGGCCTTCATTGAAAGAGGGATTTGAGTTCATAAGTGGAGATGTCTTACTGCAGTTACACAAGGCCTTGGTGAGAGCATACCTGGAGTATTGCGTACAGTTTCGGTCGCCCTAACTAAGAAAGGATATAGTTGCCAGAGAGGGAGTGCAGCGGAGGGTCAATCGGCTGATAGGGAGGTTGCCGGACTGTCCTACAAGGAGAGATTGGTTTGACTGTGGCACAGTGGTTAGCACTGCTGCCTCACAGTGACCCGGGTTAAATTCCGGCCTTGTGTGACTGATTATGTGGAGTTGGCAGTTTCTCCCCGTGTGTGCGTGGGTTTCCTCCGGGTGCTCCGGTTTCCTTCCACAGTCCAAAGATGTGCAGGCCAGGTGGAATGGTCCTGCTAAATTACCCCTTAGTGTCCAAGAAAGATTGTTTAGATTAGGTTAAGGAGTTATTGGGATAGGGCGGGTGACTGAGTTTACATAGAATGCTGTGTCAGAGGGTTGGTGTAGATTCGATGGGCAGAATGGCCTCCCTCTGCATTGTAGGGATTCTATGATTGTGCCTGTATTCACTAGAGCCGAGAAGGATGAGAGGAGATGTTGGCCGTGCTAAATTGCCCCTTAGTGACCCAAAGGTTAGGTGGTGTTACTGGGGTTATTTGGAGAGGCTGGAGGCGTGGGCTTGGGTAGGGTGCTCTCTCCGAGGGCCAGTGCAGACTCGATGGGCCAAATGGCCTACTCCTGCAATGTATATTCTATGATTCTGTGAGCTCTGATTGAAATGTATTACATTCCGACAGCGCTGTTCAGACTATACACAGGGATGGTGATTTCCACGTTGTACTGCCTCTGCCATGTCTTGGGAGTGATCATGGAGACAGTGTAGAGGAAACTTTACCCAGTATCTAACCCCGTGTTGTACCTGTACTGGGAGTGTTTGATGGGGACAGTGTAGAGGGAGCTTTACTCTGTATACATCATCGTACTGTAGCTGCCCTGGGAATGGGGACAGTGTAGAGGGATGTGTAATCTGTATCTAACCCCATGATGTACTTTTGCTAACAGTGTTTGATGGAGATTCTGAATCTTGAATTAATGTATTCTGTATTCTCCCCATCTTCTCTGTCTCTGCATCTCTCTATCTCTCTCTCTGGGAATCTGTCTAAACAAATCCACGATCAGCAGTCAGCCATTTTAAGTTACTTAATGGTGGCCATTTTATGTGAGCACAACACTGAGACAATTCGGACAGTTGTCCAAGTTAGTGTCAAACAAAAACTGAAGGAAAGAGTCAAATTTAAATGGTGATATGTTGGGCAATGTGGATGTACAAAGGGAGCTTGTACACCAGTCACTGAAAGTGGAGAGGGGGGTGCAGCGGAGGGTCAATTGGCTGATAGTGAGATTGCCGGACTGTCCTAGGAGGAGAGATTGGTTCAATAGGGCCTGAACGAGCCCTGTTTCTCCAACCTAACCCTGGAGATCAAATCCCACATTCCTGGTGATTTCTCCACTCTCAAAGATGGAAAGATATTGACCAAGTTTAAAGCAGAGATTGACTGATTTCTAAATCCCAAGACATAAAGGGACATGGGGATAGTGTTGGGGAAAAGACATTGAAGTGAAGATATTTCACAGCTGGATTCACAGAATAGAGACAGCAAAGTATCTTAAATGTTGGAAGAGCCACAAATGTCAAACGTTTGGGAAATGATTGGAAACAGTTTGGACTGAGATCTCCTCAGTGACCTGTGTGCAGACCCTACCCCCGACTTTCTGTCAGGAATGTCCCCCTCGGTGTGGTTCCTGTGTCTGCTAAGGAAGACACTTGTCCTGTCTATGGTTATGTTAATTCAGCAGTCAACAAGAGATTCAGCAATGTCCTGTCATTATTTCTGTCTTTGTTTGACAAATGTTTCCCTCTGAGTTTCTGACATGTTTGGAATGACCATTCGTCTGTCGCCTTAGGAAGGCTTTCCATAGAATGAGTAAAAACCAGCAAGAAATCACAGAATGTGAGTTAAACACAACTTCATTTCTGCCTCCATTTTACGAGAAGATTCCTTTTAAAAAAAAATACATTTTACTAAAGTTTTTCGATCAAAAAGAATTTTCCATTTTTACAACTTAGTAACAAAATGTACATTGACCGTTATTTAAACAATATATTAAACTAACAACAAGTGCAGAAAAAGAACAAGAAAAAAGCAATAATAATACTGAAAAAATAAATATAAACAACTAGCATAGAAAGAAAAAAACAAAAAACCCCAAATACAGAATACACCCCCCCCCCCCTCCACCCTGGGTTGCTGCTGCTGTCTTTCCTGTTTTCCCTTATCGCATTGCGAGATAGTCAAGGAACGGTTGCCACCGCCTGGTGAACCCCTGAGCCGAACCTCTTGGTGCGTATTTGATTCGCTCCAATTTTATAAACCCTGCTATGTCGTTTATCCAGGCCTCCACGCCCGGGGGTTTAGCTTCTTTCCACATAAGTAGAATCCTTCGCCGGACTACTCGGGACGCAAAGGCCAAAACATCGGCCTCTCTCGCCTCCTGCACTCCCGGCTCTTCTGCAACCCCAAATATAGCTAACCCCCAGCTTGGTTCGACCCGGACCCCCACCACCTTTGAGATCACTCTTGCCACACCCACCCAGAACCCATGCAATACCGGGCATGACCAAAACATGTGGGTGTGGTTCGCCGGGCTTCCCGCGCACCTATCCTCCACTCCAAAAAATCTACTCAGCCTTGCTCCCGTCATATGCGCCCTGTGTAGAACCTTGAATTGGATCAGGCTAAGCCTGGCACACGAGGACGAGGAATTTACCCTGCTTAGGGCATCTGCCCACAGCCCCTCCTCAATCTCTTCCCCCAGCTCTTCCTCCCATTTACCCTTCAGCTCCTCTACCATCGTCTCCCCCTCGTCTCTCATTTCCCTGTATATATCGGTGCCTTTACCTTCACCGACCCATGCTCCCGAAATCACTCTGGCCTTGGTCCCTTCCGCCGGGAGCTGCGGAAATTCCCTCACCTGTTGCCTCGCAAATGCCCTCACTTGCATATATCGGAAGGCATTCCCAGGTGGCAACTCGTATTTTTCTACCAATGCTCCCAGACTCGCGAATGTCCCGTCTAAGAACAAGTCCTTCAACTTCCCAATTCCTGCTCGCTGCCAAGATTGAAATCCCCCATTTTTCCTCCCCGGGACGAACCTGTGATTGTTCCTTATCGGGGACCACACCGAGGCACCCGTCACTCCCCTATGTCGTCTCCACTGCCCCCAAATCTTCAAAGTCGCCACCACCAATGGGTTTGTGGTGTATTTTTTCGGGGAGAACGGTAACGGCGCCGTCGCCAGTGCTTTTAAACTTGTTCCCTTACAGGACGCCATCTCCAGCCTTTTCCACGCCGTCCCTTCTTCTTCCCTCATCCACTTACATATCATAGACACGTTGGCGGCCCAATAATAGTCACTCAGACTCGGCAGTGCCAATCCCCCTCTGTCCCTACTGCGCTGCAGGAACCCCCTCTTTACCCTCGGGGGCTTTCCAGCCCACACAAAGCTCATAATGCTCCTGTCCACTTTCTTGAAAAAGGCCTTTGTAATCAGTATGGGGAGGCACTGAAACACGAAAAGAAACCTCGGGAGGACCACCATTTTAACCGCCTGTACTCTACCCGCCAATGACAGGGGCACCATGTCCCACCTCTTAAAGTCCTCCTCCATCTGCTCTACCAGTCGCGTCAAGTTAAGTTTATGCAAGGTTCCCCAGTTCCTGGCCACCTGGATCCCTAGATATCGAAAATCCTTTGCTACTCTCCTCAGTGGCAGATCGTCTATCCCCCTGCCCTGTTCCCCGGGGTGCATCAGAAAAAGTTCACTCTTTCCCATATTCAATTTGTATCCCGAGAACTCCCCAAACTCCCTGAGTGTCTGCATTACCTCTGGCATCCCCTCCACTGGGTCCGCCACATGTAGCAGCAAATCGTCCGCATATAATGACACCCGATGTTCCTCTCCTCCTCTGAGCACCCCCCTCCACTTCTTAGAGCCCCTCAGCGCTATGGCCAATGGCTCGATTGCCAACGTGAACAGTAACGGGGACAGGGGGCACCCCTGTCTTGTGCCCCTATGTAATCGGAAATAGTCGGATCGTTGCCTATTTGTAACCACGCTTGCCACCGGGGCCCCGTACAGGAGCTGAACCCATCTGATGAACCCCTCTCCAAATCCAAATCTCTTCAGTACCTCCCACAGGTAGTCCCACTCCACTCTATCAAATGCCTTCTCTGCATCCATCGCCACCACTATCTCCGCCTCCCCCTCCGGTGGGGGCATCATCATCACCCCCAGCAACCTTCGTATATTGGCATTCAATTGCCTCCCTTTAACAAATCCTGTCTGGTCGTCATGTACTACCCCTGGGACACAGTCCTCTATCCTTGTCGCCATCACTTTGGCCAGTAACTTGGCATCTACATTTAGGAGGGAGATGGGCCTGTATGACCCGCACTGCAGCGGATCTTTGTCTTGTTTCAGGATCAACGATATTGTCGCCTCCGACATTGTCGGGGGTAGTGTCCCCCTTTCCTTAGCCTCATTGAAGGTTCTCGTCAGGAGTGGGGCCAGTAGGTCCACATATTTCCTGTAAAATTCCACCGGGAACCCATCTGGTCCCGGGGCCTTTCCTGCCTGCATGTTCCCGATTCCTTTAACCACCTCCTCCACCTCAATCTGCGCTCCCAGACCTGCCACCTCCTGCTCCTCAACCCTCGGGAACTCCAGCTGGTCCAGGAAGTGTATCATTCCCTCTTTCCCCTCCGGGGGTTGGGACTTATACAGCCTCTCATAAAATGACTTAAACACCCCGTTCACCCTCACCGCTCTCTGCTCCATCCTTCCCTCCCCGTCCCTAACACCTCCGATCTCTCTCGCCGCCCCCCTCTTCCTAAGTTGTTGGGCCAACAATCGGCTCGCCTTTTCCCCATATTCGTGTTGTATTCCCTGTGCCTTCCTCCACTGCGTCTCCGCCTTACCCGTGGTCAGCAGGTCAAACTCCGTCTGTAGTCTCCGTCTTTCCCTGTATAGCTCTTCATCCGGGGCCTCCGCATACTGCCTATCCACCCTCAGAATCTCCCCAATCAGTCTCTCCCTTTCTTTACCCTCTTGTTTCCCCTTGTGGGCTCTTATGGAAATCAGCTCCCCCCTAACCACTGCCTTCAGCGCCTCCCATACTACTCCCACCTGGACCTCTCCATCATCATTGACCTCTAGGTATCTTTCAATACATCCCCTCACCCTTCCACATAGCCCCTCGTCCTCCAACAGTCCCATGTCGAATCTCCAAAGTGGGCGCTGCTCCTTCTCCTCTCCTAGATCCAGATCCACCCAATGTGGGGCGTGATCTGAAACGGCTATAGCCGAGTATTCCGTTCCTGCCACTTTCGGGATCAGCGCCCTTCCTAGGACAAAAAGGTCTATCCGGGAGTATACTTTATGGACGTGGGGGAAGAAGGAAAACTCTTTACTCCTCGGTCTAGCAAATCTCCAGGGATCCACTCCTCCCATCTGCTCCATAAATCCCTTAAGCACTTTGGCCGCTGCCGGCCTTCTCACGGTCCTTGATCTGGACCGGTCCAGCTCTGGGTCCAGCACCGTGTTGAAGTGCCCCCCCCATTACCAAATTACCATCTCTAGGTCCGGGATGCGCCCCAACATACGCTTCATAAAACCCGCGTCATCCCAGTTCGGGGCATATACGTTCACCAGCACCACCGCCTCACCTTGCAATCTGCCACTCACCATCACGTACCTGCCCCCACTGTCCACCACTATGGTCTTAGCCTCAAACGATACCCGTTTCCCCACCAGTATTGCCACCCCTCTATTTTTCGCATCTAAGCCTGAGTGGAATATGTGTCCCACCCATCCTTTCCTTAATCTGACCTGATCCGCCAATTTCAGGTGCGTCTCCTGAAGCATAACCACATCCGCCTTCAGTCTCTTTAGGTGCACAAACACCCTTGCCCTCTTAATCGGCCCGTTCAACCCTCTCACGTTCCACGTGATCAATCGCGTTGGGGGGCCCTTCACCCCCCGCCCCCCCCCATCGTCAACTAGCCATCCCCTTTTTAAACCAGCTCCTCACCCGGGTCCCACGCACCCGTTTGTCCCCCAGACGGCGCCCTCCCGCCCCGACCAGAAACTGAGGTAAATACAAGACTGTGCGATATTGTGTTCATAATAACTGAATATCTGCATTGTAATGTTATTAATAGTATCAGTCATGTTAGTAATAAACTCTGTGTATATACCCTGATTGCTGTTATTTCTCTCTCTGACCCCCAGCCTATGGAATGCAGGTCTCACAGATTCTTGTGTCGAGGATCTTGCCTCTGCTCTCAGTAAAAACCGGTCACTGAAAGATCTGAACCTGGGATTAAACTCATTCACAGACCAATGTGCTCTTGCTCTTCACCACCTCACACTGACCTGCAAGAGTCTGGAGCGGATCTTGTAAGTGTTTGTATTAATGTAATACATAAAACATAAAATGGATCAAGTAATGTTTATGGTTAATATTTGTCATTCCTGTTATTTACACTTATGGTCACTCTATTTCATTCCTATTAAATCTTTAATCTGTTTCAGGCTTCTGGAGAATCTGTTCAGTCCAACCACAAAGAGGCACCTGAAGGCACTGCGGGAATCCAGATCCAGACTGAGTGTAATAATGTGAATATTTTAATTTATAAACATCCCAGCTTTCATTCTCTGGACATTTTTCTCTGATTCCCTGTTTCTCCCCTTTAACCGGCCGGGCTCCAGGTTGAAATCTGTTTCCAGTTGGAGCTGAGTGAGGGTCATCTCCCATTGTGACATCAGGGGCCCAGCAACAGGGTCACCAGACTCCGCCTCCCGGCCCCACAGCGCTGCTTCTGCAGGAGATCCGGGGCTGAATGATCCCCAATGGGGCACTAGGGAAATGTACAGACAGGAAGGACCCAAGGTGGAACTCAGTCTGGACTGCAGTGGGACACTGATAATTGCACTCTTTATTCCTGGGTTGTTACTCCATATCTGTGCCCAGTGGCCCTTTTGTCAAGGGAAGCAGTGGTGTTCAAGATGGGGACAAGGTCTTTACAAGTTGATAGATCCAACCATCCAATGGGGCCCACAGTTAAGTCTCTGGAGTCACTCAGAGAGACTCCAGAGACAAAGTTCTAGAGGTTGGTGCACCAGGATGGATGACACACCGAAAGAAGAAGTGGGGAAAGTGTCAGTGGACATTCTGCTGTTTATGAGCTTTTGCAGTGTTTACTGACTCTAAATTATCCCTCTTTCTGACACCAACATGGGGACATGTCTGGTGTCACTGTGGAAATTAAACATTAAGTAGATACTGTGGACACAATTTTTAAAACAAAACCAGTGGAGAATGCAAATCTTGCGATTGAAATTGCAGAGGGACCAGTGACTGGCCTTGTTCTTACCTGTAGTTCGTGTGGCTTTGTATAATGACCTACACTTGGAAATGTTCATGACTTTGTGACACTGAACCTCTATTGTTGCCTCCTGGGAAGGGAACTCAGAATTGTTCTTGTGCAAAGTTGAACTATATCTTAAACATGTAAAACGCAGGGCTTCTTACCCACTTAAAATTGGAAAATAGTTTGTGAGTGATTTTAGTCAGAAGACCTCTCAGCAGTGCCTTCCCAGATAAAACTGTGGATTATAATCATAATAATCTTTATTCGTGTCACAAGTAGACTTACATTAACACAGCAATGTAGTTACTGTGAAAATCCCCTGGTCGCCACACTCTGGCGCCTGTTTGGGTACAGAGGGAGAATTCCGAATGTCCAAATCACCTAACGGCACGTGTTTCGGGACTTGTGGAGGAAACCAGCACCCGTAGAAAACCAACGCAGACACGTGGAGAACATGCAGACTCCGCACAGTGATCAAGCCGGGAATCGAACCTGGGTCCCTGGCTCTGTGCAACAGTGTTAACTGTGCCACCGTGCCGCCCTACATTAAAAGCAGTTCCTCCAAGTAAAAGTGAGCCCGGTTACCAAAGCATTGCCATTTGAGAAAGGTGAGGGGGGGGGGGGGGGGGGGCGGAATCTGATCAGTTTCTGATCGGAAATCAGTCAGTTAGCCTAAACATCTTTTAATCTGAATGACTAGATTCCAAAATTTGGGATTTGGTCAGGAAGCAGCTTGGAATTTTTCAGCTGATCAGATAGAACCAGCATCGATTTGTAAAGAATCGGCGGTGCCTGACTATCCGGTTTGATTTTCTTTTCAAGAGGTGTCTGAAGTAATGGACAAGGGAATGTTTCTGCATGTTCATCATAGAAGACATTTGTTACAAGATCCAAACATAGCACGGAGGGGCTGGGAAATCCAGTCCTTATCCAGTCCTCACATGGAGAGTTGTTGTGCCATGTGGGTCGGGAGTGCATGGTGCACGCATAATCTGTCATTTTATATTTCTTTGGGCTGGGGGTCAGGCCCAGTCTGCTTGTATAAAAATTTAAATATGATGTGAAAATCATAATCATTGTCCCCAGCAGCATGCCATAATTGACATGAGTGCCAGACATTGGGTGGGGAAAGAGGACAGGAAGAAGTCCAAGTTCAGAAGAAAGAGAGGAAGAGAGAGAGGCTCCGAGCAGAAAAAGGACAGCGGTTGGCAAACGATAAGAAGTGATGGTTCTGATAATCATAATCTTTATAATTATCACAAGACTTACATACATTGCAATGAAGTTGCTGTGAAGCTCCCCTAGTCATCACAATTCAGCTTGTCCAATTCACTTAGCACGTATTTCGGAACTTGTGGGAGGAAACCAGAGCACCCGGAGGAAACCCACAGACACGGGAGAATGTGTCGACTCTGCACAGACAGTGACCCAAGCTGGAAATCGAACGTGGGACCCTGGTTCTACAAGCAAGAGTGCTAACCACTGTGCTACCCTGCCGTTCAAGGTAGAAGCCCAGGAGATTGAAGAAAGTAGCAGAAGGTTGGTGACTCTGTGCTGCAGAGCAGAGTTTGAAGCGATACTGTTCTGATCAGTTCAGCTAGGGTGCTAAAGTCATGCCTGTGAATTGGTGCTGGAATGCAGGTTTGGGAATCCAGGAGATCAGAGTCTCCAGAGGAGAAAATAAAACCCTACGAGCTGAGTAGCTATTGAAGCAACCCTATTCAGAGAGAATTCCAAATTTGATCTTCAAAGCTGGACACTGGAATCATTCTTGAGAGCGACAGAGTTTTAGTGAGATTAGTGACTGTGTTTACTGGAACGTCTGGATTGTTTGCTTAGAAATTCATGGGATTGGTTTTGGTCACGTCTGCTATTAAATGCATAATGTGGGTGTTAGACCACAGTTTGCCTGTTAATTCATATTTGCCTCATGTTAACCCTGAACATTGGAGTTCAAGATAGATGTTGTAAATTGTTGTATCTTTATGAACTTGTATAGTAAAGTTTAGATTGTTTGTTGAAAAACTTTGGAATCTTATAGCTTTATTCTCTTAGGAAATATCTTGAATCTAAAACTTTAATGTCTACTTGAAACAAAAATCAACTGAATCACACCAAGAACGTGCAGGTGGGGAGGGGCCTGGTCCAGTATCAAAGCATGTAATTGTCTGAAATTTTTGAAGGATACAAATCCAAAATGTGTATGGAAATGATTCTAATGTTAAGGTAAATCAATGGACAGGATCCTGAAAAGATCAACTGGAGCACAGGTTTTATATTTTGCCCATTTTCTTTCCCATAATGTGGAGTAAAATCCGACGGTTGTAAAATGTGCCTTATTCTCATTTTCCAGCAGGAAGTGTTAGATTAATATTGCTTTTATCTCTTTGATAATCATTATTGCTCCACTTCTACTTCAAAGATTTCCAGTTTTATTTTGGATTTCAATAAATTGCTTTTTAGATTCAATTTAATATCACATTTTATTTACAATGAACTTTAGAAAATACATTTCAGACTGTCATAGTGGGTCTAAACAACAATAATTTCCTTGAGCCTGTGATCAAACAAAAATTCGTAGTCCAGCCCTTGATTCTCTCAGTGATCTGAGCTGCTTTTGTCAATCTGAACTGAACTTGTTCCTCCATCAGCGGAGACAGAGATAAATAACTGAATAGACAACTAATTCATAGCCCAAATTGACAAAGCCATGTGTAACATTGCAAAGAAAAAGCAATGTTATATTTTCCTAATGAAACTCAATCTAAAGGGCTATAGGAAAACAGCAGACGGGGATCAAACTGATTTAAACTTCTGCCTTCTAATCAGTGCTGTCAGAACCTCATAGGTCGACATTCACGGACTCACATTCATGGATGGGTGTACAATATGAAGGCATGGTAGTAATCTCACTGAGTAGTAATCCAGAGGCCAAGAATTCAGATCCCACAATACAGTGGAACTTAAATTACATTAATTAATAAATCTGGAATGTAAAGATAGTCTCAGAAATGATGACCACAAAGCCATCCTTGATTGTCATAAAAAATCTGATTCACAAATGTCCTATTTGGAAGAAAAGCTGCCAATCTTACCCAGTCTGACCTCTAAGTGACTCCAGAACCTGATATCTAGTTGACTCTGATCTGTCATCTTGTGCTCCATGCAGAGTCCAAATGGACTGTGTATCTGCAAGTCCTCCTTACTAACATCCAGGGATTTGTGCTAAATTTGGAAGAACTGTCATTCAGGTAGTCAAATTAGCAGGGTCATATTCACCTTGGTCCACTCAAAGTGCGGGGGGGAAGGGGGAGGAAAGACAGAAAATCTCCATTGGTTGTTGTGATACCGAGCACAAAGCATGATAGTTGTGCTTGTTTGCGTCCAACTATCTAAGCTGCATGCATTTATTAGGGTAGTATCCTTATCAACCATGTTCAGGTGCATCATCAATGACCTTCCCTCCATCGCAGATCAGGAGCCTGAATTTTCACTGATGATTGCATTATGTTCAGTTCCATTCTCAACTCCTCAGAAACTGAAGCCCTCTGTGCCATTCTCAGCAGCACCTGGACAATATTCAGGTTTGGGCTGATAAGTAGCATTCATGCTAAACAAATGCCAGTCATCTCCAACCAAATAAAATCTAACCATCCCCCTTGACAGTTAACAACTTAACCATCACTGAAGTGTCCAAAATATGGATCCCGAGAGTCACCATAAACCAGAAAACGTAGCTGGACTAGTTTTATAAGTTCTATCGCTACAAGCGCTATTCAGAGGCTGGAAATTTTGTGGCGAGTAATTCATGTCCTGACTCCACAAAATCTTTCCTTGATCTACAAAGCATCATGCAGCAGTGCGATAGCACAGTCTCCACTCGTCTGGATGAGTGCCGATGTAGCAACATGTATGAACACAGTAGCCCATTTGATTGGCATCCAATGCTGCACTTCAAGAATTCATTTCCCCCACCCCCACCGCCGGCTCAAAGTGGCAGAGCAGCATTGTGTGATGTATACAAGCAACTCCCCGAGCTTTATTTGATAATACCTTCCAAATATGTGACCGCTACCACTGGGAGGCCAAGGGCAGCAAAACGCATAGGAACAACACCACCTGGAAGCTCCACTCCAAGTCACACAGGTAAAGTTGCCATCGTTCCTCATGACCATAGGCTGTTTTCCCCATTGAGGGGGAGAGTTGACTGTTGGTGATTTAACCTGAGGATCACCATGCCTCAGGCGATGGGCAAGGTTGAGAAGGCATTCATGTATAACCATGAGGGCCTTCATGTATAACCAAGTCACACAAGATCCTAATTCAGAACTATATTGCGTCCCTTCACTGCCACTGGATCTCATGTCTTGAACTCCCTTCTCACAGAATTTCTCACAGAAATTTGGGTGTATATACACCAGATGGACTTTTCAAGGAAGGCGGTTCTACACAATCTGAAAAATGAGATGAAATGAAAATGAAAATCGCTTATTGTCACAAGTAGGCTTCAAATGAAGTTACTGTGAAAAGCCCCTAGTCGCCACATTCCGGCGCCTGTTCGGGGAGGCTGTTACGGGAATTGAACCGTGCTGCTGGCCTGCCTTCGGTCTGCTTTCAAAGCCAGCGATTTAGCCCTGTGCTAAACAGCCCCTAAATGGGTCAATCTAAATGGGAATTAACGAAGGGCCAATCTAAATGGGAACAAAGTCAACACAAATTAACTTGCCAGCAGTGCCCACAAGCCATGAAATCATTGATAGAGGTACAATGGCGCCAATGAGATGCTCCACCCGAAATTCAGTTCCACTGTCAGCAAAATTAACTGTACAATCGGTGTAATTAAAGGCAATGTTGATTTGATATCCAACGCAAGTTTAGATGTTGCTTTTGGTGGAGAGCAATATTAGATGTGGCGGTATGTTTCATTTATTCATTGGATATGCAGCCAGTGTATTATGTTAACATTGTTCTGTGTAAATCAATAGGATCTGAATATCGCGCAAGAGGAATACACAGGCACTAGGTGCAACATATCATCCTATTGGCGAAGCACCGCAGAAGAATGTGTTGTTCATATTAATTCCTAACATTGTCCATAACAGGGTCGCTGTCCATAACACGATCGCTATATTTAGTAACTGAACACTAACAGCTGTACTCACTGAAACAGCTCCCTGTTTTTGCTGCTCATTAAGAGATGTCGCAAACCAGGAACACAATAGCCTGTGAATTTATTTCTGTCCAGGTAGAGTATTGTCAAATACGAAGATAAAAGCAAATTACTGCGGATCCTGGAATCTGAAACAAAAACAGAA